>NC_045427.1:640341526-640646883 GCF_902635505.1 Sarcophilus harrisii | reverse complement strand
TGGGTTTATATGTTTGTATGTATGTTTAAGTGTATTATCTGTGGGTTTATATGTGTGCATATATATGTATATATGTATATTATTATTTGTGAGTTTATATGTGTGCATATATATGTATATTGTATGGATTATTTATGGATTTATATGTGTGTATATATATATATATGTAATGTGTATATATGTATTTATGGGCTTATGTGTGTACATATATGTATATATGCATTATTTTAGTTTATGTGTATATATGTATGCATATGTATCATTGATGGCTTTATATGTGTGCATATGTACATGTGATTATGTATATGTTTAATATATTATGGGTTTATATGTATATATGTATTATGTATATGTTTATGTATTATTTGTGGGTTTATGTCTGTGCATGTATATATATATATATATATATATATATGTATTTATGGGTTTATATTGTGCATATATATATATATATAGTACGTATTATTTATGGATTTATATGTATGTATTATGCATATGTGTATGTATTATTTGTAGGTTTATATGTGTGCATGTATATATATATATATATGTATTATTTATGAGTTTATATGTGTATGTATGTATATGTATATAGATGAGTATATATTATTTGTGGGTTTATAGGTGTGCATATATATGTGTATATATGGGTTTATATGTGCATATATTTATATATATAGGTATGTACATATTTGTGTGTAAACATATGCATATTGTATGTGTATATTTGTTCATATATATGAATTATAATGTGTGTGTATATATACAAATATGCATATTTATGTATAGTTTTTCTATATCTATAATTTTGTCAGTTGTTCTATTTGTATTTTATTTGACATGCATTTACGTAGTTTGAGAGACTGTAGCTACTTTGAGAAACTTTCTGAGGCAGATGTTTTCAAAGGCTCACGCTGCCGTGACCTCCCAAATAGGCTGCTTGATCACTTAGGTTTGTGAGAGCCAGAACAGAGTGTGTTCCAGTCTGGTTCAGAGATGATTTCCAACCCTGGATGTTTCTACAAAGATATCTTTTCCATCTGTGGGGAAATGCATTTTCTTTCTGTCAACGTCCTTTAGAGACAAAGGGCTTGCTTTTATATTAATTAGATATGTTAAAGTATAATAGATTAGTCTGGGGAAATGGGGTACGGTGGTTTCTAGTCTACGCCAATACAGCCCATCAGAGTGAGTGACTCCTAATGAGAGGTGGCTGGGTACAGATGTGTACATTTCTATGAACAATTACAGGGGATTGATTTTGAGCCTGGCTTGGTTGTTTAAGAAAACAAACCCATGTAAATGAAAATGACTATAAATTGTTCTCCATTTGTTTTCAGCGCCAAATCTTAAAGGAAGGCCACGCAAAAAGAAACCGTGCCCTCAGAGAAGAGATTCGGTAAATGGCGTTAAGGATTCCAGCAATAATTCAGATGGCAAAACCATTGCCAAGGTACAGTCATTCATTCAGACCTACTCATTTTATTAATCTTTTTGTTTCTCTTTCTAAAAAATCTTTCCATCTTCTTTCGTGATATAGTTTTCCATTCAGAATCTGACTTTTTGGCATCCTAAGCCATTGGGGGTGTGTGTCTTGGGGTGTGTTGGGGTGTGGGGGATCAGAGAGAGAGAAAGAGAGAAACTCGACATTCTGATTAGTCAACAGAAAGCTTTCCACCTCCAGCTTTGACTGTTGGGTAAAGGGACTGTGATTAGCAACCACGTCATCAAGGCTGAGATTTCACAGTTGGGGCCACAATGATATGGTTTACTCTTACTATATCAAAAATAAACCAGCTGAGCCATTCTCTCTCTCTCTTTCCCCCCTCCCATGTACTCTTAAATATCTTTCAGAGATTAACAGAGGATGAAATTAGAAGATCTAAATTTAGTCATTGTAATTATGTTTCCTCTCAGGTCACCCCAAAATTATGCTAGAGTCATATTTTGGGTCTGAGTAGGAGAAAGGAACATGGAGTGAAAGCCAAAATCTCAAGCTAGACCTTTGGGATCTGGTTCCTTGGCCATGAATTACGTTAGAACTCTGAAAAGAAATGTTTATAATGTTTATACTATTTTATTCTCATTGATGTGAAGAGTAAAGGGGTCAGTTTATATTTGTAGACTTTCCCTCTTTGGGTTTTGCTGGCGTGGGTCAGATTTCAATAGCTCAGTTTACCAGTTATTTGTTCCAGGTATTTGGCTCAGGTGACATTTTATGCCAAAGACAGTTATGCGTTTTCCCCTTAAAAACAAAGCAAGCCATCCTAATCAACTCTGTAAGGCTGGAATGAAGGGCCAGATTTCAGCAAACTGTATTTCTAGAGCCAAATTCTGAATCCCTGAAGTCTCCAGTAGGGAAATAGGAGCTTGGCCCCTGTGACACATCCTCATGAGTGACCCATCCCTCCCAGAATTTCTAATCATAGCTCATGTTGATGTAGCACATTGGGATTTCTAAAAGTGCTTCCCTCACACTCAACCCATATAATCAATATTGACTCAATCTGCATGACTGTCTCACCAGATAGCCCAAATGTGGGAGGGAAAGAGAAGGAGTAGGAAAGAAGAGGGAGAGAAAGAGAGAGACAGAGAGAAAGAGAGACAGAGAGAGAAGTGGGAGGGAGAGACAGAGAGAAACAGAGAGTTATTATTCCACAATATTCTGCTTAAGTGCCAAGACAAGCCAAAAAAAAAAAAATCAATACCTGCCCTCAAAGAGCTTATATTCTAATTGAGGTAAGAAGAAGAGAGAAAGTGGAAAAGTCTAGAAAGTCAGAAGTGAAGCCAGGAAAAAAAAAGTGAACGTGACTGTCTTGGACCTTTTCTGAGATGATGATCTCAGACAGAAACTCACCAATCAGAAGAAGGGGCCATAGGGCAAAGGTATTTAGAGGCATCTCAGATCATCTAGCCTAATTTTCTCGTTTTAATAAATGAGGAAACTGAGGTTGAGAGAGAGGAAATGACTGCCCCAGATCCCATGGATGGTCAGTGGAAGAACCAGAATCTCCATCCTGAATCCATGATCCATGGATTTTTCTCTAGCTCCATACTGACTTGCTGAGAACAGATGGCAAGTCCTTTGTGATTATCCATCCTAAGCATCCCATGACTTTCCCCAAGGGGCTGAGTGGAAGCAGAGGGTCTGTTTTAATTCCTGCTCAAGAGCAAATCAGACCTCTTCTTTTGATATTGCAATTGATGACAAATACAAGAAAGGTGTTTTTTGAGGGGTTGGGCACCTTTGTCTTTATCTCTGGGGGGTTTGATCTTGACTCTTTCCTTCTTAAGGGATGGAATGGGTTCATAAGCGAATGAGCACAAGGTAATTGAGAGAGGCATCAAGTAGAGCAGCTTGGTTCCCTGTGATGTGGTTTGCAAGCTCTGACAAGATACCACCGAATGGGGCTGGGCGGTTTCAGGACACGAGCGCTCGGCAGGGCCCGGCCCCACCAATTCCAGGGTTTGGCAGCCCGCCCCCATGCCTTCAATGTGACATCACAGGTGTAAGGCAGCATGTTCCGTACCTGAGCCCAGCTGGAGCGCTCCCTCCAGTGTCATTTACAGTCACCACCAAAATATGCTGCCTGAGAGTCTTGCAAAATCAAGACAATTGACTGAGCCCTCCTGGGTCTCTCCCCCTCTCTGCTTGGGAAAGTGATAAATGGCTGTACGAGGGCATGAGGTTCTGTTTGTAGAATTGCTCCCCAAGTGCTTCCTCTCAGAAGCGTATCAGTTTACCGATCTGGGAAACTGGTGATCAGGTCATCTTGGTTTCCAATAGCCTTGCTTGGAGTTTGAATATGGACCTTTTCCTCATGTCAAGATTTTTGGCTAACACATTGGGGCTGAGTATTTAGTCTCAAAAACTTAAAAGACCCAGCTTCTATTTCAAGGGCTGCCTGCTTAGGAAGCACTTATAATTGGAATATAATAATAATAATAATAATAATAATAATAACAACTAAATATTATATTTTAAAATAAATGATTAAATAATAACTAAAATGTTATGTATAGTGCTCATCTTGCAAAGTACTTTTTAAATACATTGCTTCATTTGATCCTTATTGGGGTAGATATTATCTCCATGTCTTAGAAATGAAGTGACTCGCTCACAGTCACATAGCCAGGAAGTTTCAGAGGCAGGAACTAAAACCGGTTCTCTCTTGACTTCAGGTGAGCCAGACTAGCTACTGTTCCATGGTGGAACTCATCAATTGGCAGGCATTTTCTAAATGTCTGTTAGACGCCTGGCATTGAATATGGAAACAAAAATGCAACTCAAAGAGCTTAACGTAACTCTCATTTTGTCACAGTTGATGATTTATAGAAGACTTTCTTACAATGATTCAGTGATGGTGATACTATAAGAATTATGAGATCCATTTTGCAGATGAAAAAACTGAGTCATCACAGAATGATAGATTCTTAGAACAAGAAAGGACCTCAGTGATCATAGGAAAAGGTTGCCTGGAAATGCCTGGTTCAAGCTGGGAGTGGGGATGTTGGGGTGGGAGAAGAAGGGGTCAGTTAAAGAACAAATGGAGAGATCTTGAAATCTAATTTTGCCCAGCCGTGTGATTCTACACTTGGTTGGTTGTTTTGGTGGGGCAGGAAAGAAGTGAGGTTTTCTCAAGATTTTCTCATGATCACCCACTTAGGGTGGGGCAGTGGATAGAGTGCTGGGCCTCCTATGAAGAAGAGTTGAATTAAAATTAAGCATCAGACATTAATTTGTGTGACCCTGGGCAAGTCACTTGCCTGTAGGAATCAAATCAATCAATGCTTAATAAATACCTACATGTGTCAGGCACTATGCCAAGTGTTGGAGATATAAAAAGAAGCAAAAGACAGACACTGACCTCCAAGAGCTTAAAATTGAATGGGAAAGACAATAGACAAAACAAATGTATATTAACAAGCTGTACAGGAAAAATAGGATATAATTAACACATGGAAAGCAACATTATTAAGAGGAGTTGAGAAAGGCTTCCCGTGGAGTTTTAGTTGGTACTCAAGGAAAACTAGGGAGCTTGAGTCAGTTTTCACTCATCACAGAATATTAGAGTTGGAAAAGGCCTTAGGGATCAGCTAGGTATAACTCTGGTGCCATAGTACACAGAATGCTGGACTCAGGAAGATTCCCATATCCCAAATCCAACCTCACAACCCTTAGTAATAAGGGTTATTTAATTCTGTTTGCCTCAGTTTCCTTAACCATTAAATGAGAGTGAGAAGGAAACGGCAAACCCATCCAGTATCTTTGACAAGAACACTCAAAATGGGATCACAGAGTCAGACGTGACAGGAAAATGACTCAACGATTAGATTTCTCGATCTCGTTAGAAAAGGAGATGCCCCAACTAGCCGATCTCTTAGTTCTAGCCCCGACTCCTGTTTATCTGTGAGGACCTTCTAATGGGAAGATCACAGTGTCCCAGGCTTCACAGAAACTCCGTCCCTTCCTTCCATACTTGCTTTGATGTCAGCTTTCTCCAGTACCAGTTGACCACCAGGAAGGTTTGCTTTCTGAGTCACCAGGTATGCTCTATTTGTGGTCACAAAGAACAGGCTTCTCATTTAAAAACCAGCATCAGAAAGTAGAAGCTATTTGAGGGGAGTAGGAGGGAGGTGGCCAGCACCAGAATTGAGGAAAACTGCCTCTTCCAGTCCATTAAGTCTAACATAGTCACACCTTAAAAATCACGAAGACGTCTTTTGTCTCAAGGCCAAAATAGGAAAACATAGAGAGAAAGCAGGTTCTGTTCCTAACCACAGAAAATAACAGAATGAGTTTGTTTGTGGCATGGAGAGGGAATCGACCTGTTAATTCATTGGGATGAAGAAAATTCCCTCCACCAGTGCAGGTTAATGTCTTTGCAATCTTTGGTCTTAGAAAGTTAGTTGCCTAGAATGCTGAGAGGTGGTGATTTGCCCAGAGTCACACAGCCTTTATGAGTCAGATGCAGGGTCAAGAAGGGACTATGTATTATATACCCACTAAGGCAAATCTTAATCTTCAAATATAATCTGGGGATCTTGGGGAAGAGAGATCCTAGAGCCTTCAGGGGGCCCATAAAGTCAAAATTATTTTCATAATAATACTAAGAGATTTTAACCTTGAGTGGTAAGAATATCTAGATAGAACCACATAAGCAGAATTTCTTTGTGGTGGGAGTCTTCAATAATTTTTAAGTTTCCAAAGAGTCCTGAGTTCTAAAAGTTTGGCAACTACCTGTTAAGGTCTGCTCTTGCTTATTTGTCATAAAGCATGAAATTGTATTCAATTGGAACTTTCAATGGCTCCCTATTACCGCTGGTATAAAATATATTGCTCAGCTTGGTATTATAAGGCCTGTTAATCAGAAGTATTTTTACTTTATCCTCCATACAGTCTATATTATTTCCTATTGGAATGGCTAGAACCTGGCATTCTATCACCAGCTTCTTTATCTTTATATGGTAGTTGACCTGCCCTCCCTTCCCAACTGTGCCTCTCAGAGTCCCTATTTTCCTTTAAGATTCAGCTTAGAAGGCAGTGAGGTGGTATAGTAGGTAGAATACCAGCCCTGAAGTTAGGAGGACCTGAGTTCAAATGTGGTCTCAGACACAACACTTTAGCTGTGTGACCCTGGGAAATCATTTAATCCCAATTACCTCATCAAAAAAAAAAAAAAAAAAGTCAGTTTAGATACAATCTCCTTCAGAAATCTGAAGCTTATCCCTCCCTGGTTTTCATCAAGTCCTCCTTACTTGGATAAGCTTGTGCTTGTTGGTCTTTGTGCCTACTATATTTCCCAAGGAGAATGTAAGTAAACTCCTTGAGCAGGGTGGGCTGTTTGGTTTTCTTTGCACAGTAGTGTGCAAGCAGTAGGTACATAATTAAATTAGAAAATAAATCAGTGTTTTCTTATTGCTATGGATGGCCTGATCAAGAGCATAGCTTCTAAGAAAACTACAAAGTGAAATAAAGCTTAAAACAGTTAAAACCAAGCTAACCCAGGGGTCTTTACCAGGAATCCAAGCATATCTGGGATGTTCTTATCTCGGTCCCCTTTGTGCTCAGCATTTGAGAGCCTGTAACTTTCTCAGCCTGGGCTAAATGGAGAGCTGAGCTGTTATTCAACTATGATCAGGTCACATGGATGGATTGAGGATCTCATCCATATGAGGAGGTCTTTCTCTGGTGGAGATTATGACTCCTGTGCACTTTTTCATCCTAGATGTGTCTGGTCCAAGCATTCTTGTACATTCTTCAGAGAGGTCTTACTCAGGGAGAGGAGCCATAAATAGGCTGAGAATAAGGAAGACCTGGTTCAGAGCCTTCCTCTGTTCTTTGCCAGCTCTCTGACCATGGACAAGTCACATAACATTGTGAGGATCAATTAATATGACATCTGTAAAGTACTTCAGAAATGCTCTCTATCATTATATGACTATTATCTGTAAAATGATAGGATGGGCCATTCCTAAATTTATAATCTGAATCAAGCAGCATTGGTTAAGTGCCTACTGTTTATGAAGTACTGTGCCAGGCAATAAAGATACTCAAAGACCAAAATGTATCTTGCCCTCAAGGAGTTTATATTCTATCCAGAAAACAATACATGGGCATGTAAGTAGATACATACTATGTATATACAGTGTTGCTTAATACAGGAATCCACAATGGCCGGGTAGAGCCCAAATCAACCTTTTTTCCATCGAAGGTTTTGCCTGATTTATCCACGTGATTATTTCATTTCTCCTTGTGCATCATCTGTCATTGATTCAACTGCTTGAATATCTGTAAGAAGAATTGTTGCCTTTTATATTAGAAAAATAATCTAAGATTTGGGATTAGGTTTGTTTCGGTTTGGTTTTTTGGGGTTTTGTTTTAAATTTCTCCAGTGTATACATCACCATTTTAAACTACAGGGTCTCTTACTGCCTTGAATTTAATTAGAACATCTCTCCAAATTGCAAGTTTTGACTACCAACTTAATATTTTGAAAAATCACTCCCAGGGCGTCACGTGATGTCGATTATAGACTAGAGTGATCTTATGATTTAAATAAAGCCTTTAAAATTACAGATTTCATCAGTGGTTCATACCCAACCCCAGTTACAGCGATGGGGAATGATGGCAAGGTAAAATTTCACATGACATAAGTCTCTGTATAATGTTACAAGGAATGAAAGTTTAGAAAGAATGCAAGTGATAGATTTCCTTTGGAAAAAAATGTTTAATCCCATTACCACAGCTCTTAAAAAATTAAAATGCGACCTAAAAGCCCAGCTCAATAACTTTGTAGTGTGGGAAGTATTATTTTTCCAGTACCAGGCTAAAGATATTAAACTAGCACAGTCACTCTAGGGAATAAATGATGAAGAAAACTCTTACAGGGGATATGTTTCCATTTAATAAATAATCATGGCCTTTTACATTCTTCATACTTAGAAAGGAGAGATCAGTCCAGAGCCGGAGATGGAACATGCAGAAGAAAATGTAGGATATTTTTATTCTCATCCTTCATTTCCCGACCTCTCTCCGTATTAGATCTGGGGCTATCGACAATAGGAGAATATCGGAATACAGAAAATCCTCCTAGACTCACATGGCTGCAAATCTGACCTCTTGTACTTCTTCTTTTACAATTAAAATAGCCCAGCAGCCTAACGTTGTACTGAACAGTCAGTCATCAAAGGCTGTGAGGATGGAATATTAGGTCAGCTGCACACGATGCTAAGCTCTGTAATTCTCAGTAACGTTGGGGGTGCGGGGAGGAACATCTGGTCAGTGTGCAAAGCTTCCCTCCCTCCTTTTACAGAGCTTTTCATGAACCTTTTTTTTTTTTTCCTTGGGTGACCTAGAGTCTTTTTTTATGGAAGTTAGCATCCCTTATTGTACCCTCAGAGCTAACTGGAAAGCAGAAGCAGTCATAAAAACAGATTACCTTCTTTACTTGCTGAGAGGGTAATTCAGGCCTCACATTTGGGGACTGATCATGAGTTACCCCCATGTGGTGACCAGCCTACTTTTTCTCTGTTTAGGATTATAAAATTGGATAATGGGAAGGGACAATGGAGGCTATCTTGACTGAACTTTTCAGCTTCTAGATGCAGAACTGAGGGCTAGCCAGAGTGAAGGATTTGGCTGGGCAGACACATTTGACACAGAGCAGAGCCAAGATTTGAATGCAGATCTTCAGACTCCATGTTTCTTTCCACTGTACTATATAAACTCTATAAAAGTATAGAGACTTATTTTCAAGTATACCACTTATTAGATCAGCTTTATTGTTTTCAAGTATACCACTTAATAAATCAGATTTATTGGACAAGGCATTTAATTTCTAGAGGCCCCAGTTTCCTTATATTTAAAATAAGAGAGTTGGACTAAATCACCTATAAGTCAACTTTTGATAATCTAGAAAATATAGTCAGACAGACAGATTTATAATTCTGGGTGTCTTCTTATAGAAAGAATCACTGAGTTAGTAGTCCAAACCCCTCCTCTTGTAGATTGGAAAATGGTGGGCTGGACTTAGAAAGGATGAATTCAGATCCCACCCATGATACTTACTATCTTGTCAAGTCTTAAGCCAGATCTTTATTCTTCCTTATTCGCATCTATGAAATGAAAGTGTTAGATAAGAGGGCCTCTGATAGCCAGCTACGTAGCTGTGATTCTGTGTGTGATCTTGGATAAATCCTTTCTCGTGCGTGACTCAGTTTCCTCATGTGAAGAACAGAGAGGTTGGAACAAACAGAAGTTCTTTATTTCTTTTGTGTCTTGGACCCCTTTGACAATCTATCAAAGCCTAGGAACCCATTCTCAGATTAATGGTTTGTTGAGAACATTCATATAGAAGGAAATGCTAAATTTTAGTTAAGGATTAGTGGAAATTAAATGTTCCCCCCCCCATTAAATCTGTCCATAGACCCTTCACCTCAGGATATGAATTCCTAGACTAGATATATTTTAAAGTCCCTGCTGCTTACAAATGCCTGAAGCCCCTCAATGCCCATTTCTGCTGCTCTCTTGATGTAAGTTGCTGGAGTTTTCTGGAGAAATGGTGTGTGTGTGTGTGTGTGTGTGTGTGTGTGTGTGTGTGTGTGTGTCCACCACCAAAATGGGGGCTGTGGCTTGGGAAGGTTAGATTGCCCCGTAGCACGAGGGGATAGAGCTGCTTTGCAAAAATGAAAGAAGCTGCATCTGGCACCTGGAGAACTTTCCCACCAGATGGCAATGATGTTTTAGGTTGATATTCCCATAAAAAGAAAGAAAAGAAAAGTACTTAAACCATCGAAAACAGTTCCCATGTAGAGATGACTCCAAGAGCTGGATGCGTTCCCTGTTTGGATGGTTAACTGGCCTCCAGTGGAATTTGATTGGTTCCCCCTTCCTGCCCTGGGAACGTTCGGGCTCCAGCTTGACTCTGAATACGCTCTCCAGGCCTGTATTAGGTTTGATGTGGTGCGTCTTCCCCTTTCCAGGTGAAATGTGAGGCCAGATCAGCCTTGGCCAAGCCCAAGAATAACCACAGCAGCTGTAAAAAGGGCTCCAATGAGGAGAAATCAAAGGTTGCCATTGGGGAAGAATGCCGGGCAGAGGAGCAGGCCTTCCTAGTGGCCCTTTACAAGTACATGAAAGAAAGGAAGACGCCAATAGAAAGAATTCCCTATTTAGGGTTTAAGCAGAGTAAGTACAATTTTTTGTCTCTCCTTTTCTTACTGCATTTCAGAACTGTTCAGATTTCTTGTGAATTAAAAAAAAAAAAAGCATTTCCCAGAGATTAGGCTCAAGGCCTAATTTGGGGCTGACGACGTCCGTTTACACTGGACCCTGCCCCACGTCACCCGGCCAGGCATTCCTCAGCCTCTTCCCTCTTGAGCACTCCTTCCGGGCCAGTTGCAAAAAGATATTTATAGGCTTCAATCCACTGATTATGACTGGAAATAGACATGTTGAAAATTTCTCATTTTCTGTTTTGTCAAACCGGAGTGTCTGTAATGCTTTTCTCCTGAGATAATAAGATGACGTAGCTTTATCAAGCACAGATGTTGCCTGTGAAAAGATAGATATTAAGCTGGGGCATTGAAAGATGGATCAGAATAACCACAAAGAAAGAGGAGACATGTTTTTTTCCCAGCCAACTCTCCCCATTTGTTGGGTGATAACGTATAATACATGGCTGGCTTCAGAAGAAATTAGGAAACAGTCCAGAACGGAGGGCCCAGTTTTGAAGGACTTTAACATGGAGATTTGAAGTGTCAAAGCCCATTTGCAACTGATGGGAAAATCCTAGTTAGCAGAATTCCACCCGAGGAGGAGAGAACGCATCTCCCCCGTTCACAGCCGGGTGGCTCCATGTCTTAGTTGCCCAGGGAGTCAGTGATACACAAAAGAGAAAGCTCCCAGCTTTCTAATATCCCTTTCTCCCAACATATCTTCCTAGATTAAAACCATGTGTCATTTTGATGAAGAATGTCAAACCTGTGTGTTTTACATAACAATTTACATACCTAATAGCAATTGGCACTGATTGCAACCCAACTCTCGCAGCCATTATAAACTTATATAACTACGAATGATTACAATGTTTGTCTGAAAACTGGTTTCTGAAAATAGAAGTGAAATTAATGTACTATGAACAGCTTTGCTGCATAATGCATTGACTCAGATTAAATCAAGGCCTAAGCAAAGCTCTTGAGTGCTCTGAAAAAAGTACAAGGTTCAATGAGGCTTTGAGAACGTGATGTGTCAAAGAGTGTTTTATTTTTATTGTATTCCTCATTTCTACTGCCAGAGTTACTCGAAATTCAGATTTGGGGGAAGAAAGGGGGCCTAAAATACTCAGTCCGTGGCACATTCCGCTCAGACAGACACAGTTATTAACTGTTCACTGGAGTTGCTGAGCATCCCGAACACGGGTTAACATCACAGAGAAGAAAAAAAAAAAAATAGAAAAAGCAATATCCAACGTACGGATGGCCAGAGGCTGAGCGAGCGCACACAGCAAACTCACCTCGGAATTCTCTCTGTGAATGAAGGAAGGCCTTCCGCCCGTCTGCTATAGCTGCCACCCGACTGCCAACTCTGGTGGGAAATATTGGTACTGTAGTCACTGAGAGTCCCCACACATGTCTGAAATGCAGGATGGGCCTTTAACATGGTGCTGCCATCCGTTATTCTATTCTGAAAGCAATAATATATGAAAATAGCTGTTATCTATTGATTATGGTCTTTTTTCTCCAAGAGAGTCATAATATATTACTATTTAATCAATGGCTTCTTCACAGAAGCTCGGTGAGTAAGTCCACTTTTAAAATCACACACTTTTTCCAAGGACAATTGAGCAATAGGGTTCTGCTGTCAGACTGATGGAAACAGGACTCAAATTATCCTTTTCCTGATCCTAAAAGTAGAATCATTTCCGTAGCTGTGTATTAATGTTCCTTAAGACATATTGTAAATCATCCCATATCCTGTTGTTGAATGAATGAATGCCCTTTGGTAAACTGTTTCCCAAGTAGGTCTCTCTCTCTCATTTTTCTCTCCCTCCCTTGCCTTCTTCTCTCCCTCACTCCCTCCCTCTCTTTCTCCTTCCCTTCCTCCTTCCTTTTTTCCCTCCCTCCCTCCCTCCTTCCCTCTTTCTCTCTCTCTCTCTCGGGTGGATTAGCACCCCTATTTCTCCTTCTCAGTTTATTTTTTTTTTAATGTTTAATTGAAATTTCTCGGAAGTACATTAATGCAATGCTTATCTAAATACTTATTGTCCCTCTAACAGTCAACCTTTGGACTATGTTTCAAGCTGCTCAAAACCTGGGAGGATATGAAACAGTAAGTGTTTAAATAACTTAAATGAAATAATTGTGCAATTTCACTTTCCCTTCTTTGACCAAAATGGGAAAGAAGCAAAAAGCCAGCAACCATAGACTGGCTTTTCAAATAGCTCTACCCTTTGGGGGTTTCTTGGGCCACTCTTGGAAATGGTCCCAATTAGTCCCAGGTTTGGCAAAATTGTAAACTTGTCGTAAAAAACGACAAGTGGAAAACATATGGAACTCTTCCTTGTCTAGGAAATCAGTTGGGTCTGTGATTTTTCCCCATGTTGAGAAAGGCTTATTATTATACAAGAGGCCAAGATGGAATAAAAGAAATTCCACTTGGCAACATACCTGACATCTGTTCATGTCTAATATGGGAAATGTATTAAAGGCTTTCAGAAGTAATCAGTATTGGCCATTCAGGAATAATATGCAGCAGAATCTCCTCTTATTGCGAGTACACACAAAAAGGCTTTATTAGACAAGGGTCAATGCCAATAAACAGGAAGTGATCAACCTAATTCAGAAAAGACTCTGACACTTTTTATCGGCTAATTCTATCTGACAGGAACAGGTTATTTTTAGCCCAAAGGAAAATTTGATGGCCACGGATTTTGTGGCATATTTTTTTTTAAACCTATAAAATGTTAAAGCAACAAACTTAGATTAAAATCTTGAAATCAGAAGAAAGAGCTGCATTAATACAGCCCGCAGAGATGACATCTGCAATAAAACCAATTGACACAGGAAGATGTCGTCACTGGAAATGCTTTCTTGTGCACACAGTGATCAGATTAAGTTGTGCAGTTTCTTCAGAAATTGAATAAGAAATTTTTTAGAGAAGTAATCTGGGTTATCTCTGTTTGGTAGTAAAATGACAATAAGAGACACAAAATCAAGAAAATAAAATTCATTTTAGCCCAGATATAATAACTAGTGTTTTGGTTTTTGCTAGATAAAACCTATTGTTCCATAAACTAATATCACAGTTAGATGCAAGGAGCTAAAGGACAGGGAAAAGGTGACAAACTCTGTGTGACACAGATGATCCCGTATTTATAGGACACATAGCTGCTGAGCATTCTGCCTTGGAAATCTTTGATAGGTTTATGTGTATGTGCCCACATATAAATTCATTTTAGATATGGTATATGCATGTTTATGAGGAAATATACATATACAAATCTACATATGAATTGCATATAGAATGTGCATATCATAGGGTCTGAGGGACTCACAGTCTTTATTTTCTCGTGTGTCCTGAATACAAGATAAACAATGTAATTATTACACATGGATAGCTCTGTTGATAGAAGTAGTAGAGAGGCTCCAACCTTGACTTTATGGTGACTGCCTCAGTAAGATACTGCGCTAATTATAGCCTTCATCTATGTGAAAAAGATGGTAACTTGTTCAGAGTGGGTCCCATAGATTTAAATCTTAACCCTGTGATCCAACCTATATTGTGAAGGACAGGGATAGATGTTTTCTATAAACTGAGAAAACAAACTCCCACACGGTCTTACCGTGATCCCTCATCACGATTTGGAGGTGGTCCTGGGTTCTTATAAGCTGTACCAATAATGTCCAAGGTCTGGCAGGTCCCACCTCACTGAAAAGAACTCAGGAATGGGTCTGGTGATCCTCTCTGGGTATGACTGGTGTCCAAGGATAGGTCTTGCTAAGTTTGTAGTGATTCATCATCAATAAGGGCTGAGCTCTTTTAGCCAATTTCACTTGTTAAAGTTAAAGTTGCAGTCTGGTTAGCAGAGGGAGATCCCACACCAGTGAAATAATTTATAATGATGACAGTAACAATAGCTGATATTTGTAGAGAGTTTTAGTATTCTGAAGCACTTTGTATCTGTGATCTTATTGAGAACTCACAACAACCCTCAATGGCAGATCCTTGATATATCAAAGAAGAAGAAGAAATATTCAGATTGAATATTTGAATACTTCTGTTGCAAATGTTGAATGCAAAAATACAGCTTCTGAATGCCGTTTACTTTCGAGGAGAGTGCTGATAGATTCATCTATTATCCTTATTCCCATGTCATTTTCTTCCCAGGTTCTCTTTTTCATGCAACAGCATGACAACAAAAATTGTGCATGTGTACAAGAATACTCTGTCCCTTTGTGAGGCTATATAGGGTGTTCAGAATGCTAAATGGACATAGAATATTGAAATCCAAGTTGCGGTTGGTCTTCCATTTGGATGCATGCCTTATAATAGCTAATGTTGACTTGCATCTGGAGGCAGACCTCTAAAGAAAACCAGACTGTGACTGCCATCTTCTTCTAGCTATCCTTTACCTTCCTTGTCTCCTACTGGACTGGGAGGAGAGGGCCCTGTTCTTTTACAGCATCCCCAGTTTCCTCTGTATCTGTCTTTGTCTTCTTGGGAGCCATTGACTAGAAAACCTTAAAGATGTAAGGATCTCATTGTAAATTTACTGATCTGCTAAATACAGGCAGCCACTTCTCTTGGGCAGATGACCCACTTTGACTAGTAAGAACTATATTTGATAGGGACTTTCCTTTGAAGTTAAGCAGAACAGATAAAGCCCACGTAATCAACACCGTGGAATGATACTTACTTTTTGCTTCTTTTCAAGTGTCTTCTTGACTTAGATATTTTCTTATGAACTCTGATGAATTTTGAAAGCAATTAATGCTACTCCTATTTTAAAATCACCCACTAAAAGGGTTCAAGAGGAGTCATTTATCCCATAGGTTTATTCTCTCTGAGATACCTTACTCCCAAAGCTCTTCATTCCTAAATTATCCATGTAACCTGAATAAACTCATTTGATTTCTCTGAGCTCATTCCTAGCATCTGACTAATATTTTTCCAGGGATCTAGGCAAGCAGATTTTATAACCAACCTTGATAGGGCTGTAGTGATCCCCTTATGTGTGTCTGTTGTCCAAGGATGGGTCTTGCTAACTTTAAAGATTTTCTGTGATATAGTTAAGGGAGTTGGGCTTAGTGATTTTATACCCTCTGATTCTCACAAGCTTTATGATCATTGTAGCTAATATTATCTATTAATAATACCCAATATAATATAATGTATACAATATAATGATATCTAATATTAATAATATCTAGTGTTATCTAAAGGAAGATATTATTAATTTATAATGTCTGAATTATTGACTTAGTTTTAAGAACATAGTATATCAAGCCAGAAGAGAAGTTGAGAGATCATCTAGTGCAGGGTTCTTAATCTAAAGTATGTGAAATTTTAAAAATACACATTTTGATTATTATATTTCAATAAAATTGGTTCCTATGTATTCAATTTTATGCATTAAAAAAATCTGAAATAAGACTTTACCAGACTATTTAAGAAAATCTATCTTTCACACACACACACACACACACACACACACACAACCCCACAATTAAAAACACTTGACCTAGGCCAATTTCATTATTTACAAGGGAAGCAGCCGAGCTTCCAAGAGGTCAAAAGACTCCTGTATATTCAGCAAGTTCAGTGATAGAGATGGCATTCAAACTCAGCCCACGTTCTCCCCCTTTACACCATCATACTCTGGTTGTGGAGGAAACAAGCATACTTCAAAGATAGGAGGATCAAGAGGAGAGTTGTTAGTATATGGCAGTAGTCAGTCAATCACAAGTGTAAAACGTGAAGTTTTATCTGTTGAGCTTCTGACTCATGGTAAGATAAAGACATCTCACTGGAATCTGTAGTGGTTACAGAATGGACTCTTTTAATTGGCTTGTTTTTGTTTGTGGTCGCAAGCTATTTCAAAACTTCTGGATGCTGTTTCAGATTGTGGGAGCCTTCAGTCACAGCCCTCAAATTGTATGACAAATTCAAAAAGAAAAAAAAAAAGACAGGGCAGAATTTGTTCTTCAGGTCTCTGTGGTGTGTCAGAAGTAGCTCTCTTCCTTCTGTTGGCCAGCCGGCAGATACAGAAATGGATGCGGTGTCTGTAGAGCCCAATGTTTAGAGCCCATTAATCTACTGGGATGGATTTGATTTTCTACAAAGGCTGATGCCGGCGCTCTTGTTGATGTACAGCGAGGAGCCCACGGTCGTTTTGTCACTTCCAACTTTCCCTTTCAGACATACGCTCTGATGGGGCCATGCTTTTCCCTTCCCCTCTTGGCTAGACAAAGGGTGGGTGGGTGACCTCTCAACTTCCCTCTTCCCTACCGAGGGCTATGGGTGTGGAGCTGATGGAGACAACTAGGGTCTTTCCAAGATTCTTGACACCTGTGTTGGTCTGAGAGGCATTTCCTGTTGGCTCGTTGCTCCAGTGGCCAAGGACGGCCAAGAGCTGGGAAGAGGATCACAGGGAGAACCCAAAAGTCTGAATGGATTCCTATTCTGGGAGCTTGGGATGATGGACCACAACAGTCCTTGCTAAGCCTGTCGATTAATTGTTTCCCCTTTCCCCTCCCACAAGTAACAAAGCCGTGATTTTTTTTTTTTTCTTTTTCATTTTGGCAAATGCTCGTTATCTTCACAATGTGTGGGTTCGGCAGTTTGACATCATTCTCTTGACATCCTCTGAATCTGACCTCAGTTCTCTGGGCAGACAAAGCTTCTTGCTTAATTTGAAAGTAGCTGGGCCAAGGATGATGTCATGTACTTTTGAAAGACTTGAGTTCCTGGAGTGCTACCAGGAAAAAAAAATGCATATTCGTTGAATTCGGCTAGCCCTCGGGCCTCCTGCAGAAGAATCTTCACACACTGGTCTAGAGCAGTCTTGGGAGCAAATGGCCCTTGGGCCTGTCCTGGCCACTGTGGAGCAACCGCAAGATCCCAGCAGATCATGGGCATCTCTCTTCTCACTGGGACAGATAGATCTGAGAGTCATTTGATCTCAGCATCCTCCTCCTCCTCTTTTTCTTTCTTTCTTTCTTTTTTTTTTTTTGAAAGACCCTTGATTTCATTGATAAAAGTACTTCCCACACTGACAGAGATCAGAGCTTCTCATCTACTTAGTAGATAGTATCATGACATGAGAGGATTATACATTGGATTTGGACCTGGATCATACTCTTTCTGCCAGGGCCTCCCTAGTGGACTCTGAGCAAATCATTTTACTGTTCTCAGACCCTACTTTCACATCTGTTAAATGGGAACAATGATAACACCTACCTTACAAGATTGTTGGAAGGATCAAATGAGATCATTTTTGTGATATCCTTTGTAAGCTTTAAAGAGCCATATTAATATTAGCTATTAGTATTAGCTCTCTGGACCTTAGTTTTCTTCTCTTTAAAATAGATTTAATTAAATGACTTCTAAAGTCCCTTTCAGCTCTCAATCTCTGGTCTATGACTTGCCCTTGCATCATCTCTTCTCCCCTCCAAAATATGGTAGCCAACCTTCTGATGATGAATCTCTCCAAACTTGATCAGTCTAGTTTCTCAGATGACAGTGTCCATCTGAACCCATGGTCAAGATCATTCTGGCCACTGGCATAGCCTTTGGAGATCCTTGGCCAATCTCCACACCACGAGAAATTATTAGAATTGATCTTTATTATAGGGATGAAGGCCCAGGCCCAGCCTTGTCAGGAGTGTATCATGAAGATGGTAGATGGATAGATTGTCTTTTGAGCTGAGTCTATACAAAAGATGGTCCCTCTGGCCTTTGAATAGCTCTTTAAAAACCATTCAAATCAGGCTGCTCTTGATGGCCAGGGGGCTTGAGACATGGGGAGAGGCAAATATTTTTTTCTCTCAGGAGTGATATTTTAAAAAATATTGTTTGCTTTGTTTATCAATCAAGCTCACATAGGTGAATTCTGCATCTAGGAAAGCTCCAAAGCAGCTAGTGGGGCTGGGCGAAAGAGGAAAGACTATACTTTATGAGGGATTTGGTAGGAATCAAACCTTATAACACCAGAATTCTTCAGAACCTCAGAAAGCCCAGTAGTGAAAAAACAAAACAAAACAAAACAGCAGACGGATATAGACAGAATAGGGAAGCTGAAGGTGAGCCAGATTCAGTGAAGGGCTGACCTAAAACAATTGCTGGCCGGATTTCAAATCTCCTACCCAGCTGGAGACCTCTGGTCTTGGGATCCCGTCACTGTGGCACTTACCACGTAAGGGATGCCATGTCCTGGATGCTACGTAGGCAGGCACTGGCTTTGCTCTGTATTTGCCAAGTAGAGCTTTTAGGGATGAGTACAAATGCCAGAGAGAGAGAGAGAGAGTAGGAAGTTTAAGTCTTGACTTACTGCTATCAATTAAGAGCTATGGAATGATTCGTAAAGCTCCGAGCCAGGAAGGTGAGGGGTTCAGCCCCGCTTCTGACACATCCTAGCTGGGTCATCTCTTCATGAACTAGGGAACTCTCCAGGACTGGAAGTTTCAAAGCTGTTGCTGAAAAGCTTTTGTAGACAAGATTCGCTCATCTGGGAGTGCCATATAGCAAGAAAATCCCAGGGCCAGGCTCTATCTCCCATATATTAATAGAAAGGGAAATTGGCCTTTTGGGTGTTAGCCATTGGTGTTTCCTCCCCAGACAAACTGGATCACGACAGATGTCATTACTTTGCTTCTTGTCGGTCTCCAAGACATCTTAGATACCCTACAATGAGTGGGCTTTTGAGATTTCTTATTTTAGGACCCATGGTCAGCATTTGAATGAAAAGTAAGTGAGAGTGAGTCTGGAGAAATAGAGCAAAGAGGAATTTGTGTCCAGGAGATCCCAGGACTTAAAAGCCTTTTGTAGTCGGTAAGAGCACATTTCATGGTTTGTTTGTTTGTTTTCCAGCCTAAAAAAAAAAAAAAAAAAAAAAAATTATCTTAAAACCTCGACCCATCAAGGGACGCAGCCCTTCAGTAGTTAAAATAGTCAAAACAGAGAAAACCTTGCCTAAGATCCTTCATTCATGATGACACTAATGTCGGCAAGAGCTGTAGAGAGACACGATTCCTATTAGTGGGGGCTAGCAAGCACCGGCTCGAGCCAGTGTGGACATGGTTTATTAACTCAGAACTGGGCCCTCCACACTTCCAGCTGACTCAGTTACAATCCCAGTGTGAACAGAATTCTTCTCCTTTGATCGTTCATTGCTTATTCTCAAAAACATCATGTTTTTTCAATATCACAAGCGGGTTTGACATTGGGGCCCACCATGGGGTAAGAAAGCACTGATTGTCACTACCTGTTAATCCAGTCATAATTGGAATTGTTTTGTGACCGGTGCGGAGAGACTTGGAATCTGCCAGCTCAGCTCTGGGAGGTAATTTAGGGCCAGGTCGCGAACAACCGGCCTAAAATGGGGGAGAGAGACATTAATAAGGACCAGAGAGACTTTGGCAAACACAGAGCATGGGAATCTGAGCAAATCTAGCCATTAGTCACTAGCCAGCCGCTCCACAGTGGATAGAACGCCCAAAGCCAAGGAGCAAACATTTGTAACCAGAAGGACTTTTCCCCAAAGTTGGTTTATCATTTGCCCTTGAGGGAGCACACGAACCAGGTTGTCACGGGCGGTATGGAAGATAGGGGCGACGGACCTCGGACGGTTGAGTTTAATACAACGGACTCACCTCTTTTTCCCTCTGTCCAGAGAGGCTCAAGAGCAGCGGTACGTCCAGGGAGTGACGTATTTTGACCGTCCTTTCTTCCCTTTTTACCTACGAAGTCTGGAGGAAAATCGGGCCTCTTGAACAGAATTAGCTCATGATTGTACCTTTAAGCAGGTTGGGGGAAGATTGTCATTAAATATAAAATCCTTATCAAAATATGTATTTTGAGTCTTGCTGAAAAGGTTCCTGTAACCATTTATTAGAATCTAAACCATCCTATGAATAGAGGAGGATTTTAATTTCCATTTTACCTGCTGGTAGACGTGAGAGGTGGTTCTTTCTAATAAGAACTCGCCAAACAAAGGGTTTCAAGACTACTTCACAGGGAATTGAACAATAC
Source organism: Sarcophilus harrisii (assembly GCF_902635505.1). Classification (NCBI taxonomy): domain Eukaryota; kingdom Metazoa; phylum Chordata; class Mammalia; order Dasyuromorphia; family Dasyuridae; genus Sarcophilus; species Sarcophilus harrisii. Next base: position 640,626,131 of record NC_045427.1, on the reverse strand, counting down.
TAAATAACATATTGTCTCAAGGCCCGACTTTGGCTTGTTGAGAAGGTTTTACGAAAATGAAGGGTTTCTTTTTATGTAAAGCAGGAAAGGCGCCATTTACCCTATAATATTTAACCACCCATCTCCTCCTCTTTAGATTACAATTACAGAGCCTAGATTGCAAGTTGTGAGATTTGTTTTCTTTCTGATTGCTGCTTGTGGCCCCTTGGTGAACTCCACTGGCAGCTCCGTGGGTATCTCAGCCGAGCCTTAGGCTCTGATTGTGTCAGACTCCACTAAAAGTAGCCCCTTGGCCACTTCTGTCTTCTATGGGCATTCACATAGGCCCTAGAAATTTGCCCCTTTTTATTCTTAGTTTCAAGGACACACCCACTAGCCTTGCCGGGATAGAGTAATGACGTGGTTTCCCCAAATGATTCTTTTGCCAGATCTCCCATCTGTTATTTTGTAGATTCCTAATTTCTTTACAGAAAAGAAAAAAAAAAAAAAAAAAAAAAAAAAACAAGAACATGGTAGGCAGTTCAGTATATTGTGAGATGTTTATTTTCATTCATCCAGCCCAATAACACGTAGCTCACATATTTGCTTGGGAGTGTGTTTAGATTTTGTTAGCATTTGATCTATAGAGTCTTTTGCTGACCTAAGTGAATAAAAATAAACAGCTTGTGACATATAAAGTTACAGATCTGAGTTTTGTTTTGGCGGACATGGCACGCTGGGATAAAAATACAGCCCGGGACGGCCGTGGCCAGTTTGATTTCCTCGATCCATTTAACTAATGAGCTAATCGATAATTTTGCTGAGTTCTAGTTTCATTCCAATGGTTAGCCGTGGGATAGGATGGAGTGAGATAGAAGTTGGAGAACTTGATTGGGGTGAACAAATGTCAGGATATGGGGGGAGGGAAAGGGAAATAAAGGAGAGCGGCCTTTTGTGAAACTAAATGGAGTGACATGATATTGAACCAACAGTCAAATTCCATTTCCTCCCAGTCAAGAAAAGGGATGAATATCAGAATAGGATACAAAGCCATAAGCTTATTGTATAATTCCGTAGCTTCCCTGCTCTTGGGTTTCTAGAACACACTGTTCTCTTGCGCTGTTGCATATGCATTCAAGGCTGTGTGCTCAGATGCTGTTGAATCTCTAAAGATGCACGTTTGAATTTTCCATTGCCGTTTTTGCAGATAACAGCCCGCCGACAATGGAAGCATATTTATGATGAATTAGGGGGTAATCCAGGGAGCACGAGTGCAGCTACGTGTACACGCAGACATTATGAAAGGTAAGAGAACACTTATTCTCAATCCTTGTTTAATTAAAAGCATGTTCCTTCGGAGATACTTGGTCAAGGATAAGGAAGAGGAGGAGGTCAGGGGACTTTTAAAAAGATATGGAAAACATCCCTCCGCTACTTTAATTGACCTACCACTCTGCGACGAAAATCTGAGTTTATATTTTCATGGTTACAGATGCTCGAAGAAGACTTTTCCATTTGGGTTTATGGGTTGGCGGTACCCAGTGGGGAGGAGTCTCCTTTCATAGGCTACTGCTACTGCTACTAACTCCCCCTAGAATTCTCTATAGGTTAAGGGCTGCCCCCCCAACTTGAACTTCAGAAAAACATAGCTCCAGAAATTTATTCTCAGACCTCCAGGGGAACCATTGGGGTCCTCCCCAGAGAGACTAACCCTACTCTGTTTGGAGAGTCCACATTGTTTTAGCCCTTATACATTTCCATGGTTTTTCTTCCTTCAGTTGATGTTTTTATCTACAAAGACATATTTGACATATGAAAGCCATTCTTTGCAGCCCCGTTTTTATAGGCTTCATCCTCTGTCAGGAAGGGTCTGACAGCCCAAACAAGACATAGCCTTAGCAGGACGGCCTGCAGCCGAAGATGTAGCACTGCTGGCTTTCTCATCAGGGCAACACCTGGCTTACTTGTGTCAGAAAAAAACAGTTAACAGTCACCACTTGTCCTTGCTTCATGCTTCGATTCCCAAAGCTAAACGGTGATTTGTTTAGGTCACACTCTGCCGTGATTACAGGTGATTCAGCAGGGAGGTGCCTCCCGAGCTCAGCATCCTGGTATCAGATGCAAGGCTTGTGAAATGCAGCCATCATTCCTTTGTGGATGGCCACGAACGTCCCAGACTTTGGGCAAGAGCAGAAAGCTTAGACAATTTGGCTGTTGGTTTGGAGGGAAGGCGGGCTCGTTTGTATTTGTGTTAATTGTTCCTCTTGGATGAAACAGTCACCTTCCATCTTGGACCACAAAGGGCCATAGTAGATGGTCTTCCCCATGGCCCGCTTAGGAAAGAAATGTAAACTGGGTGATGGGACAGGGGTTGCCCCGTGAACAAATTACCAGCTGACCATACGCGAAAATAGAAAGGATCATGTTAAAGAGTATTGCTGCTTTGGTTTCTGGGTTTTTTCACCTATGAGATTTTACAGTCAGAAGGAAAATTAGGCGTATTCTAAGCCATCCCCCCCCGTATGGTGAAGGTGAAGACATAGGGGCTAAGGGAGGACATAGGAGTCTGTGTGTGTGTATTCATATATGTGTACATGTGTGTATTGACATGACTTACCAACCTACAAGCCAAGGCCTTGTGACTCTGAAGTCCCATCTTCTTTCTGCTATTCATGAGATACCCTTGCAGTTTGAACCCTTCAAAAATACTAAAAGCACACTTGAAATCACTACAGAGAGGAAGCCGCAAGATAGAGTAGAAAAAATATAAATCTTGGAGTCAGGAAGTCTTGGGTTCAAATCCTGCCTTTTGACTTTTATTGCCTGTAGTTTAAGCATCTGGCAAGTGCATATAAAAATGGTGGTATTATTAGTATTGTGACAGTTGTTGTCATTGTTGTTGTTATGATTACTAACTAGGAGGTGCTGCAGCGGATGGAGTGCCGGGTCTGGAATCAGGAATGCTCATCTTCCTGAGTTCACATCTGGCCTCAGACACTAGACAGGGTCGGTGTGACCCTGAATGAGTCATTTCACCCTGTTTGACTCAGTTTTCTCTTAGGAAAAATGAGCTGAAGAAGGAAATAGCAAATATTCCGGTATCTCTGCCAAGACAACCCCAAATGACGTCACAAAGAATCAATCAAACATGACTGAAACAAAAATTATTACTGTTCTGTGTTTGGGGCACAGTTATAATGAATGGAGTTGGGTTAAATTGTAGCTTTTTCTAAAGATCTTTTTGTCCTCATGAATGTATCCCTGTGAGAGATTCCTAGAAAAAGCGTTTCAAGTTTATGTTATTAATTCTCCTCCCCACCAGTCTAATTATTTTTTAAAATTGAAATTATACTACATTAAAATACATTTATTTTTCCTTTTAAACATAAGAAACCTTGTGTGGACTTTAAAAAATTTTAATGACAATTCTTTGTGTCTTACACAAAAATCAAAACTCCCATTCCCTACACTATTCATTCTTGTTAATGGGCCTCGTGTGCAGAGAATGCTGGGAAGACCCAAGTCTTGCCTGCAAAACATATTGCCTGAGTGTCTCTGATCAAATCACTTACCTTTGAGTTAGGCAGCGTTCTATCACTTTAAATCATAAATGATTTGTCTCTCCTGAAAGAGACAAACACCCCAAGATGCTTGGTTTGAGTCTCATTGTGCTGTCCTTGCGAGGAAATTTATGACTGAAGCAGTTTGAGGGAAATGATTATGAATGAAAGGATGATTTGGGGGAGGGAGGGAGTCTGGTTATTTCATGAATAATCTCAGGGTCAAAGGGACTGAGTCCTAGGGAATTAGCTACATATACAGGGCTGCAAGATTGCCTTAAACCATCACTTTCATAGAGTGGGGCTTCATTGGAGGTGCTTAAAATTAGAGTTCTCTCCCTACCAGAAAGTACTATTGACTCTCCTTGGGCTTAGAAACATGAAAGCTGTTTTAGAACAGAGACGGTTTTATTTATGTCCTCTCTGTCTTCCAATTTACTTGTATACAGTAAATGCTTACAAAGTATTCTTAATTTGAACCTATATATTCAGCCCTCAGACCAAAGTTCATATTAAGACTCAGTTGTTTTGTTCATTGTGATTGGAGATTAACTTCAAAATCATGTATTCTGAACTGTTCCAGTTGATTTGTATACAGTAGATGCTTCATAAATACTCATTTGAATGTATGTATCCAGACCCCAAACCAAAATCCATATCCAGACTCAGTTGCCCTCTCTGTTGTGATTGGAGATTAACTTCTAAATCACGTATCGGTGATGGGCCCATCCAGTGTTAACAGAAATAATCTAAAACTCACTAAATCAGTGAAAGAAAAGCCTACGTCTTCCAAATAACATTGGAGAAAGAAGAAGGGTCAGAAATTCCTCATGGGCGATCATCTGGCCTCCCTGCCTTTGGAAACTCAGAACTGGCTCCTGAACTCATTTGTTTTGCAGGCAAATGTTACTCTTCTCTGGCATTTTCCACCATGACAGTAGCAACTGGCTTTTATTTTTACCCAACATCCACTTTTCTTTTCAGGAAGAGGAGGAAGAAGAGTGATTTACTGTACATTCCCCTCTGATTCATTCTTTTCAGGTCATGTGTTTCATGTTCCAGTAAATGCTTTATTTTACACTCAGGAAAAAAAAAAGTAGCCGGTATCTCAGTAAGTGTTACTTATACAGCATGTGACTCGGGCTACTTTGGGTTTATTAATGAGCATAGTAATGAAAGCACAAGTGATTGAATAGAATCAATGGATGTTTTTATTTAAGGCATAGGGAGGATGGCCACCGTGCCAATGGATGCATTGTTGTCGCCGAGGGCCGGACTAGCCTGAACCTGCCTCTGATTGGTCGAAATCAAATGGGTTCAAGCACTTCATAAAAATGGCTTTGTCAGCCTCGGTTTGCTTCCAAACCTATTCATCTCTGTCAGTTTTTAATATTAGTACCAGGTTCTTGGCCATAGTCCATTAGTACTGTATTTAATTGCTCGTGTTTCAGATGATTACCAATAGAAAAAGCATTTATGTTTTCCCATCGAGAGGCCGTTTCTATGTAGATGGCTCAAACTCAGCAGAGCCTCTGAAGCATAATAATAATAATGATGATGGTGATAATAATAATAATACTAATAGCTAATATTTACATAATGCTTTCACTTGCTTTATAGTTATCTCATTTGATCCTCACAACAACCTTCAGAGGTAGATTCTATTATTACTCTATTTCACGGATGTGGAAACTGAGGCAGACAGGTTTGACTTGCTTAGGGTCACACAGTGTGTCTGAGGTTGTCAGATGTTCTAAAATCCAAGCCTTTATTTCTATCCACTGAGCCAACTATTTTTTTTTATTCTTAATGTCATAACTTCTTGTTTTGTTTTTTTTTATTAAAGCTTTTTATTTTTTTCTATTTTATTTTTTGCTGAGGCAATTGGAATTAAGTGACTTGCCCAAGGTCACACAGCTAGGAAGAGTTAAGTGCCTGAGATCAGATTTGAACTCAGGACCTCCTGACTTCAGGGCAAAGCTTTAAATTTCAAAAAAATGCATGGATAATTTTTCAACATTGACCCCTGCAAAATCTTGTGTTCCAAATTTTCCTCCCCTCTCCTAGATGTTAAACATGTTAAAATATATGTTTTAAATCCAATATCTGAATACATATTTATACAATTATCTTGCTGCACAAGAAAAATCAGATCAAAAAGGAAAAGAAAAGTGAGAAAGAAAATAAAATGCAAGCAAACAACAACAGATTTAAAATGCTGTGTTGTACCCCAGTTATTTTAGCCTTAGCAAAAGGAATTAGCAAAAAGGATTAGCAAAAAAGGAATATCTCCCTATTTGCTGCAGAATTGTAAGAACTGCATGTTTTGCTCTCCATGGGCTGCCACCGTTCTCTTTTCAGAGATGCTTCTGTTTAGCTCGGGGAGCCCGAGTCTCTTTCTTCTGTCAGTGGCAGAGCAAATGGACCATGGCTTCTTTGGGGTGTAACACGCTCTTAACTTTGTTTTTTATGACAGTAATGCAGCTTACTTAAATAGGTCTGCTTTCACATGTGGGTTTCTTTTCTTCTCTTAAAAAAAAAAAAGAAAGAAAGAAAACCTTCACACAAAATACCAGATTACTGGTTTTAATTTTCCTGAATAAATTACATGGTCTCTTTCGGTGGAGTGCATGAAGTTGTTATTAGGGATTTGAAAAAGAGCTTTAAGACAAAAGTTTTTTAGGATGTGCTTTTCTGAGTATTAAGAAACTCAAAATCATAAACAAATGTCGTTGGGGGAGGAGGGGATTGCAATGGGGCCTCTTCCTGGGGTACAGACTGAGTTCATAGGGACATAGAGCCAAGCTGGAAGACTCCTAGGATGCCATCAAGAGCAGGCCCCTCGTTTTGCAGATGGGGAAACTGAGACTCGAAGAGGTAAACGTGACAATATTATAGAAGCACAGATTTAGAACTGGAAGGGAACTTACAAACTCCTCCCCTCCCCCCCCCAAGGTCGTCCCTTTAATTTTACAAATGAGGAAGCTAATGTTAAATGACTGATATAGTCACCCAGCTCATTAATGACCGAGCAGGGTTTGAACTGAGATGCCCTGGCGCCATGTTTGAACTCTTTGTAAGCCCCGATTCCCTTCCTTGAGTGTTCCATGGGTCCAGCATTTTGCCAAGAGATCAGTAAAGGCTCCCCCCCCCCCCCCCCCCCGAGGAATGTAAGGGGCCGTACCTGAGCCAGATGTTCTTGGGTTCATCAATTGAATGGCATCCAGAGGGGACAGCCTTATTGCCATGGAAGTGCAGGGTGGGGCAGGGCAGGTTACATATTTTGAGTGAGATAAAACTATGCCCCTGTGTCAATACTAAAAATACTCCAGATTCCAAGGCAGCTTTGCAAATTATGTGGACACAGGCCAAGGAAAACCAAGGTGATCTATGGCTCTGTTCTTTCTCAGCTCAGATAGAAATCTGGTCTCTTCTTGTACATTTTTGCCACCCTAAAGTTAAGTTGATGGAGCAGAAGGTCATTGAAGCGTGGAATTTCTGAATTGAAAGGGATCTTAGAGACCATCTAATCTGATCTCCCACTCAGAAATGAGGGATCTTATCTCATAGCAGACTGGCCATTTACTCTGGGCTGGGTGTTTCAGTGGGTAGAGCTGTGTGGCCTGGAGTCAGGAAGACATGAATGTGAATTTGATCTCAAATACTTAATAGCTAAATAAGTCATTTAACCTACCTCAGTTTCCTCAAATGTAAAATGGGATAATACTAGCACCTATCTACCTTGTTTTGAAGATCAAATGAGGTATTTGTAGAGCATAGTGCCTGGCACATAGTAGACACAAATCCTTCCTTCATGTCTCCCTTCCTTCCTTCCTTCCTTCCTTCCTTCCTTCCTTCCTTCCTTCCTTTCTTCCTTCATGTCTCCCTCCCTTCCTTCCTTCCTTCCTTCCTTCCTTCCTTCCTTCCTTCCATCTTTCCTTCCTTCCTTCTTTCCTCCCTTCTGTCCTCCCCAGGACAGATTAGCCAAATCTATTCCTAAATTCCTTTTCGTTCTTTAAAGCTATCTTCAGATGGTTATTATGATTAATAATAATAACAATAATACATATTCATATGGTACTACAAGATGAACAAAAGTATTTTCCTCACAACTCTGGTGAGAAATTACCATCCCTGTATTACTGATGGGAATACTGAGTTCAAGAGCTTAAGTGGATTGCCCAAAAGACACGCAGTTAGGAAGTCTCATTGGCAGCATTTGAGCTCATACCTCCCAAGCGGAGGACGTTGCTCCTGCTGTTACATCACTGCAGCTCAGCCATCTGGGACAACATAGAGCAAGTCTGTGGGCACATCCTCTCTCCTCTTAGCTGACTCCTCTGCAGGCCAGACAACTTTCTCTATCCCAGGATCATTGTAAGTCTTTTACTTTCCCAGTCACCATCCTTTGGGTGCTCTGCAGTTGCTCAGCACACTTTGATATACAGAATTAGAACTGGACGCTACTGAAGATCTCACCTGAGTAGGGCCAAGAGCAGTGATAGCCTGCGTCCCCTGATCTGGCAGTCTCATCGATATCATGAATTCAGGTGATGGTGGATTACCTTCTCGAGCTTATTTTCATGGTATTGTTTAAATCCCATCTTCAGTGCATATCCAAACTGGAAAATGCCTCAGGTGCCATCAAGGTCAGGCTCCTGATTTTGCAGATGAGGAAACTGAGACCCAAAGAGGTAAATGTGACAATATTATAGAAGCATAAATTTAGAACTGGAAGGGAACCAATTTACAGACCTCGTGGGATGACCTTGGGGCCTCAGTTTCCCAAAAGCTTAGGACTTGATGGCTTCCAAGGTCCCTTTCAGTCCTAGATCTGTGATCTTATGTTGGGTGTGATAATGTACCCTAACAGAAAATTAGTCTTCCACAGGTATTTCTCTTTGGAATAGCTCTTGGAATCCCTTCACTCTTTCTCTCCTCTTCAAGCATCCCACCAACTTTTTTCTGTCTTTCTTGAGTACCGTTAGCAGTTGATCATGGGCATTGAGGAGCTGCTCTGGGCATGGCACACTGCGAAATACAAGAAGAAGGCCTGGGAGGGTCTTAGATTAAATTGTAGTGATGTTTCCAGAATGGAGACAGAGATCTCTTTTAGCCAGGACAGCAGAGAAGAATTCACTGATGGAAGGAGGGAGATTTGAGCTCAGCTTGGAAGTATGAGTAAAGCTTTGGGTTAGGATCGATGATGAATATGATCAACTCTGATTCCCTACACAATATTTAGATCTCTGTTGGTCTTTGGTGAGTTGCAATGTGTAACAAAAGGGAAAAATATTGAAACATAAATGAGATTAGAAATATGGCTGTTTAACAGCGTCAGCAGAAGGGAAAAGTGGGGCAGAGATCTGATTCACCAAATGAGAAGGAAAAAATCTCTATTTAGGTGCGTATTCAAAGACTGTCTTCAGATGTAAAGAGAGAGACCTCTGCTCAGTGTCTCTGAGGTCTCATTGAGCTCCAGAATTCTAAGTTTTGGAGTTAGTCAGCTACAGGGCAGAGAGGTACCAAGGCTGAATGAATAAGGGCTACCCACAGAGCTAGGGTTCAAGTCATGCCTTGGATACACACTTGATTGTAGACCTCCAGAAAGATCATTTTCCCTCTCACTGCTGTAGGCATTTAGCTCTCTTTTAAGGGACAGAGAAGGTCTCCACCTGCTTTGGAACTCCCTGCAATCCAACCTCTTTGCCTTTTCTCCTCTCTTCACTGATCCTATTCTATCCTATACTTTCCTGCCCCCTTTTATCATACTTTCTCCTCTCTTATCCTCTCCCTTCCCTTTCCATCCCATCCCATTCTATCCTATCCTGTCCCATCCTTTCCTGTCTCCTTTTATCATACCCTCTCCTCTCTTATCCCCTCCCCTCCCTTCCCACCCCATTCTATTTTATCCTATTCTGTTCCATCTTTTCCTTTCTCCTTTTCATATCCCTTCCCATCCCCTTCTCATCCCATTTTATTCTATTCTATCCAATCCCATCCCATTCTTTCCTCTCCCCTTTTATCAGATCCTCTTCTCTCTTATTCCCTCCCCTCTTCTCCCATTCCATCCCATTCTATCCCATCCTTTCCTCTCCCTTTTTACCATATCCTCTCCTCTCTTGTCTCATCCCATTGCCTTCATCCTTTCCTCTCCTTTTATCATATTCTGTCTCCTTTCCCTTTCCTCAACTGAAGTCCCACCATCTTCCCATCTTTCTTCTCCGCTCAGTTCTCACAAAGCCCACAGCAAAGCTCAGTGTTCTTATCAGGGGCCCCCAATTCAAACAATCCAAGGCTAGTTTCTGAAACTTAGCCAGAAAAGGCTTATTCTATCACCTTTTCCCCCTCTACTCCTTTTAAATTTCCATGGGGCAGATCAAGAGAAGTTTCCCAATAAACTCTTTTTCACACCCCTAAAACTTTCTATTCCGAAGCTTTGGGGAACTGATTTAATATCCAGCCTCTCATTAAGGCCGCTTGGTATTCCTCACCAGTTCAAATAACTTCCTATTACGTGGAACCTTTCAAGAAACTTTATTTAAAACAAAAACAAACAGTCCATCCCCAAAGCAGAAAAACCCGTTTTTAAAATAAATAAATAACAGCCAATAACAGTCTCGATTTCAGGGTTTGGGTTTTTTGGATCTTTTTAGATTTGCCTTTAACACAAATTATAATTAACAAAAGAGTTTCCTTTCCTTTACCTTGGTGGGTAAGAAAACAACGTCAAGCCCAAACTTAGCCAGCGTGTTTGTGCCGTACTTTCAGCTCTCCCCCTCTTTGTCTGACCCTCAAAACTCGTTCAGCTCTCTGTGGGTCGAGGATTTTGTTGTATTATTTTATGTTTTCCTCCAGACTTTTGTCTTCCCTCTCTTGCAAGCCAACTCCGGGACTTCAAGAAACTTTACAGGTCCCATGTTTTATTGATATTTCTCATCAAGCATGCATTTAAATTCGAGAATAGATGAGGTGCCTTAGTCCCTTTTCTTTTTGATAAATAACAAGAGGTTTCTACTTATGATTTTCTGTCCTCGGGGCTTTATCATTAAGATTAAATAACTGTACTCTCAAGCATACCACTGCACAAACATCTTTTCAATTATGTGAGTAACAGATGCTTTAACAAAGGAACTATTGAAAATTCAGAAAGCATGTTTCCAAAAAAAAAAAAAAAGAAAGAAAGAAAGTATCAGATGACAGAAGAATGTAATTGTTTACCATTAAAACATATCCTTAGCTCTTTCATTCAAACCCTCTCAGAACATTTTGTGTGTTTTTTTTAAACAAAAGTTATTTGGGACTTTAGTTGAAAGGATAAATGTTTTTGGAGAATTGCTAAGCATTATATGGACATGGGGATAATAGGGTGATAATTAATAGGATTATTCTAGGAGCTGGAAGGCACCTAAGACAGAATCTTGGTTGCCCCCTTCTTCCCTCATTTTACAGATGGAGAAGCTAAGGCCTGCTGACTGGCCCCAGATTTCTCAAGTGTTGAGTGGCAATGGTAGAATGCAAATCATGATTCTTCGAACCTTATTATACTATACGAACAATGTTTAAGGTCATTGGTGGGGCAGCTGGATGGTGCAGTGGACAAAGCACCAACTCTGAAATCAGGAGGATCTGAGTTCAAATCCAACCTCAGATACTTTATTCTTCCTAGCTGTGTGACCCTGGGCAAATCACTTAGCCCCAGTTGCCTCAGCAAAAATAATAAAATCACTGGTGAGAGAGAGAATGCCATTCTCCCTTGATCAGTTGGTTTTATAGACAACCTCCTTACTTTATACTTGAGAAGACGTGCCCAGAGTTACACAGACTTGGTCCCAGTGAGCCTCATTCAAGGGACTTTTGAGCTATCCTGGTAGCTTTTATTCCCTCTCTGTTCCCATTTTCCCATCTCACACGAACTAATGTCTATGAACGTGCCTTGAAAACTCCTATGTGATGGGCCAGAGTTGGGTTTCATAGTTGTCACCCCTCAAACCCTTAAAAGTACAATGAGACAAAACAGACTTTTATTGTCTGTTCTCTGCTGGGCCCTATATTAGACTCTAGATAGAGAAAGATGAAAAATGAGATTATGGCTCACCTCAGGGAACTTATGATCTAGTCATTTGACCACAAAAAGATAATTCAATAATTGTGTATGTGTGTGTGTATATAAAACTCCCCTCTGTCGTATCTTTTTAATTATCTGTGAGGGAGAATCGTGCAGGGCTAGAAGGGTTTACACGTGAGGAACTGGATCCTCAGCCCATCCCCAAAGGCTGGCTTCTCGGTCTCTCCCTGTCATGTTGCTAAACCACGCTTGTGGTGGTCCGTGCCCACCGGCTCCTGTGGTCCCTGCCCGTGCCCACTGGCTCCTCTGGTCCCCGCTCCTGCCCACCGGCTCTCCTTCCCCTGGTTCATTCTGCCCACCGAGCCCCCGGTCTGAGAGACATCCTGCCCAGAACACAGCCGAGGGGGTGATCTGGAGCGCGCCTTTGTGGAAAGGGGCTTGGCGTCGACCGCAGCTGAAGCGGGGAAGCACATTTGCTATTGTCTTCACAGCTCTGCACCCAGCGTAGAAACAGCCGCTTTGGGACGTCGCTCTCTGCCATGTTTGTAATCAAGATGGTGCCCTGTGAGTTGAACAAGTGTGGATGGCACCGGAATCTTGTTCTAATCCTTGGAAGGCTGAATGATTTGTTGTGTTGGTAATTTTTTGACTGGAAGAAGAAAACTATACCTTCCTTTGGCTGAATATTTGGTGAGAGATTGTTTTTCACACTTCACAGTGGAGTTATATTTTCTATTTCTGGCCCAGAAGGAAAATGTCTGGCCAAACCCTTGAATGCCGAGACACTAGCATCTCTACTAAGAAATGTAGCGACTCCGTTTTACATCACATGAAGTCTAGAGCCCCAGTGGAAGCAATGTAACATGTCTTTCTTTGTGTTCCCTTTGAAAAAGAAAAGAACCAATTGAACACAAGATTTAATAGCGACGGAGAGAGTGCCAGAGTTTTTAACCCAAGTTGGACCATATCCCCCCCTCCCCTGCCTCAAAACCGTTTCTTCTGGGGGGACTTGCAAAGATATTTGGTATTTGCCATTGATCTAGGACCACGAAACCTTCAGCCCTTTTTGGTGAGCTTGAGGTCCAAGTTTCTTTTTTCTTTCACCCTTGAATCAGGCTGTGCCTACCTATATCCAATTTTTCAAATCTCTATAAATAGATAAATTCCCATCTCTCCTTCGGCACTGTTTGCTAAATGTCTTGGCCCCTGAGTTCAGTTATTCCACGCAGGCATTAATCAGGACAGGAGACACTGGTGCTTAGACTGTACATTATTCTGCCGGGCAGTAGGGAATGTTGACTAATAAAGATTAAGAGCCTTTTCTTTTCTTTTTTTTTTTTTTATGAAATGCTAATGACAGAGACATGTGTGATATACTGTGAAATACATTTCTCTAATGTGAAGTTTCTGGTTTTTGTTGAGAAAGAGACTCAGATCCCCAGAGGATTTTAGAATTTGTAAATATAAAAGTATCTGCCTTCGTGTTTAAAAAAAAAAAATAAAGGGAATTGGCAGGTAGCCAGATTACTTACATTACTGTAATAGATTTGCTGACCTCTGACTTGTGCTGCAGAGAAATACATTGAATTTTTCATAATATCAGATGAGGCAGTTCTAAAAACTCAGGTTACACTGAGCTCCATTATTTCACTTGAGATTTAGTAAAGCAGGAATCTTTTTAAACCGGCAATTTCTATATGATTATAATTTATTGGCCCAGACCCCGATAAATCAGGGTTAGCATGTCACCGATCCGTTCATCTAACTTGAGTTGATTTTAAGTTGTCTTTATTTAAAAAAAAATAAAAGTCTTGCCTTTCACAGTGACTGAATTTAATAAGAATCTTTGTGATAGCAAAGGGCTCCCCTACTGTTTCTGCTTTGGGGTGGAAAATGCTATTCTTGTATTATTCCTGGAAGAGGAAAGAGGGGGAAAAAAATGTCATGCTGCTCTCATTCGCCTATGGAAAGATGTTATTTTTCAATCCGTGATAGCTTACCTATTTGAGATCCATTATTGGGTTCATAAATAAGCATTTAGCTAATCTGGAATTTGAAATCCGGATCATGGTAAAAGTCCGTTTATTCGCCCTGCTCCCAGTTGCCAGACTTGATGATCAGGGAAGGGAGAAAATGCTCTCTGGTTTTTCTGATGAATACATGGCTTCCCTCCCACCCCCCATTACTTCCACCCACCTGAAACCCAACTGTGGCCTAAAAGCTTCAAGCTCATCTAAGTGATTTCTCCAGATTAATGTATTTCAGGGGGCTGGGGGAAAGGGGAGAGGGACATTTTTGCTTTTATCTGCACTGTTTAGAAACTGATTAAATCTCTGTTGTACTACAAATATTTGAAAATAATCATCTGCTGGTTTCAGGCATGTTGCATTCTGCTAAACTATTTGTATAATCCAAACCGCGTTCTTCCTGTGTTGGGCAATATTGACCTTCCATTGGCTAACCTGTTTTAATGGTGCCGCTTGTTCGTTGAATTTTCGAATGTTCCAAAAGCTGGAGTAGTTTTAGTGCTGGGGGGACTGTAAAAACTTCTAATAATCAAACGATAAGATCATATCCTGTGGGGTAATTGTGTTATACCTTGAGAGGATAACTGAAAAAACATTCACTGAAAACTGCACCAAACGGAAATCGCCATATGAAGCTGTCTGTAATTGTTTGTGGTAGGAGATGTTGTCCTGCCCTCCAAAACTGGGGTGCAGTCCTATTCACTTCACTTTTGCTGTCCCCCGCTTTCCTCCCTCCCTCTTTTTCCTTCCTTCCCCATCTCCTTTCTCTCTCTCTCTCTCTCTCTCTCTCTCTCTCTCTTGATTTCTCTGTGGGTCTCCTCTTTCTCTTTTTTCTCTCTCTTTTTCCTTATATAGATCCCTTTCTGTTTCTTTAATTTTCTTCTTTTCCTCCTTTCTATTTTTTCTGCCTGCCTCCTTTCCCCCCTTCTTTTCTTCTCTTCCTTTTTTAGTTTCTTCTTTCCCTTCTCTATTCCTCTTTTTTCCCCTTCCTTCTTTTCTATTCCTTCTCTTCCTCTTTTCTTCCTTACTATAATTATCCTTCCACTATTCAGGAAACTAACAGCCCAGCCCACGACCCTACCCTTTAAATGCATACGAGTGTACAGACACACACACACACACACACACACACACTCTGTAGCACAACACACATGGACACCCTCTGAGCCTTGAACAAGCAGGGCTTATGTTTGGATTCAGTTTTACCTTAGTCATGCCTCTTTCCAGATACAAGAAACATTTAATTCCAGATTTCCTGCTTCTGGCTCTCAGCCTTTGACCAGCAAAGTGAAATGTGTTTTCACTGTTCTTGGCCAGCCCAGCTGCTGAGTTGAGTGGAAAAAAAGAAAAAAAAAAAGGACCAAAAATTGAAAATGTAGTCCTCCTACTTAAACTCACAAGATTATAAGAGGAAATTTAAGCCCTGGCTACTAATTAGCACCTGTCTAATGAGCCAGGGTACTTGCCTGTGGTATCAGAACCAAGGCTAAGAAAGGGCTTCTGCCTGAGAATATTCCACGAGGGCCCAGAGAAGGCATTTCAGTGGTGATTGAGGCCCCCTGGCTGCCTCCCTTCACCCCCTCCCCCCAAGGCTTCTCATGGAACTTCTTCTGTCTGTGGGATCACTGAATCATTTGAAGATGAGGACAACTGGGGATGGAACTGGTGGGGAAGGGAGAAACGGTTACCATTGGGACCTGTAAATTTCAAATGCACCTCCAGTTGCCATGACAACCAAACAAAAATCAAACAGTCCTATCTGCGATAACAATTATTACAATAAAATGTGTTTTGATTAAAGTCAGTTTTAAATATTTAACACGTGGAGGGAAAGGATGTAAATATCGTCCTCGCTTGAACCCCAACTTTCCACTGGTCTGAAGTGAGTGCGCCCTTTGCAGGGCCCAGGAGGGATTATTAGACATTTGGGGGGAATGTTGGGGGGACACTTTACAAATGAAGTAAAATAAATTCAAGTAAGAACAAGATTGTTTTTTTTTCTCTCTCTTATTCTGCTTAGTTATGCTTTTTATTATATAAACATTAGCTGTAATATTACAGTGGGAAGCAGGTATTTGGCAGCTATATATTATTTTAGTAAGTCTGCATAGAGGGAGTACTTTCCAGTTTTAGCAGCTGTAACATGTTTAAACTCAGTTTGTAATGGGATCTGAAGATGAATATTCCCCATGGGCTCTCCTTAGCTTTGTTGCTGGCCCACTGCCAAATTTAGGGCTCGAAAGTATTATTCACGCCTCCTTGCACATACCTTGTCAGAGCATGCTCAGTTAATGAATTTCATTTCTAATATGGCATAAACTGAGATTTGATTTTACCATAATTTATGTAGTATTTTATTAAAGAACAACATTTTATGATCCCAGGCAGCTCCATTTCTATATTCTTAAAGCCAAAACTGTTGGTTCAGTTAAGGGGTAGAGATTCAAATTGCATGGTTAGAAACCAATTGTAGAATAACAAATGAACATCCCAGGCAAAGGGTTTTCTGCCTGGGAGTCTTAGATTAAAGATAATTAGGATTCCCAATCTTTGAACAGATTTATGTTGTTTATAAGTAGAGTGCATTTTCTTCATTGAGTCAACTTGTCTTATTTAAAACAAATTATGTTTGCTGTATTAAAGTTCATATTTTTAAGGTTGAGTCTTGTATTAATCCCACAGTGAGTCATTAATCACACCAAATGCATTATAAAAACTTTAATCACTGAAGTTGAAACTGAGATTGTAATGCAATCCATCCCTTTTAATTACATCAGCTATTTTTCCCGTTCAGATCAAGAGCTACGTCGCAAAGGGAAAACAGATTAAAATGAAAGCTGTTTGATGTTTCTCTTTTTTTTAAGCAGTTTTATGGATTTTGTTAAAGAAAATTACATAATTAAAATTCTTGAATTTTTTAGTCCTCTGATTTTTGTGATCTCATTGCCTTTCTTCTCTTTGCTGCCCTTATGATTGTGTTCGAGAGTCTCAGTAAACTCCCTCCCTACTGCCGGAGGCCCCATAAAAAGTTTGCTCCCTTGGAAATGTTCAATAAGGTACCTATTACTTGGTGGGACTGTCCTTGAACTACCGCCAGCATGGAAGGAGCCATTGATTCCCACTCGTACTAAGTCTTTAGTTTGTGGAAATATTGTTGCCCTTGTGCTAACCTGGGCTCCATATTTGTTAGCTTTGCTTTCAGGGATATGTCTTTCCTGACATTTTTGGGTCAAGTGGAAAAGTGACTTTACAGCTCAGGTTCAAGTCCAAGAGATCTAATTTTGCCACTTAATTGTCACATGCCCTTGAGCAGAGGACTTAATCATCTGAACCTCAGTTTTCTCAGCTGGAAACTGGCAATAATGTTGGGGCACTAACTGCATCCCAGGATTGTTGTGAGTTGGAAATGGGTATGGTTCTTTGTAACTGTCAAGTAGTATAAAGCTGAGTCAAGAGTAGTATTCTTCATAAAAAATTGTTTAAAATCCTAAGTGTTGATTCTGATTCTTTTATAATTTTTTTTATTTTCCTTTTCTAATTTTCTAAACAGTTTATTCTGTTTGAGAGGGAATTTTTAGAATTTTATTTATGCCAAAGGGGGAATGGTGCCTTTAAAAGAAAAACTGATAGACTTAAAGTAACCAGACCTGAGTTCTAGTTCCAGCTCTGCTCAAGAACCTTAGAAAAGCATCCTCTCAACCTCAGTTTTCTCATATATAAAAAACAGATACCTTCCCATCTCTAACTCTCTGTGATTCTCAGTGATCACTAACTCTGTGATTAGTGGGTTGTATATATTAAAAGAAATAGTGAGCCACCATGTAATATTGTTGGCTGAAATTGTAAGGGCTGATCAGTTATTTGTTTTTTAATCTTTTAGATTAATACTGCCATATGAAAGATTTATTAAAGGAGAAGAAGATAAACCTCTGCCTCCAGTAAAACCTCGAAAACAGGAAAACAATTCCCAGGAGAGTGAAAGCAAAACAAAATTATCTGGAACCAAACGCATCAAAAGTGAAAACCCAAAGAACAAGAAAGAAAAAGATCATGCTACAAAACCCCAGGACACGACAGAGGTTAGTTAACCACTATGTTGCCGTGAGAAATGTCCTGCTTTGGAGTCTTAGGGGAGGAATTTCCGCGTTCAACCAAAAGGTCTCCTCTTGCGATTTGCTCAGAGGCTGAAGGCTTCTGCCGGGCCTCCTTTCAGGTGCTCTGATTGAGACGGGTTCACTCGGCACCCTTCACCTTCGGGGTTCTGATGGACAATAAAACAGGTTTCTGAAGGCTGGGCGGCTTCTGCCGGACCTGGGAACGGGCCTCCCAGAGCTGGAATCGTTTTCTCAGTTTGATTACTTCTCAGCAGCACACCAGCCATTGAGAGAATTTGAAAAGAATTGTAAAAATCAATTGAGGTTTGAAACTAGACAAGTCAGGCCCTAATCATGGGTGTATCTCAGCCGTTCAGTGCCTAAGTCACTTTGAGTTATCCCTGCCCAGTGTAATTGATCTGGTCATGATGCCCAAATGTGTTCTATGGAAAGACCCATTTTCAATACGCATTATTTATTGGGTAGTTTTGAAATGGCTCCTCAGAAGCCATTATTATCTTGTCTGTTAATAGGTAGTTTCTGACCATTCTCATACTAGCACCACCCGCCAGTAGACCACAGTTGCTCTGATGAAAACCTTCTTAGAAGCTAGACAAAGAGACTGGTTTTTGAAGTCTGTTATAACATGAATGATTTTTTAAAAATCTTACTCCCTCTTAAAACAATAACAACAACAACAACAACTTAGCAGCCGCATTCAAAGGCAACATGTTTTAGGATTCAACCCCAGGGGAATTTTGGTGGTTTTATTAAACGCCCCTAAAAATCAGGTCTATAATGAACTCAGAAGAGACTCTAATTAAACAGGAGCTTTTTTTAAAAATAAGATTAAAAAAAACCCAACCCTCCCTAACTGAAAATTAAACTACTTAGCCGGAGTCTTATAGAAATAGAGTATATAGATAACAGCAGAAAATTTTTTTTGCATTTCATAAACATTTTAAGCCCCAGTAATTCTCACACACACACACACACACGTTCCCATGAATTGATCATACACATGGCCAAAGTTAAGGAAGCTTCTTAGTTCCTCTTGAGCCTCAGATCACTGAGGAACATTGTCTGCTGCATACAAAACTGTTAACTACATCCAACAGATCAAGTTATGGATGCTGGGGCCAAAGCTGACCTTTGAATGTCTATTTTTTACAGTTGGGTTTCAATACCCAGCTCAACACTATTTCTAGTCTAAAATATTGCTTGTTTGTCAACTAAAGACGTCATCCTTAGCCAACTCACTAATATAGTCAGTGTAACAAGTCAACTCAAACCTACCTGGAATAACCTTTGTCAAGCGTTCAGAAAAGTTAGACTGAAAATCCCACCTTTGATCCTTCCAATCGATGTGACTGGACACGTCATTTCATTACTCCTATTTAGCCTTTTTAAAGATGTTGATCACTTCCAATACTGAGTCAGATTATCATATAAAAATTGGAGGTGGAAGGTCTTTTTCTTAGTTTGATTACTTCTCATTGACTTAGATGGTCAGGTTTATGTTACTGAAGAGATATGTATACCCCCATTGGATGCTGTAGGGAAAAGTGCCATTGAGATAATCAGGGAAGGTCTTAACTTATTCTTGCCTGGGCTCTAGAGGATTTATGAGTTTTGTTTTTTTTTTTTCAGAAATGATGTCATTTTGCTGCTCCCCAATAACTAAGCCTTCATCCTGAGGGTTCAGCAGATCAGAGGGCAAAATATTAAACGTAAATTGCATTTTTCCCCTTTGAATTTCTCAGCCACTTTCATACTATATAAGGGCAAGAGACTAGTGGGGAATGTGGAAGGGAGCCTGCCTAGTGTGGCCATCAGATGATTCGAAAGAACTCGATGGTGATCTTGGTGCTTTCACTAGCTAAATAGCCTGTTAGCTTGGACAAGAGACGGGATCTCAGTTTCCTTCTCTGTAAAATGAGAGATCAAAGGACCTAGGGCTGGGAGGATCTTAGAAATCACCTCATCTAACTCCTCTTCTTTCATTTTACAGAAAAGGAAACAGCTGTTAAGTGATTTGCCTAAGTGAATTAAGTTTGCTGCCAGCTAGAAGTTTCTTAGATTTGATGTCACAAAGACATGTTGAGATTTGTAGTTTTTTCCTAAAAAGTTCCTTTTGCAAGGATGAGATGGATGACCAGAGATGGTAACAAATTGTACCTCCCCAAGCACAGCGGGGTCTTGTTGGAGAAACAGCTTTTAAATGGGTGTGGGTGTGATTTATGAAATGCTTTTTCTACCACCCCCACCATCGAGTCTCACCCGAATACCTTCATGCAACATTTAGATAATCACTTTCTTGATGCTTCTTATCTTAACAACTGAGGAGAACAAAGTTGGAGGGTGAGACGGAGACCATAAAAGCCCGACACAAAGCATGGTTTTGTGACCGTCCTCCGCCGAGGCTTGTCAAGATGAGATGACAGCTGTTATGAAAGGGCTTGTCAGTCAGCCGGGGTCACAGATGGAAAGTTATAATGACCTCTGGAGGTCACAGTTCATCCGGCTCCATAATGGAATGAATGGAACGGATTGTGCCCACGAGCTTCGTCAATGGGGCAGCACAAAGAGGGGCTGTCTCATTGACGATAACTTATTTCAGGGAAGAGAAAAGCTATATTTGTAATGGCGCACACTGCCTGAATGTTGACAACTTCATTTTTAGCTTTAATAAAAATGTAGCTTGCCACAACGCTGAAAGGAAGACTGGGAGTTTCTTCTCTCCTTGGCAGGCAGGCTGCTGCAGCATCTGCATAATTTTTAAATATTTTAGCATTATTTGTGTATCGCGTGGCACCGAGGAGAAATTATTAACACATAAGCGATTGCTAATTTTAAATTCACCAAATTGCAGAAATTAGAGGGAATCTGGCCATCTCGAGGAATAGCAAGAGGTGAGAATCCACTTTGTTGTTGTGTGGTTCTTTAATGGGGTTGCCTGCCTTCTCAAAGAGAGCAACTTTTTTTTTTTTTAATCTTTCTCAATGGTGTCATAAAACTACAACATGTAATTTAAAACCCATTTGGATAATTGACTGATTTGACAAGAAGACAACCTCAGAATTAAACTATATGTTAGAATCAAGAGATGATATGATTGTATACCATCAGCATACACGGCTTTGCTATTTTGATAGGTGTCTCGGAAGAAACCGGAGTCGATATGCGTATTTCCCTTCATGTTTCTGTAATTTAGATTTCTTTGTTTAGAGCTGTGATTGGGGAGTAATAAAGCTTTTCAAAACTCTCCGAAGTGATTGACAAGCCTGTTTTTAAGGAAAGCTGCCGGGTGTAATATTGTATTTCATAGTGGGATCTGTCAACATTCTTTGCTTTCTTCTGACTATCTATTGAAATATTTTATTAGGTCTCATCGGAGCAAGCGAAGGAGATGCCGGATCAGAGAAATCTGACCGCGCCCCTCACTGCGATGGAATTGAAGAAACAGATGGAAGGGATCCCAGCGGAGGTGCTCGTGTCCAGAGCGGATCCCGAAAAAGGAGACTTGAAGGACCAAGGCTCGACCAAGGAGAAAGCGGAGGACGCCAAGGACGAGGAAGAGGAGGAGGCTGCGTCTTCCTTTCTTTCTGCGGTGCTCCCCGATGATGAGCCAGCCCAGATCCCGATGGTTGGCAAAGAGCTGCACCCGTCGCCGGATGTCCTCATTGACATGAAACAAGAGCCCCAGATCTGCAGTTTTACAGATACCCCCGAAAACGAGCTTCAGGAAACCCCCTTTGGCAGTTTTCCCACCATGCAGCATCCTTTGGCAAGCCAGAATGAGATGGAAGACGACAAGCTGCCCGTGATGGCCGATTATATCGCCAACTGCACTGTGAAAGTGGACCAGCTTGGCCACGATGACATCCACGACGCGTTGAAGCAAAACCCCAAGGTCCTCGTGGTCCAGTCGTTTGACATGTTCAAAGAGAAGGAGCTGACGGTTCCTCACGACGACCCCGCGTTTAACTATACGCCTCTGCTTTACTCACGGGGCAATCCGGGAATCATGTCTCCGCTGGCCAAGAAAAAGCTTCTGTCCCAGGTGAGCGGGGCCAGTTTATCCAGCAGCTATCCCTATGGCTCCCCGCCCCCTCTGATCAGCAAAAAGAAACTGAGCGGCAGAGATGAACTGTGTTCGGGGCTGTCCCAGGCCCATCACGGGCCCCACGCGGACCACATGGTGGTCAGCCGGCCGTCGGTGATCCAGCATGTGCAGAGTTTCAAGAGCAAGACTTCCGAAGAAAGAAAAGTCATCAACGAAGTCTTCAAGCACGACAAGTTAAGTAAGCCGGATCCTCACCGCTGCAGCTTCTCCAAGCATCACCTCAGCCCGCTCGCCGAGTCCTACGTGCTGAAGTCCGAGCTAGAGGAGAGCAAGGACAAACTGATGGAGAAAAGGGCGCTCCAGCACTCCCACATGCCCAGCTTCCTGGCAGACTTCTACTCGTCTCCTCATCTGCACAACCTTTACCGACACACGGAGCACCACCTTAATAACGACCACACGGCTAAATATTCCCCCCGAGACATGTACAGAGAATCAGAAAATATTTCCGCGTTCCCTTCACATAAACATCAAGACAAACACAGTGTAAATTATCACACGTCTTTGCATCTGCAAGACAAAAAGGCAGCCTTGGAAGCCTCCTCGGATGACCAGCCCACAGATTTGAGCCTTCCAAAGAGCGCGCCTAAGCAGACTGGAAAGGCCCTGGGCCTGGCTCACTCGTCCATGGCGCAGCAGGAAGGCAAAGCTCTCTCCCAGTTTCAGGTTATGAGCAGCCAGACCAACCGAGACTGTAACCCCAAAGCTTGCCGCGTTTCCCCCATGACCATGTCGGCCCCCAAAAAGTACATTGAGTCGCTTCCTAGGTCTGGAAAGCCTCATCACGTGAGACTGGAAAACCTGAGGAAAATGGAAGGCATGGTTCACCCGATGATCCACCGCAAAACAAGCCCCCAGAATATCGGTGCGGCGCGGCCTTTAAAGAGGAGCCTGGAGGATTTGGATCTTGTGATTGCGGGGAAAAAAATCCGGGCAGTGTCCCCCCTGGATTCTTCCAAGGAAGCCTCGGCAAAGGACGAGGCCTCAGAGCAGGAGGGCGAAGGCGCCAAACCGGCTCACGGCGGGCATCCCAGCGGCTCCTTGGAGAGCCACAAGCTCCCCCTCTCGTCGCCCATCTTCACGGGCTTGTACCCGGGAACCCTGTGCTCGGGCCTCAATTCCCGCGTCCCAGCTGGATATTCTCACCCTCTGCAGTACTTGAAAAACCAGACTGTGCTCTCTCCGCTAATGCAACCCCTGGCTTTCCACTCCCTCGTGATGCAGCGTGGAATCTTCACCTCCCCGGCAAATTCTCAGCAGCTCTATAGACACTTAGCTGCGGCCACACCTGTAGGAAGTTCCTACGGGGAGATTTTGCACAACAGCATCTACCCTCTAGCTGCTATAAACCCTCAGGCGGCCTTCCCATCTTCCCAGCTCTCCTCTGTGCATCCCAGCACAAAACTGTAAACGCAGCCTTCCAAAGCATCTAAAGGAAACTGTCAGTCTCGTAGCTTCACTCCTTACCCCGCGATGACATCTTCAAGAAGGAGGCGTCGCTATTCCTTCTCAGCTAGGGCTCAGGATCCACCCTGGGAATCCAACGGATAGGTCTCTTGGATCGGGGCGAGGCTGCGCTTCGGCTAGCTCGGCCTAGACCCCTTTCCCATTTCGACGACCTCCCCGATCTCCAAATCATTTCACTTTGCACACGAGTTTTGTGAAGGGATTTACATCGTCCAAAAATGGCTAACAGAGACCCTCATTTGCCCCCAGATTGTTGGGCCTGAGCTCGAAAGGTGGCGATTCAGAGGAGGGGAAAAGGAAGATGGTGGGGAATCCACACCATTGAGGGATGCCCGGCTCTGGGTCAGTTGCTTGACTTTTCGAGGTTAAATCAATGCAATGTATAGTGAATCTGCAATCGATCTTTCCTTTTGACACTATTAAGCCGGAAAAGTAAACACTGTTCAATTGACTGTATAGACTTGCTTCTTCCAAGGTACCTGTATTTGTTTGTTCCCATAATTTATATACAGGTAGTTCCATTTCCCCTTCTTCCCCAGTTTATTCTGTCCTATTTTTTTTTTAATTAAACAGTATCATTTTGTTGGCAGGTCTTTTGTTTCTGTTTGTTTTTGTTTTTGTTTTTTTTAAAGGCTGTCCTAGTTGTCGATGTGTGTATATTTTTTTTTTCCACATCTTATCATTTGGAGCAGCTTTGGGTGGTAAAGTTATTGTTTACAAATTGAAGCAACCGATTCAAATGGAACAAATGGAGAGAGACAGAGAGACAGAGAAAGAGAAAGACAGACGGTGGATCACATGATGGTGCAAACCAAGTTCATTTTTCAGTCTGCAATTTATGGATTTTGTTCCTCCTACACGGCAGGGCCGAAGAGCTTCTCCACTGTGTACCCAGCCAAAGGCTTTGCTTTGAAGTGTTGGGTTCTGTGAAAATGTTCAGCATTGTACTTACCTTATCTAGGCTGTGAAACTGTCCTACATACCAAGGGAATCATAAAAACACAAACTTCATTGGCAACAAACTGCGGAATAACAACCAAATCCAGAGGACATATTTGTGGGCTGTACAGATATTTTAGGAATTCCAGAAATGAAAGCAGAAGCCAACATGATCTCCACTGATGTTGGATCGAAACCCTTTCAGAGGCTAGAGGGCGGGTTGGGGGGAGGGACAGGAGGCCAGATGGGACTAACTTAACAGAAGAGAATGCCTTCCCCCAACTGAGCCGTCCTCGGGGTGACCACTGGCCTGGTCCAAACGGCCTCTCATAGGTTGAAAGAAGTGCCCACCGCCGCCATGTCGTCATGGCTCTTGATAATGATTGGAGTATTTAATTACGCACAGAAAAAAAAAAAAAAAAAACTCGGCTTTGGCTGCAAAAGCAACGTTGTCGTGGTGGTGGTTGTTTTGACCAATGACCTGTCTGGCAACAGATTTTGCTTGATGTTTGCTTCTGTCATCTGAAATAAATGCTCACACTGGTCAAGCCATGGAAAGATGTGGATGATTTGTTTTGCCTCTGTGTTACGTGGGCTACTGAGGTGTAACCACAGAGTATTTTGTTTTCAAAAGGTTTTGTCAAAGAAAATGGTGGATTTCCTTTCGGCCTTCCCCGAGAGTCCCTCCTCCTCTATCCATAGATGGTCATTTTGTTAAAACCTTCCACCATCACCCTCCCCCACAGTTTCCCGTAGACATTAATCTTCTAGTTAACTGAGGTTTTGGGTTATTTTCTTTTCATTGTTTTTCCTCTGAGATGTTTTGTTGTATGAAAATTGATGACAATTTTCAACTTTTAAATAAGCAACTCGCCTGCAGAATTTTCAGAACTGGTAAGGCTCTAGAACAAAGCCATGCATGCAATGCATTTATTTGTATTGAAACGTCACCACGACATAAAGCCAAATATCTAATGTAACATACTTAATATCCAAAGGTGAAAACAGAAGAATGTAGTCATCCAGTGTTCAAAGTTCCATTTGCTTCAATTAATTACTTACCTTCCTGTGGGGAAAAAAAAAAACAAACACGTGTGTGGGTGTGTGTGTATATATGTATGTATGCCCATATATACATATATATGAGAGAATATTAAATAAACTAATAGTCTTTAGATTATACATGTGTGAGTGCATATTATCCTGCTGTTGCACAAGAGAGTAAGAGAGAGAGAGAGAGAACATCACAATCCCAGCTGGTTTCCTTCCAGCAGGGATGCATAAGGAAGTTGCACTAGATATGAATCATGACAGAACCAGAGAATATGAAAGAAAAACAACCTCATGGCCATTCCACAATAAAGAAGCTTATTTTAAAAAATATGGGAGCTTCCATTTTGGGGGAGTCATCTATAAATTGTGGACCTGGGGGTATTTGTTTTCTGCAACGCACTGATCTCACTTTGGTTCCATCAGGTTGGAATTGGGTCATGCTATTTTCAAATCACGTTAATAGAAGCCAGCATTCATTTTTTTTTTTTTTTCGTTTGTTGCAAGAGGAGGCTCACTGTTTCTCTCTGAGGGAGATCAAATGCTAGGTAAAACCTCAGGACCACTAAACGAGAGATGGTGGCATTCCCTCTGGAAGCAACATGTTATTTGTTGTTGTTGTTGTTATTGTTGTTTTTTATCTCAACCAAAATTTTGGAGTTCTTTCTCCCAAAAGACCATTGAATTCCTCATTGGCTGAGAAAGGCTTTCTTGCTTTCTTTCTTTCTTTTTTTTTTTTTTAAGTCTTACACGGGGCTTTGTTTGTATTGTTTGAGTCCAAGGGGCCTTATTATTGAATGGAGTTGTGCAAGCCTTTTGTTGTGCAACCAGACCCTTGTTATTGGTAGTTTTGTAAAGGAAACTGTGGAATCTAATGGGCAACAGAGTCATAAATCTATTTACTGAGAACAGCTTCCAAGAAATGTTGCAATTCCAAATGCACTAAGTTCATGATTCATTGGATATTTTGGAGGTTCTAAGATTTAAATAACAACTCTTCCCCCATCATCACCAGAAAAGAAAAAAAGGGAAGAAAAAAAAACAACAACTCTTTTCACTTTAGCAAACTCAATTTTAAAAATAGAGCCCAGCTGAGTTTCAAAATTCACTGTCCTCCTAGTAAATAATTAGAATGCAGAGTACTTGCAACAGGACTGTCTTATTTAGTTAGTTATTGGAGACTCTCAGTTCACATTTATCAGAGCATAAAGAATCGTTTGTTCAAGCCCAATATTGACTTTACAATTTACTGAACTGGTGCATGAGTTCTTAAGTACTGTATCTTACTATGTTGCTGTGTCTCATGGAAGTTTTTGAGTTGGTCCCACAAAAATCTTTTATGTAGTGTGCCTTCAAAGAGAGCAGTTCATTTTTCTCTTCACTGATTGTTCCATACGGTCACATTTTGTGGTGGTCAGCCAAATCCCATCTGGTCCAATTTTCCAATTGTTCTGATCTTAATGAGGAATGGGAATGATTTCACTCTGGCGAGACCCACACCATTGAAACGATCATCATAAGCACTTAACTCCAGTGTTGGCTGTAAATGTATTTGATATTCTGCTTGTCTCCCTATGGTTGAAATATGTTTGAAGAAAAGGCAGCATAATCTCTTGGCTGTTTATACTTTTTTAAACTTTTCCTTTGTTGTAAATATTGTATACTTTTGGTGATTTGAGTTATGTAACCTCTATGCTCTGTAAGGTGGTTATTTGTATATAGTAAAATGGCCCAGTGATATTAGAGACTTTCCCATGGAGGAGGTTATTGAGTAACCTCTGCATTAGTTTGAACACTACCAGAAATAAAGCTGAGCCAACTATAAACACTCGATTTTGTATGTTTTCCAAATTGTACTTATTAATGCTTTTGATACTGTATCACGTGCCAATAGTTTCCCAATCACATAGCAGGCAAGAGATATTTTGTACTTTTTGATCCACTGTCATATTTAATAAAAAATGTTACTATCTGTTCCCTTTGGTGCCTGAGTAATAATTGTATTTCCTGCTTTTCCTATTGAGAAGTCACTGGCTGCCCAGTCCCTGCTCCCAACTTCCCCTTTTTTTATGTCAATAAAAGGTACCACTTCCCTGGGGAGAATAGAAGCATTGACTCAGAACTGGAGGAGATTTGAAATCTAGTCTGAATGCCTCATTTTGCACATGAGAACATTGAAAAGCAGAGAAATGAAGTTATATTAGTCATAGGGAGGAAGCTTTCAAATCCAGATCCTCTGAATAGAAGTCAAGAGCATTTTCCCAGTAGGATACACTACCTATTTCTATAGCATGTTATTCAGAAATATACCCAGACACTTTCTAGACAGTATTGACCTCCTGAATTAACCTCCCTAAGCCAGTACCATAAGTTTTTCTTGTTCAACCTGGGTTTTCTCCAAGGATTATTGAGCTTGAAAAGGGGTGATCCCCAATTACCTGCCACAGGACAATCTCTTGAGAATTATCTCCTTCCTTTGGGTGAGGGCTGTTGACAGCCTTCTCAGAAGGGCAGATAATGGGGATGGATAGGAGGGTAGCCTAAATACATGCTCTGTGTGCATGGGGACTGACCCTTTTGTAGAGATTTCAGTTTCTTGGAGGTCACTCCGCATCCCTATCACCATCAGCCATATCAGATTCCCAGTCCCTCCCCTCTTCTACATTACATGTTGTCATCTCTTCAAATTCATTGCCATAGTGTTTCCTGGGCAAACCCATCCAAGGCCTTCCTGGGTTCTCTAGCCATTCGCTTCTATTTATAGTGTGCAACAGCTTATATTTATGTGATGCTTTAAGATTGGCAAAGCACTTTACAAATGTCGCATTTTTTCCTCAAAACACCCCTGTGAAGTAGCTGCTGTTTGTTTCTCCTTTTTACAGGTGGGGAAATTGAGGCAAAAAGGTTAAATGATTTGCTCAGGGTCTCACCGTCAGTGTAAGGTAGGATTTGAATTCAAGTTTTCCTGCCTCTGCCCTTTGCTCGATCTAGCGTGCCATACTTCTTAGGAGATACAGAGAGACACATTTATTTTGCCCCTCTTTGATATATGGTGGTTGACTGAAGCCCATTTAAAGAGTACAACGTAGACTTTTAATTCCAAATCAGTGTTTATGAGATCTTGTCAAGAAATGTCACGAAAAAGATTTCTATCTTTTGCCAGATTTGTAGCTCAAAGGAGCTTCAGAAGCCAACTCATCCAAGGCGTTCATTTTACAAATAAAGAAACTGAGGCCCAAAGTTAAATCAATCAAGGTACAGGAGTTGCCCTGGCCAAAGAGCGCTCTCAAATGGGTAGTAATTCATGGTTAATGATCTTAAGTTTCCTTTGAAGAAATATCGAGTGAGTCCCAAAAGACACTACTAGAGAACCCATGGTAAGCTCTCCTGACCGGGCCTGAAGTTCCCATAGGTGCCCAGTATGAGAAAGGGAATCCTAAACAAATTCACAGCAGAATCAGGTTGGCATTAAAATAACACAGAAATCACAACTGGTTTGTCTTTGTGGTTAAGCTCTGCCAGAGAGCCTGCTCTGTTTGCTAATGGTTTGGCAAACATAACTCCTGGGAAACTCCTGAACACCTGAGAACAGAATCAAGAGAAGCTGGATACCATGGATTGCTGGAAAGAACTAAACAATTGGGTTAATGAAAGGCTAATGAATTTGAGGATTCAAGAAAAATAGTTTTGTTCATTTTAGAGTAACAACAAAGCTGATAGAGTAGTTTATGGTTTTCAAAATTGTTTCATTCATATAATAATAATTATTAATTTATCACCATAAATTAATATCGGTATTTTATTAAATTTATTTAATATTATTTATCGACATGATAATGAGATATTGTTTGATCTTCAAAACAATCCTGGGAGAAAGATGTTAATCATTAACTCCACTTTACAGATGAAGAAACTGGGAACAGATAAAGGTTCTATACTTGCCATAACTGCAGAGCCAGAATTCTGTCCACTACAGAGACCACACTTATTGTTGAATGATTTTCAGTTGTGTCCAACTCTTCAAGATCCCAGTTGGAGTTTTCTTGGTAGAGATATTGAAGTGGTTTGTCATTTCCTTCTCCAACTCATTTTTACAGATGGGAAACTGAGACAAACAGGGTAAAGTGACTTGCCCAGCATCACACAGCTAGTAAGTGATTGAGGCCATATTTGAACTTGTCTTCCTAATTCAAGACCTGGAATTTTATCTTCACTACACTACTTAGTTCCCCCCTTTCTTTAACCCTTCTACAAATTAACATGGCTATGATATTTTTTGAAATGAGACTTGAATAAAGTCATTCAATGAAGTAACCAGGAAGTTCTCAGCACTTTGGGTGGACCCTCTGCAAAGAGCTGTTGGGAGAACATGGCCAAAGATAGGACAGGATGAGCAGGCATGGGATGGCTTGTCAACCTGGAGGGAACATTTAAATTGATGAGTTCAAATATCTAGTACAGAACTGAAACATGAAAGTATTTTTAAAATTTACATTGGGCAAGCCTTGTACCATTATTTATATATGAGCCTATAGTTAAAAGGGCTGGTCTTTTCCTAAAAGCTGTAGTATGGAATGAAGATCTTAATGAGGCAGCTAGATTGGGAAGCAGATAAATTCTAAGACTTGACATAAGGAAAACCCAAGCTGGACATATAATTGCTCAGTGATATTAGGCACAAGTCAATTCATCATACAATAAAAAGACATTAACTTCTGTTATAGAGATATACTAGGATGGTGTTGGACTCAGTTTCTTCACCTGTAAAATGAGAGTAATAATAGCCCTAACACAAGATTATTATGAGAATCATGTAAAATGTATAGTGCTTTTCAAACTTTAAGCACAATATATATACTATTGTAATGTTTTTATTAATGAAAGTTGATGACTGGATTTCCATATTATACTAGTTTGGCCTTTTGAGGGTGATTATAAGGCTTTAAAATTAATAAAGCTACTCTTTTTAAAAAATAATTTTTATTTTTTAAAAAAAGATTGTATTTTATTTTCTTTTTTAAATATTCATAGTTAGACATCTCTAGTGCCAAAATTGTCTTTCTTGCAGTTCCTTGAAAGGAGGAATGACCTCGTTTCTCTCTTTCTATCCTGTGCTAACCATGGCACTCTGCATCTCAGATGTGCTTAATAAACATGGCTGAATTTGTGAAAATTGGTAAGGTTGAAATGTCAATGTCAAAATGCCTTTTTCCAGGGAACATTGTCCTGTAATTTTCAATCCAATATATTTCTCACATATGGACATAATCAGCATGATTTGTTTATATGCAATCAAGTTATTAAAGAGAAAGACTCCTAAATCAATTAATCAATAAACATTTATAAAGCTCCTATTATGTGCCAGATCCCTATGCTAAGAGCTAGGAATACAAAAAGAGGCAAAAGATAGTAGGAGTTTACAATCTAATGGGGGAGATTATGGGCAAATATACAAGCAGGTTCTAGGCAGGAAAAATAGAAATAATTAACAGAGAGAAGGAATTAGAATAAAGAAGGGTTAGAGGAGGCTTCTCCATAGAAGGTGGGATTTTAGTTTGGATTTAAGGGAAGCCAGTAGGCAGAGTTGAGGAGAGAGAACATACCAGGAAGGGACTACCAGAGAAAATGCCCGACATTGAGATGGGAGATGGAGTGTTCATGGAATAGACTACTGTCAAAATGTAAGAATACTAGAAAGATAAAAGAATGCTAAGGTGGAAGGGATTTGAATACCCAGTAGAAAATTTTAAGTTTGTTCCTAGAGACAATAGGGAGCCACTAGAGTTTATTAAGTTTGGAGGTGATGTGAACAAACCTGTGCTTTAATAAAATCACTTTAGGAGCTGAATGGAGAATGAATTAGAGTGAGGAAGTATAAGGAAGGCTGACATCAGCAGCTATTACAATAGTTCAGATGTGAGCTGATGAGGGTGTGCATTAGAGTAAGGATAAGAGGAGAGAGGAGGAATATTGAAGAAATGGTACATAAATATCTAATTTCTAATAAGAGCTTGGATAAGGAAGTGGAGATAAGAGATAATGAGGAGTCCAAGATAACTCCTAGATTGTAAGCTGGAGGGACAGTAATAAGGAAGGGAGGAAGAGGGAGGTTTCAAGAGAAAGATATTTAGTTCAACAGATATTTCCTGGGCTCCTCTTCACTTTTTTGCCTCTTCATGTGATGTAATTTACCCCATTTTACCTCCCCTTTCCTCTTTTTCCAATACAATTCCTCTAAAACTCCTCATTTCTTTTTTACATCATCACAATAAAGTCAAACTATACCTATACCTTGTAAGTATATCCCTAATAAAGATGGAGTTCTCAAGAGTTAAATATCTTTCTATATAGAGATATAAACATTTTAACCTTTAAAAACATAGGATTTTTCATTCTCCTTTTACCTTTTAACAATTCTCTTGAGTTCTGTATTTGAAGATCAACTTTTCTATCCAACTCTGGTCTTTTCATCAAAAATAAATTAAAACCCCCATATTTCATTGAATGCCCATTTTTTTCCCTGAAAGGTAATGCTTAATTTTGCTGGATAGTTGATTCTTGACTGCAGTCCAAACTCCTTTTTCCTCTGGAATATCATATTTCAGATCCTTTGATGCTTTAAAGTCAAAGCTGCTAAGTCTTGGGTAATTCTGATTGTGACTCCTTGATATTTCAATGGTTTCTTTCTGGTTGCTTGCAGGGTTTTCTCCTTGATTTGATAATTCTGATATTTAGCTACAATATTCATTGGAGTTTTCATTTTGGGGTCTCTTTCAGGAAATGATCAGTAGATTCTTTCAATGGCTATTTTGCCCTCTGGTTCTAAGAAATTAGGGCAGTTTTCCTTGATGATTTCTTTTCTTTTTTCTTTTTTTTTCTTTCTGATGATTTCTTGAAAGATGTTGTCTAGTTCTCTCTCTTTTTTCTTCATCATGTTTTTCAGGTAGTCCAATAATTCTTAGATTGTCTCTCCTGCATCTATTTTCCAGTTCAGTTGTTTTTCCAATGAGGTATTTTATTTTCTTCTATTTTTTTTCTCTTTTTTGGGGGGTGGGGGAGGGAAAAGGTTGTTGGACTGATTTGTTTCATTGACTCATTCACTTCCATTTGTTCGATTCTAATTTTTTTGTTAATTATCTTCTTCAGTTAGCTTTTTTTAAACCTTCTTTTGCATTTGGACAGTTGAACTTTTAAATGAGTTGTTTTGTTCATTAGATTTTTTTTCCATTTCACCAATTATTTTTTAAGAAGTTGTTTCCTTTTTCTATTTCACCAAATCTACATTTTAATGAATGGTTTTCTGCAATGTCTGTTACCTTTTCCAAAATCTCCTGCAAGCTCTCATTTCCTTTCCGCATTTTTCTTCTAACTCTCATTTAAGATCCTTTTTGAATTTTTCCAAGAGAGACTTTTGAGTTGGAGAGCAACTGGTATCACTCTTTGAGGCTTAATCTGGAGACATTTTCCCTTTAGTATCCTCAGGATTTGAGATCTATTCTTAGGGCAAGGGGAAGATTGTCCCAAGCTTCCTCTAGGCAACAGCAACTTCATGCTGTCCTGGGGCCAGTGCTGCCAGTTTCCTTCCCATGCTGGGTGGGTGCAGTCAAGTCCCATTTGTTATGCTGGGGTTCAGGAGCTCACTATTTGCTTTCTGTACTTGTGCTGGAGTTCTCACAGCTAGTCTGCTGATCCACTGGCTTTAGAACCAGGACAAAGTTGCCAACAGTGCTTTATTTTGGCTAAGAGCCTCCCACTAGATTCCCTCAGCGTGAGGAAGCCTTTCTGTCCTGTGTCTCCCTGCACTATACTTGCACTGGGCCAAGTCTCTTCTGCCCAATTGAGACAGACCTTTCCTGAAGTTCTTCCAAAATATCTTCTGCTGGAAATTTGTTATACTCAAAATATTTATGGTTTCTGTCACTACAAAACCCATTCAGAGGTTTGATCTGATATTGATTCTGAGGGAAGCTAAGAAAAGCTCAGACAAAAACCTGTCTACTCTCTGACATCTTGGCTCTTTTTTTGTTTTTTAAATAAATTGAGACTTGATTTGTTGTGTTGTTGATTAGAGTTCCAGAAGTGATTAAACAAATGTTAATATTGCAGAGTAACCTTAAAAGTGTGTCATGCTGTACATATCCCCCACTTGATAGTAATTTCCCAAAATTATACATAAAGATAGTTTTAAATATTCATTTTTATAAGTTTCTGAATTTCACATTTTTCTCCCTCTCTCCCTTCCTTCCCTCTTCATTAAGAAATTAAGCAATATTATATAGGTTGTACACATACAATCATGTTAAATATATATCCCCGTTGATCATGTTGTGAAAGAAAAATCAGAACAAAAGGTAAAACCATGAAAAAGAGAAAAAAGGGAAAATAGTATATGTTGATCTGCATTCAGACACCATAGCTCTAAATCTGGATATGGATAATATTTTCCATCACAAGTCTTTTGGAATTGTGTTGCTGAGAAGAGCTAATTCTATCACAGTTGATCTTTGCACAATGCTGTGGTTACTGTGTAAAATATTCTCCTGCTTTTGCTCACTTCACTCAGCATTCGTAGAAATCTTGCCAGGTTTTTCTGACATATGCTTAATCACCATTTCTCATAAGACAATAGTATTCCATTACACTCATATACCACAACTTGTTCAGCCATTCTCCAGTTGATGGACATCCACTCAGTTTTCAATTCTTTGCCACAACAGTTTACATTCCATCAACAATGCCTTAGCCTTCCAATTTTCCCACATTTCTCCAACATTTATCATTTTCCTTTTCTATCATATAAGACAATCTGATAGGTGTGAAGTGGTACCTCAGAATTGTTTTAATTTGCATTTCTCTAAACAATAGTGATTTAGAGTATTTTTATGACTATACATAGATTTAATTTCTTCAACTGAAAACTGCCTGTTCATATCCTTTGACCATTTATCAATTGGACACGACTTGTATTTTTATAAATTTGATTTAAGTTCTTTAACATTTGAGAAATGAAGCCTTTATCAGAAATACTGGCTGTAAAAATTGTTTCCCATCTTTTTGCTTTCCTTCTAATCTTGGTTGTATTGACTTTTTCTGTTAAAAAACTTTTAAACAATGTAATTAATAAACAAAACTATCCTTTTTACATTTCATTATGTTTTCTATGTCTTTTTTGTCATAAATTCTTCTCTTCTTCATAGATCTGACAGGTAAACTATCCCTTGTTTTTCTAATTTGCTTATGCTGTCATACTATCCATCTAAATCATGTACTCAATTTGACCTAATCTTGGTATGCAATTTGAGATGTTGTTCTATGCTTAGCTTCTGTCATACTATTTTCCAGTATTCCCACGAGTTGTTGTTTTTTTTTCCCAAATAGTAAGTTCATATTTCAGAAGTCAAAGTCTTTAGGTTTATCAGATAGTAGATTACTATAGCCATCTACCATTTGTTTTATGTACCTAACCTATCCAATTGATCCATTCTATTTCTTAGCCAGTACCAAGTAATTTTGATGACTGCTGCTTTATAATATAATTTTAGATCTGGTAGAGCTAGGCCACTTCCCTTTGCATTTTTTCATTAATTCCCTTGATATTCTTTACTTTTTGTTCTTTTGAATAAATGTTGTTATTTTTTCTACATCTATAAAATAATTTTTATAGTTTGATTGGCATGGCATTAAATAAGTAAATTGATTTAAGTAGAATTGTCATTTTTATTGTATTGTCTCAGCCTGCCCATAAATAATTGACATTGTTTGTAGTTGACTTTCTTAATGGGAAAAGTGTTTGGTAATTGTATTCATATATTTCATGTGTTTGTCTTGGCACGTAGACTCCCAAATATTTTATATTATGCACAGTTCTTTTAAATGGAATTTCTCTTTAAATCTCTTACTGTTGAACTTTATTGGTAATGTATAGAATTGCTGATGATTTATATGGGTTTATTATATATCCTGTGACTTTGTTAAAGTTGTTAATTATTTCAAGTTGATTCTCTAGGTTGTCTAAGTTTATCATTATATCATCTACAGGAGTGATAATTGTCTTTCCTCATTAACTATAACTTCTTTTCTCATTAACTACAACTATCAACTATGAATTTGACAACGATATTCCTTGAAGTTTTCATTTTGGGATCTCTTTCAGGAGATGACTAGTGAATTCTTTCAATAACCTTGATAACTTCTTGAAAGATGCTGTCTAGGCTCTTTTGTTATTGTTGTTGTTGTTGTTGTTGTTGTTGTTGTTATGACTTTGGGTAGTTCTTAAATTATCCCTCCTGGATCTATTTTCCAGGTCAGTAGTTTTTCCAATGAAATATTTTATATTATATTTTCTTCTATCTTTTTCATTGTTTTCATTTTGTTTGGCTGATTCTTGTTGTCTCATAGAGTCAATAGTTTCCATTTACCCCATTCTAATTTTTAATGAATTATTTTCCTTGGTTAATTTTTATATCTCCTTTTCTATTTGACCAATTCTACTTTTTAGGGAGTTGTTTTCTTCAATGGATTTTTTCCCATTTGACCAATTGTAGTTTTTAAGTAATTGGGGGTTTTTTAAGTCAATTTTTGTCCTTCCTTTTATAACTGTTGACTTTCTCGTGCAATCTCGCATTTTTCCCCCAAATTTTCTTCTCACTCTTTTGTTTAATTTTTAAAATCCTTTTAGAGCTCTTCCAAAAAGGCTTCCAGTTCATATTCTCCTTTGAGATTTCACATGTAGGCATTGTAATATTACTATCCTTTTCTGAGTTTGTGTTTGGATCTTTCTTGTCATCACAGTATATTCATATGGTCAGGACTCTTCTCTGTTTTTTGCTCCTGGAATACACTGGCCCAAACTTCTCGTACTGGGGGCCAGGGGCTTGGTCACTGGCTTCCTGCTCCAGGGCTTGACAAGCTGGCAACTTGCCTAGTGCTCTGGAGTGACCCACCTAGTTGTGCCTGTTGTACCCTTGATTTCAGGGCTGGCAATTTGCCTGCTAGGCTGGGGCTGGATGCTTCAGAGCTGGACTAGCTTTTTGATCCAGGACTGTGGGACCTCAGTTGCTGATCTGTGTTGTGGCTAATAGCCTCCCACTGGCCTTCCCCAACACTACCCATGCCGAACTGCACTCCCCTTTTACCCAAGTGACACAGACCTTTTCTGAAGTTCTTCTAAGTTCTCAGGCTGGAACATTGTTTTCTTTGGCTTTTGATGCATTCTGTCCCTCCAGAATTATTTCAGAGGCCTACTTAAGTTGTTTCTAAGGGAAACTGAGGAGAGCTCAAGCAACTTCTTGGCTTCTCTCTACCCTCTTAGCTCTGTCCTGAAGGAAAGGATTTCAATGGACCAGCAATGTGGAATAGGGCCTCAGCACCCAGAGTAAGGAATATACGGCCTTGACTTCTGCCCCAGAGACTTCTAAGCTAAGTGATACTGGGCAAGTAATTCTCCTCTTTCAAATTCATTGCTCAGAAAATGGGGTGTCCTCTAGCTGAAAGGATGGAGAGCAAGCCTAAAATCCAGGAAGAATTGGATTCAAATTGTGCTTCTGACAGCTACTGCCTGATGGCCTTGACCTTAACCTCTCAGTGCACTAAGCAAGTTTCTGAAACTAAAAATGTCAAAGAAGGTGCTGCTTTGCTAGAGAGAGTTTCCTCATATGGGAGATCCCTAGATTGATGAGATCCCGGGTCCAGAACCTCTCCCTAGTCAACGAATGGTACTATGGTATGATTCCAATGAGCTATGCAAAATACTTTGCAAACCTTAAAGTGACACATAAATGTCAATTGTGAAGATCATCTTATTCTCCTCATCTTCTTCATTGGAGTATGGAGACAAAAACATTCTAGGCCAAGTTACTACTTCCCTATTATTCCTTATATTCAATATTCTGAAGGTTGAATTAAAAATGCAATTTTTTGATAATTAAATAGAAAGCATTATGATGTAAACTCATGTTATAAGCTGATTGGAAACATCTGTGGTACAAATCCAGTAGCAGACAGGACAACAGGGCCCATAAATACTTCTTACTCCCCGCAAATTGATTTTTCATCTCATCTTAAAGATCTCTACAATTCAAAAACATATGTTGGATTACTTGTTGTTTAGAGGAGAGGGTGGATGGAAGAGAGGAAGAAAAATTTAGAACACAAGGTTTTGCAAGGGCAATTGGTGAAAATTCTTTGCATATATTTTGAAAATAAAAAGGTATTCTTTTCTTAAAATTATTAGTGTAAGATAATTGGAGAGGAAAAATATCGACAATAGGAAGAAAGATCAAGAAACTATAACAATAATCTAAGTGATACAATAAAAATTACTTAGTAAAGGGCTATGAACAAATGGACCAAAAATTAATTGGAAACTAATAATGGATCAAACAACAAATCAAAAAAACAATCAGTAATTTCATTCAAGAGAATGACAATGATGAGACAACATACTAAATGCAGGTCAAACAGTTCTTAGGGAAAATTTTATATCTCTAGACGTTTCCATGAATAAAATAGAGAAAGAGGAAATCAATGAGTTGAACATGCAACTAAAAAAGAACAAATTTTTAAAAACCCAATTAAATATCAAATTAGAAATTCTGAAAATTAATAGATTAATAAAATTGAAAGCAAGAAAACTGTTAAACTAACATAAAACTTATAGTTTATGAAAAAACAACAAAATAGATAAATCTTGGGTTAATTTGATTAGAAAAAGAAAAGAAAAAACAAGCTACTACTATTAAAAATGAAAAGGGTGAGCTTACCACCAATAAAAAGGAAATTAAAGCAATAATCAGGTGATATTTTTCCCAATTGTATGCCAATAAATCTGACAATCTCAGTGAAATGAATGAATATTTACAATAATTTACAAAAACATAAATTTCCTAGATTAACAGAAAAGGAAATAAATTATTTAAATACTCTCATTTTGGAAAAAGAAATTGAACAAGCCATCACTGAAATCCCTTTTAAAAAATCTCCAGGGATAGAAGGACTTCTAAGTAAATTATACCAAATATTTAAAGAGCACTTAATTCCAATATTATGTAAACTATTTGGGCAAATAGGCAAAGAAGGAATCCTGTCAAATTCCTTCCTGTGCATACTCTTTGATCCAGCAGTGACACTGCTGGATTTATATCCCCCCAAAAAATTGATAAAAGAGGGACAAGGACTCACATGCGCAAAAATGTTTTTGTGGTGGCAAAAAATTGGGAAAGGAGTAGATCCCTGTCAATTGGAGAATGGTCAGATAAGTTAAGGTATATGGAACATTATTGTCCTATAAAAAATGATGAACAAGATGTTTTTTAAAAGACCTGGAAAGATTTACATTAATGATATTAAGTAAAATAAACAGAACCAGGCAAACATTGTACACAGTAACAGCAAGATTATGAGATGATCAACTATGACCAGACTAGGTTCTTCTCAGCAGTTCAGTGATCCAAGACAATCCCAATAAACATTGGCTGGAAAATGCCATCCACATCTAGAGAGAGAACTATGGAGACTGAATATAAAGCAACACATACTGGATTCACATTTTTTTTCAGTTTTTTTTTCTCCTGTTTTTTTTTTCCCTTGTGGTTTTTTCTTTTTGTTGTGATTTTTCTCTCTTAACATGGTTCATATGGAAATATGTAAAAAAAAATAATGTACACGTATAACCAAAATAATTATTGTTTTATATGTAATTGGGGGGGAATTAAAGTAAACGGAAAAAAAGAATGGGTGTTGTATTTTGTGGAAGGCTTTTTTTTTTTTCATTCATTAAGGCAATCACATGATTTCTGTTTGGTTTGTCATTGATGTGGTCAATTAGACTCATAGTTTTCCTTATATTAAAACAGCCTTGCATTCTTAGCATAAATCCCATGTGGTCATAGTATATGATCCTTATGATTATTGCTATGATCTCCTTGCTAGTATTTTATTTAAAGTTTCTGTATCATTAATCATTAGCGAAATTGGCCTATAGTTTTCTTTCTCTGTTTTTGATTTTTTCCTAGTTTAGGTATCAGCACAATATTTGTGGAATTTGGTAGGACTCCTCCATCTACTTTTCTAAATAGTTTATATAGTAATGGGATTAGTTATCTTAAAATGTTTGGTAGAATTCATTTGTGAATCCATCTGGCCCTAAAGATTTTTTTTGAAAGAAAATCCTTCATGGTTTAGTTAATATTTTTTCCTAAGATAGGGCTATTTAAGTATTCTACTTCCTCTTCTGTTAATCTGGGAAATTTATGTTTTTGTAAATATTTGTCCATTTTACTTAGATTTTCAGATTTGTTGGAATATAATTGGACAAAAATAACTCCTAATAACTGCTTTAATTTCTTTTCATTAGTGGTAAATTTACCCCTTTCATTTTCAATACTGGTAATTTGGTTTTCTTCGTTGCTTTTTAAAATGAAGTCAACTAATTGTTTATTTATTTTAATGTATTTTCTCCCATAAACCAACTTATGGTTTTATTAGTTCATTGGTTTTCTTTCAGTTTTATGCATCTTTCCTTTGATTTTAAGGATTTCCAATTTGGTATTTAATTAGAGATTTTTAGTTGTTCTCTTTATGGTTGTTGTTCTTTTTTAAGTTTTGTGCCCAGTTCATTAAACTGCTCTTCTTCCATTTTACTAATAAGATATAATTTTTTCCTAAGTACCGATTGGTTACATCCAATAAATTTTAGTATGTTGTCTTATTGTACTTCTCTTTAATGAAATTATTGATCATTTCTATGATTTGTTCTTTGACTCACCCATTCTTTAGAATTAGATAATTTAGTTTCCAATTAATTTAAATCTATATTTTCATTGTCTTTTATTGCTTAGTTTTATTGCATTATGATATGAAAAGCTTGTATCTAATATTTTTGCTCATCTGAGTTTGATTGTGATGTTTTTATTACCTAATACATGGTTAATGTTTGCATAGAGGCAATGTGCCACTGAGAAAAATATACATATATATGTATATATATTCCTTTGTATTATTCAATTTTCTTCACAGGTCCATGTATCTATCTTCTCTAAAATTCTATTCACTTTTCTTTCATATTTATTTTTTGGTTAGGTTTATGTAGTTCTGAGAGGGGAAAGCTAAGGTCTTCCACTAAAATAGTTTTATTGTCAATTTTTTTCCTAAAAGTCACTTAACTTCTCTAAGAATTTGGATGTTATATCCCTTGTGCACACATATTTTGATTGATTATTGATTTTATTGATATTATTTCATTGTCT
The DNA here is from genome assembly GCF_902635505.1 of Sarcophilus harrisii. NCBI lineage: Eukaryota > Metazoa > Chordata > Mammalia > Dasyuromorphia > Dasyuridae > Sarcophilus > Sarcophilus harrisii. Next base: position 640,585,576 of record NC_045427.1, on the reverse strand, counting down.
ATGATACCTTTTTAAAGCAAGATTAGTTTCCTTCCTTATTTCTTTTAATTATAACTATTTTTGGTTTTGCTTTGTCTGAGATCATGATTGCTACAACTGCTTTTTTTTTTTTTTTTTTTTTACTTCAGCTGAAGCCAAATAGATTTTGCTCCAGCCCCTTATTTTTACTGTGTGTGTGTGTCTGCTTTAAATGAGTTTCTTGTAAACAGCATATTGTAGGATTCTGGTTTTTAATCCATTCTGCTATCTGCTTTCATTTTATGGATGAGTTCATCCCGTTCACTGTTACGATAACTGTGTTTTTTCCTCCATTCTATTTTCTCCTGTTTATCCTCTCTCACCTTTCACCCTGTCCCTCCTCACAAGTATTTTACTTCTGACTATAGGCTTCTCTAATCCAATCTCCCTTTCATCAGCTTCCCTCTGCCTCCCATGGTTGGCTTATTGCTGTACCTTATTATTTTCATATAGGGTAAGAGAGATTTCTAAATCCAACTGAATGTACCTATTATTCCCTCTTTGAACCAAGTCTGATGCAAGTAAGGTTCAAGTGTTGCTCACCTAGTCCTCTTCTTCCCTTTCATTGTAATAGCTCTTTTACAACTCTTTTTTTTGTGTGTGAGATAATTCATCCCATTCTATCTCTCCTTTCCCTTTTCTCCCAAAGCAGCCCTTTTTTTACTCCTTTAATTTAGTTTTGTTTTTTATGCTATCCCATCACAGTGAACTCTCACCCTCATCCTCTATTTTTCTAATTTTCTTAAAAGTGATAAAGTTCTTAAGAATTACAATTATCAACTTGCCATGTGAGAATATAAACAAGTTTAACCTTATTAAATCTCTTATGTTTTCTCTTTCATGTTTAGTTATTTTATGTTTCTCTTGAGTCTTATATTTGAAGATAAGTATTTTTATTTAACTCTGGTCTTTTTGTTAGAAATGTTCAAAAGTCTTCTATTTCAGTCAATATCCATTTTTTTTTCTCCTGAAGAATTATACTCAGTTTTGCTCAGTAGATGACTCTTGGTTGTAATCCTAACAACTTTACTCTCTGGAATATCATATTCCAAGTGCTGTGGTCCTTTAATGAAGAAGCTGCTAAGCCCTGTGTAATCTGAACTGTGCTCTATGATATTTAAATTATTTCTTTCATGCTGCAATATTTTCTTCTTGTCCTGGAGCTCTCTAATTTGGCTGTAACATTCCTGAGGGTTTCATTTGCTATCTCTTTCACAAGATGACTAGAGGATTCTTTCAATTTCTACTTTACCCCTTGGTTACAGGATATCAGAGCAATTCTCCTTGATAATTTCTTGAAATAAGATGTCCAGGATCTTTTTCTTATCATGATTTTTAGGGAGTCCAATAGTTTTTAAATGATCTCTTCTGAATTTTTGTCCAGATCAGTTGTTTTTCCAATGAGAAATTTCACATTTTCTTCTATTTTTTCATCCTTCCGATTTTATTTTATTATTGTTTCTTGATGTCTCATGGAATCGTTAGCTTTTATTTGTCCAATTCTAATTTTTAAGAAATTTTCTTTAGTGAGATTTTGTACCCCTTTTCCATCTGACCAATTCTTCTTTTTAAGGAACTGTTTTCTTAGGTGAATTTATGTAAATTTCCTTCCAATTTTTGTGCTTCCTTTACCAAGTTATTGACTTTTTTTTCATGATTCTCTTGCATTACTCTCATTTCCTTTCCCGTTTTCTCTACTTTTTAAATTTGTTTTTTAAAATCCTTTTTGGGAATCTCTTTCAGGAGTTCTCTTTTGGGGGCCTAAGATTAACTTGCATTTTTCTTTGAGGATTTACATGTAGAAGTTTTGACATTGTTTTCTTCTTCTAAGTTTGCCTTAATTCTCCCATCATGATAGTAACTTTCTATAGTCAGGTCCTTTGTTTATATGTTTTTGTTTTGCTTATTTTTCCATCTTATTTTGTGACTTTTTACTTTATATAAAATTTAGGTTCTATTCTGGAGTGGAGAGGGCGCCATCCCAAGATTCTTGTGTCAGGATTTGGGGGTCCTACTGCTGGCTTTCACTGAAGAGCCTTTTGCCCCCACTTGATTTATTTTTCAGTTGGTTAGACTTAAGAAATTGATGGAGAAAATGTCAGTAAAGCAGATTAAGTATATTGTGTACATTTTATTTCCTTGAAGATCTGGTTGTTAAAATTTTACCAGCACACCCATGGAAAGACCTTAGAACTGAGTTTGTTCAACCCATAAATGACATGCCCAATATAGTCCTTTTTAGTGAGAGGGAACCCCTATTTCCCAAGGTAGTCTACTCCAATACTCAAATATAAAGAATGAAAAAGATAAGGGAAAGCACATGCTAAGGAAAAAAGAGGAATGGGCTTCTAATCTTTATTCTGCCCCTTTTCTATCTGTGTGACCTTGGGAGTCACTTCAACTCTGAGAATTGTTTCCTTCTCTATTACAGGAGATAATAAAAGTTATAAAGTACTCTACTTTTCACATTAAATCTTGCCACCCCTAACCCATGCTTCAAAATAGCCCCTCCCCTTCCTCTATTACGGTCCCCTCCCTCAGGGTCCTCTTGCCAATGGTGACAGAAGTGAGCCTTCTGACAAAGCAATTAAGAATTCCAAGATGAAGTGAATATGTGATCACTTAGTACGTTACTCTTCAAAAATAATTTTAAAAAGGGATGACAGTATGGGGCGATGCCTTAGCCAAAGGAAAAAAATTTCAACTGGTGGAATTTTGGACCCTAGGACAGAGATCATTAGGAAGAGACAAATGAAAAGATTATGAGTCTTAAAGTCAGGAAACAATAGATCCAAATTTTGCTTGGAGGCTTCCTAACTGTGTGACCATAGGCAAAAATCTGCTTTCTGGGCCTCAGTTTCTCTATCTGTCAAATGGGGATAATAGTGGTATAAAACACTCTAGACAGGTCAGGTATTGAGTGTGTTGCTCTGCTCTAATTCAGGATGTGATCTCAGGCACTTAATCCATGTGTGAAGGACTCACAATACTGGAGATTATTTTTTTTCCTGAGGAGATGTGATATAATGAATACTGCTGGGGACCGAAGTTAGTATGCCTGAGTCCCAAATTGATGGATTTTGTGAAATCAAAGAAGTTCCCTCCCTTCTCTCACCTGTTATACCCACCTCCCAGTCTTGTTTTGAGGAATAAATAGAAAGTTCTATTGGATCATGGGGCTAGAGTTACAAGGGATTTCAGAGGAGATCGAGCCCAACCCTTCATTTTACAGAGAAGACCCTGAGAGAAGGGGTGAATTAGTGGCCCAAGGTCATACCATATTAGAAATGAGACTAGAGTCTGAGACCCCTGATTCCAGAGCCAAGGAGCTCACCACTATACCAGGTTTTCTTCCCGGGACATTTTTGTGGAGTGTTCTGCACATCTTAAATCCTTGTTATCCCAAGCACTGTTATTGCTGAAACTACATGGGGAGAAGGGAAAGCTTTTCTAGTTCCCCCCAAATACTACTTCAAACCACATCACAACAAAGCATTTTGGACAGAAAGAGCATAAGACCTTAGGAAGCTGAATGAGAGATCCCTGTGACTTTGAAGTTCTTCCTGGGGTCTGGCTCAGAGGAGGGAGGAAGGTTTCTGTGCCCTCCCCCTCACTGATGCCCTGGAAAACAAGGAATAATAATAATAACCCCCATTTTTATACTGCTCTGGTTTCCAAAACACTTTCACAACATTTCTGTTAGAGAGGCATTCAAATATGGTTATCCCCATTTTTCAGATGATGACACTGAGAATCAAAGATAAAGGGAAGAAAATGGGTGTTTATTAAGAGCCTTCTATGTGCCAGGTGCCATGTTCAAAACTTTTCAAATATCATCTCATTTGATGCTCACATTATTTAGCCTGTTGTTGCTCCCACTTCACAGATGAAGGTCCAACCCCAGTGCTCTACCCACTGTCCCACCCAGGAGTCTGGCTGACTTAACTGACTCTGGTTATACAGATAACTCATGGGTCTGTGGCTTCTCCTAACCTGGGCCCCAGAAACCAAAGGGTTAAAAAACGAGAAGGAAATGGGGCTTCAAAGCCCCAGCTATGATTTTCTGAAAACATTTCCTCCAGCTAGATAAAGGAGAGATCACAAAGACAGATGGAGGGGAGGCAGTTGCCTTTTATACCTCTTTATTCAAGGCCTGGGGGCCCGACTCAGGGCCAGCTCGTGTCCCGTGGCCTCTGAACTCATCTATGTACAACACCCTGACTGTGCCCGTATGGCCCATGGGGGCAGGATCACGCTGGGAAAGGTCCCCTGGGGGGCTCTCACTGCTCACCTACTCCTGGGCCTCCCCCGCTTGGAGAGATGCTCCTGGTGTCAAAGGGGCTGACCAGGACAGGAGAATTCAGTTCTGTGTGACTAGTGTGCATCCAAGGGTACCTAGGGAAGGGCCCCTGGGGCTAATGGAAAGAACAGGGCTGGAAAGCAGCAGACCTGGGGGGCATCCCGCTCAGCCGGCTGTGTGACCCTGACCAAGCCACTTGATTTCTCTAGGACTCAGGTTGAAAAATAAAGAAACTGAATTAGATGATCTCCGGCCCATTCCAGCTCTTAATCCTACAGTTTATGGCCCAGCACAGTATGAAGTCTGGTGGGGACAGTGTGTGTGTATGTGTGTGTGTGTGTGTGTGTGTGTGTGTGTGCGCGCGTGCGTGCAAGTATAGATTTGGGAAGGTAGAAGGAGGACACTATAGGAATATAAAACATAGAACAACCTTTTAAGGAACTTCTTGTCTAGTTAGGGAAACAGTTCCATCATCCATCCATCCATCCATGTGTCTCCATCTATCTCTATCATCTATCTGTTTATATAACTACATCATCTATAATATTCTATGTATTTATTTCTATCAATCAACTTATCAATCTACCTATCTTTATATGTGTCTATTATTCTCTCTTTCCCTCCCTCCTTCTCTCTTCCACTTCTCTCTGTCTGTCTCTGTCTAACTCTTTCTCCTTCTCTCTCTCTCTCTCTCTCTCTATCTCTCTGTCTCTCTGTCTCTCTCTCTGTCTCTCTCTCTCTCTCTCTCTCTCTCTCTCTGTCATTGTTCTGTCATCTAGCTAACTAGCTAACAATACACTTAAGAGAACCATTCAGGACAGAATATAATTATATCCAAATAATGGCCAATAAAAAGGACAGTTCCCATTCCACCCCCCTTTTAACCTGCAAAGTGACTTACATGTATAATCCCATTTGATCTTCACAATAAGCTGCTAAGCAGACTCTCTCTTATTATCACCAATATTTAATAAATAAAAAAGTTGAAGCTCAAGACAGAGCAAGGGGCTCGCTCAGGTCATGCAGCTTCTTCTAAGGGTCAGAAGTAGATTGTGAACCTTACTGACTCTAAATCCCCCATTCTGTCCTCTTTAAACAATCCTATGTTCTGAAGTGCATTGTTCAAGTCTCATTATTCCCATTTTATAGATGTGGAAGTTAAGTCTCAAAAGATCTGATATCAGTTTTCAAAGGACAGTCTGGAGATGCCTGCAGGTCACCAAAATCTTTTCAAGGTATCCCCAAGATCAAACCTATTTTTATAATAATACTTAGATGTTTGAATTCCATTGCAGTAGATATAAATAAATAAAACCAAGGATGTTCTGGAGCATGTATATACAGGCTCTCCCACTGAGAGCCAATTGTTAAATTTTTAGTGAGAGATTAAAGACAGTTACATTTTCACTTAAAAAACAGGCAAATTCTCCAATTGATAAATGGTCAAAGGATATGAACAGACAATTCTCAGATGAAGAAATTGAAACTATTTCTAGCCAAATGAAAAGCTGCTTCAAGTCATTATTAATCAGAGAAATGTAAATTAAGACAACTCTGAGATACCACGACACACCTGTCAGATTGGCTAGAATGACAGGGAACGATAACACGGAATGTTGGAGGGGATGCGGGAAAACTGGGACACTGATACATCGCTGGTGGAGTTGTGAACACATCCAGCCATTCTAGAGAGCAATTTGGAATTATGCTCAAAAAGTTATCAAACTATGCATACCCTTTGATCCAGCAGTGTTACTACTGGGCTTATATCCCAAAGAGATCATAAAGAAGGGAAAGGGGCCTGTATGTGCACGAATGTTTGTGGCAGCCCCCTTTGTAGTGGCCAGAAATTGGAAACTGAGTGGATGCCCATCAATTGGGGAATGGCTGAATAAATTTTGGTATATGAATATTATGGAATATTTTTTTTGGTAAGAAATGACTAGCAGGATGATTTCAGAAAGGCCTGGAGAGACTTACACGAACTGATGCTGAGTGAAATGAGCAGGACTAAGAGATCATTATATACTTCAACAACAATACTAGATGATGATCAATTCTGATGGGCGTGGCCATCCTCAGCAATGTGATCAACCAAATCAGTTCCAATGGAGCAGGAATGAACTGAACCAGCTACGCCCAGAGAAAGAACTCTGGGAGATGACTGTGAACCACTACATAGAATTTCCAATCCCTCTATTTTTGTCCGCCTGCATTTTTTATTTCCTTCACAGGCTAATTGGACACTATTTCAAAGTCTGATTCTTTTTGTACAGCAAAATAACTGTTTGGACATGTATACTTATATTGTATTTAATTTATATTTTAACATATTTAACATGTATTGGTCAACCTGCCATCTGGGGGAGAGGGGTGGGGAGAAGGAGGGGAAAAGTTGGAACAAAAGGTCTTGCAAATGTCAATGCTGAAAAATTACTCATGCATATAGCTTGTAAATAAAAAGCTATATTAAAAAAATAAAAAATAAGCAAATGCTGTAGATCAAAGTTGGGTTTATTGTTTTGTTAATTGTCTGAGCTTAAGAAAGTATGGAGAAAATATTAACAATGCAGATTCAATTTAAAAGTCTATCCTGCCTACCTGTTCCTCCCCCCCCAGAATCATTAATTCCATGTGTTTGTGTGTGTATATATACACATATATGTCTATATACATTTATATATACATACCCATACATATATATATACACACACATACACACAGAGAGAGAGACACACACACACACAAGTCCTCTTCTGGCTAAAGATTTATTGAGTTATATTTATTTCTTTGTTCTTCATAGTGCATAGCACAGTGTTGGACATATAGTAGGACTCAGCATTTACACACACAGGTGCACGTATATCCCACATAAGCAAACATTCATTGAGGTCCTTAAAATTTTTTAAGCCTATAAGGGTTTGTTAAGACCAAAAAGTCTGGGAACTGCTAGTCCAGGATCAAAGAGCCAGCAAGTTTGAACCCAGTTTGTTTCTGAATCCAGTTTTCTTTCCATCATCTTATTTTCTGTACCTCCCTGACCAAAGAGACCCTGCCTCATCTCAGAACCAGCAATCCCCAAGACCCAGAAGTTGCAGAAATCTGACTTCAGATTTCCCTGCTCCGATGCCTGAGCACTCTGCCCTTCTGCCCTCCGACACCAGGCTCTGTCTTACCTGTCCCGAATGCTTCCTGGCCCGTTGGGTGGAGGCTGGTTCTGTTCTCCAAACATCACATGAATAACAAGACAAAAACAAGAGCATCTGGCTTCAGGTGATACTCTAAGGTGGATTCACAGAAAACTATTCTGTACTTAGTTGCTTGCTGTCTCCGTCGCTGGATTTCGAGCAGGGAGCATCTTTTGTTTCTGCCTGACCCAAAGTGAGCACCAACCACAGTGGCTGGCACATAGCAGGTTCTTCATTAAATGGAAAAGAAATCAGATTGGAGATCTGGATTCAAATTTGTGCACAAATTCTGATTCATGAAGGCAGTGCAATGCCAGTGTTTCATAAGAAATGACAAGTACCAAGAATTCAGAAAAGCATGGGACGATGAGGCAGAAAGAGGATCACCTGATTCACCCATCATCGGCTCCCACACTTAGAACTGAAAGGGTCCTGCCCCAAGGTCTGTCTTTTAACAAATGAGAGAGCTGGGGAGGGACAGAGAGGTGAACACTTTTGCCCAGGCCACAGGTTGCAAAGAGCAGAGCCGGTCTCTGTCCTCAGGTTCTCTCTGACTACAAATTCAAGGCTCTTTCCACCACTGGGTTCTTTGTGCCATTATTAGTAATAATAGATGATTCTAGAAACAGCAGAAAATCTGTTCCAGCTCACATATATTTTCCTTTTGGTTTAATGTAAATGTTCTCAGGATGATTTGTCTTAGTGGGATCTCAAGCCAAGTTTTTCATAGACTGATTTTTCCTTCTCCTGCTCTAGTCTTTTGTTAGATGATTCTGCTTGTCAATTTCCATTATCATCTTTCAAAGTGTTTTTCAAGCCCAGTCCTTGCTTTCAGGGCTCTTTCTAAAAGTCCAAGAGAAGTCATTTGGGGTGGGGACGTCAGCAGCCAGGACAATGGGAAGGGCTCGTGTAGGAGAAGAGACTGAGATGAGTGAGAAAGAACTGAGGATGCTGAGAGCTACGGGAGGGAGGGGAAGAGACAGATCATTCCAGGTGTGGGAAACCATCTGTCATGTCAAATATGAGAAACAGCAAACAGATGATGCTGGCTAGGATACAAACTGTGTAAAGGGGGAAAATGTCTAAGAAGCTCAGAAAAAGAAGCTGGAAGCAGACTGTGAAGGGCTTTCAGTGCCCAACAGAGGAGTTTCCCGTTATTCCTAGAGGAAATAGGGAGTCATCTGAGCTTCTAGAGTAGAGGAGTGACACATGTCCAACCTGCCTTCTCTTTCTACCTGGCCAGGAAATCGTGCTTTCTGACTGAGATAGTTTCCAGGCTCTCTGCCCTCCTCATTATGGTTATGTGTCACTGAAATGGACAGTTGGGGTCAATGGATATTTTTGCTCATTTTCTATTTTTCAACTAAATCAAAGGCCTATAAATCACTTTTCCAGTGCTGGGATTAGAAAAGGCAAAAGGAAATTACATTCTCCTGCCATATACAACTCACATCCAGATAAATACATCAGCACCAACATGGTGTCTGGCACATAGTGGATGCTTAACACATATTTATTGAATTATATTTATTTCTCTGTTCTTCATAGTATTGTCCAATATGTTGGACGCATAGCAAGGCTCAACATTCATTTATTCATTAAAAATCTACACACTGAGAACTATGCTGTGCAATAGCAGAGCTACAACATGGAGCTGACAGTGTAATAAGGACATAAGACACAAATATGATTAATGTAGAAAAGTAGCCCAAAACAAAATTACATAGCAAGTCTGAAGTTTGAAGGGAACTTGAGAGGACCATAGATCTAGTTTGAGAAGGATCCTTAGAGATCATCTAACCCAAACCCTTTGTTTCACAAGTAGGGATACCAAGGTCCAGAGAGACTAAGGGATTTGCCCAGTATCACATAGGTATTATCTATTACAAGTGGGATGAACTCAACTCCCTGATTCCGAGTCAGAGAGTCTCTTTCCACAGTAACCGAGATTCAGGGGAGGCTTCCAGAAGGAGGTAGCAATGGAATCCATAGAATTTGCCAATTGGAAGGGACCTGAGCCACCATGTTGTGCCATTCCCATTCACCTCTGCTTAAAGACCTCTAGCAAGAGGAAACCCATAACTTCCCGATGCAGCTCATTATACTTTGGGGAACATGTCTGGAAGCTTTCATAGATGTCAAACTTAATTAATGAATGAAATCGTGGGACCCCTCCCAACAGAGGTTAATATCTAATTCCCAGTCTCGATGCAAGGCTATATATGTAAACCCTATCCCAAAGTTTCCCTTCCCACAGTGCTTTGTAAGTATTTTAAACAATCTAAATCAAGCAATGAATTCCAAGGTCGATTTCTTCTGAACTCTTTATGGTAGCCTTTGTGTTTGTATTCTCAAAAGCCAGTTGGGCTGTGTGCTGAGACTGCGCTAATGGAAAGAATTTTTTATTTTAAGAAAATGTTGTGCACTCCATCTAGTGTTTTACGTAAAGAATGAGAATGCGATACTTTGGCAAGGCCGGGGAAATGAAGGCCTTTGTAAATAAACTCAATTCCATTTGCTTTAGCTGGAACATTCAGATCGCTACAGACATGGCTTTTATAACCCAAAGTACAAACGATTTTTGTATGTTTGTGTGTGTGAAATGAAATCACAGGAAAAAAAAAAAGGACTTTTAAAGTCCTTTAAAAATTCTCAGAATCTGCCATTATTTTAAAAGCTAAGCATGGAATGAGAATAATTCTCCCATGTTGTAGAGAAGGCTGATGCCCAGGGATTCTACAATTAACAGAAAGGATCCCAAAGAGGGAACAGAAATGAGCTTTTGTCTAGCTAAGTTTGGAAATGTTAGAGCCAGCTATGGAACCAGGGTCATTATTGAGTTTTCATGTAGTAATTTCTGCCCATTCTGCTTAGGAGAGAGATTATTTGAATGGTGTTATCATTCAAACGCAGATCATAAAGCAGGCCTGGGGACAAGGAATTGAATGTGCCGAGAGGATAAGGCTAACTGATGTCATAGGCACATATATCATTGGGTCAGAAATTTAGGATTAGAAGGGACTTCAAGGGACGTCTAGTCCCACCCTGTCCTTTTACAGGTGGGTACAACTAGTAGATAGAAGTCAAGTCAGAACTCCATGCCAAAATGCAAGTCACAAAGAGAGAAAAATCTAGACTTTAGAGTTAACAGTGACCTTTAAAACAGTAATAATAATTGACATGTTTTATTTAATCCTCTTAAGAATCCAGTAGTTAGATGTTATTATCCCCATTTTACAGATAAGGAAATTGAGGCAGGCAGAGACTAAGTGACCCCAAGGTCATACAGCTTATAAGTGTCTCAGGCTGAATTTGAACTCAAGTCTTTCTGACCCTAAGTCCAACTGTCTTATCCACTTTGTCACCAACTACCTCAGAGAGATCCTTAAAGATCATCTGGGGGATGATGAGGCGATTTCCTCATTTTGCCAACAAAGAAACTGAGTCCCTTTGAGGGAATGGGACCCATTCAAAGTCACACAGTCATTGACAAGCTTAGTCTTGCCCTAAATCTTGTGGGGTTTTTTCCAAGATGCTGAGCTGTTTTTCATGCCATTGGATAAAGGAGCAAGTCAGTGAAACAGTGAAAGTGACATTAACCTGATTTGGGTCCGGAATCCACTGATATCCAAGTGCATAAAATAAAGGGTAGCTCAGACAGAGATCCCTCGTGGGTAGGTGTAGGGTTTCCTCCCTCCCCCTTCTCTAAGGCTATACTTGATTTAAGAGACTTTGGGAATTAGAATTATGACCTTTTTGCCAAATTTGATGTTGCCCTTCTGGAGACATTCTTCTTCAACATAGTGTGGTGGAGACTGCAGATTCTCCAAGACTGTGCTAGTGGAGTGTCACCTCCAGCAGATCCTTCCAGATTAGGAAGAGTTCCAATATGGGCATATGAGTGATTGTATGTCTGTCAGCGGGGGACCAATGAGGCTCACCAGCAGCTTGGCCGCAAGGGAGGACTGTCTCCTGCAGAAACTAGTTAAGAAGCTACAGGGGGCTGCCATCTGAGTAGACTGAGCTACTGAGGGGTGCTGTGCCTTATTAGACACTTACTTGTGCCTTTTTTCCTCCTTCATGCAATCATCTCCTCAGATTCTCTGTCATTACTTCCTACCCCGCCACTCCTTTTGGGCACCAGGCTTGATGCTTTCATGGATACACTACTAATTTAGAGTCAGAAGACATAGATTTGAGAATTAGGTCCCCACCTTACTTGCTGCATAAACATAATGATGTTCAGACTGATAGTCCTGAAGATTCCTTCCAACTCTAAAGAGTTATGTTTATGTCTGTATCTGGGTGTAGGGCTATGTCTATTGTGTGTCTGTGTCCTTGTCTGCTTCTCCATCTGTGTGTGTGTGTGTGTGTGTGTGCGCGCGCGCACATATGTGTGTGTTTCTATGCCTGGAGCTGGTCTATGCCCTTATCTGTGTATATATATGTTTATGTTTGTGTCTGTGTCTCTTATGTATGTCTGTATCTATATTTGTATTTCTGTCTGTCTATGTCTGTGTCTATGTTTATGTCTGTCTGTGTCTGTATGTATTTCTATGTTTGTATTTGTGTATGTTTATGTCTATGTCTGTGTCTATATGTATATTTATGTCTGTCTGTGTCTATGTCTGTGCCTGTGTGTTTATATATATATATATATATATATTCATTTTTATATCTGTCTATGTCTCTATCTGTATATCTGTTTATGTCTGTCTATGACTATGTATTTCTGTATCTATGTCTATCTGTGTCTGTATGTATTTCTGTGTCTATGTCTGTGTATATGTCTTTATTTTTATATCTGTGTCTGCGTAGGTGTCTATGTCTATGTTTATGTCTGTGTCTGTCTGTATATCTGTGTGTTTTTGTATATTTATTTTTATGTTTATGTCTGTGTCTGAGTCTATGTCTATTTCTACATTTATATCTGTGTCTATATCTGTGTCTCTATGTCTACATCTATGTTGGTATCTGCGCCTGTGTCTATGTCTATGTCTATGTCTTTGTCTGTCTGTATCTGTATCTGTGTGTATGTCTATGTCTATGTTTATGTCTGTCTGTGTCTGGATGTATTTCTGTGTCTGTGTCTCTGTGTGTATGTCTATGTTTTTTATGTCTGTATGTCTGTACTATGTCTGTGTGTATGTCTATATTCATTTTTATATCTATCTGTGTCTGTGTCTATGTCTGTCTGTATGTCTATGTTTATGTCTGTGTGTCTGTATGTAATTCTGTGTCTATGTCTGTGTGTGAATGTCTATGTTTATTTTTATGTCTGTGTCTGTGTGTATGTTTATGTCTGTCTGTCTATTCCTATGTCTATATCTATGTCTGTGTGTATGTCTATATTCATTTTTATATCTGTGTCTGTGTCTATGTCTGTGTTTATGTCTGTGTCTATGTCTGTGTTGGTGCTTTTATCTCTGTCTGTGTTTGTGTGCATCCATGCCTATGTACTTATATCTATGATATATGATGAGAACATGGGAGACATTCCCTGAATTCTGGCTTCATATCAGCACTCAGAGGGGGAGTAGAACAGGAAGGGAACCCTGCTTGACTTAGATAGAAAGAGATGGAGACTAACCAAGAATGAGTCCAGGACTCAGAGGAACTTTTATGTCCATTGGGTTCTAGTGCCTTCCTGTCCTTTCAGGTGGGTTTGTATCACTTTCTCTGAGTTCTTCCCAGAACTACAGGGAGTTAATGCACTGTGAGTTAGAGGATTTTCAGAGAGAATTCAACTGGTCTTATCAGTTGGTTGGTTATAACAGTGAATTGGAACAATGACCAGGGCTAGTTAAGGATGACATAATTATTGTTCTTCACATTATGCGAACTCAGGCTTTTTTGTCATGTTTGTATCTAAAAGTGTCTTTCTGAATGAAGTATTTTCTCCCCCAGATCTAGAGTGCAGTATCAAGAAAGAAAGCAGAGGATAACATGGACCTATACCAGTATCACCAATGTCATTTCTTCTAAAAGTCCATTAGAGAATATTAATCTACAAATGTGGAAGCAGCTAGAGAGCTCATTGGATAGAACTTTAAACTTGGAGCTAGGAAAACCTTAATTTCAATCCTGATTCAGATACTTCCTTGCTGTGTCTCTCTAGACAAATCACGTGACTTCTCCCAGCTTGAGTTTACTCATCTATAAAATGGGGACAATGATGGCATCTACCTCTGGATTGATTTATGAAGGTCAAATAATATTGTTGTTGTTCAGTTGTGTTTGACTCAAGAGGGAATAGGTTAGAGAATGGGAAATCAGTTAGGATGCTATTATAATGGCCTGGGTCAGATTCCAGGCCAAGCCAAGAACATTAATGAAGAACCAATTGTGTGCCAGATACTATACTATATTAAGTATAGATAAATTGAAAACTCCAAACCAGACAGGACTTTTGGCAGTTTAGAAGAGGGATTAGATGCAAAATATGTTATAGATATTATAGAAATTCAAAGCAGAGTTCAGAACCAACTTCTGGTGCTTGATGCTAGACTCCACATTATTGGAAGAGGAAGCAAGCTATAAGGAGTGGACCATGTGACAAGTGGAAATGGTAATGGCTCTAGAAGCAGAAGATTAGTGTTCAAATCTTAGCTCTAGTGCCATTTCACCTCCCCTTCCTCACTTTAGTTATCCTATAGCTAAGGAGTCCCTTAAGGCATCCCACCAGCCTCAGCGTCCCCCAGAAACATCTCCAAATCCAGCTCCAGCCCTCTTGTGTTTACAGATGAGGCAATTTAGGCCCATGGAGCCAAAATGTACTTAAGTCTTCACAGCTAGTGAGGGCTAGAGTTGAACCCTGATCTTCTGGCTCTGTGGCTTCCATTGTCTCAATATGGGTCTGCATTTCAGGCTGTGAAATCCATGGGAAGTCTAGCTGCAGCAAGTACATAACAATAAAGAAGACAAAAGAATGCTCTTTTTACTGTTTCATGAAGTGCTTAATTGTAAAACATGGGATTCTCCCTCTGGGAACTGAATTCATCTTTTCCACACCCCTTAGACCAAGGCCACCTTCCCATCATTAGAAGATAATGACATTGAACTTCAACTAATCTGGGTCGACCTCCCACTGGGAGATTCATTGGTGAGAGCAATGTCTCCAATTAGTAGTCTCTGGAGCATTGTACTTGGTACCCTACACCTCTCTGAGGGCCCTTTATGGCTGCCCCCCCTGGCTGCCTTGGGGACTTCAACTGATCAGTGAAGTGGATTTTCTCCTTGAATTGGTCCTAATCAAGGGGAGACAAGGCAGGCTAGGGAAATCAAAGTCGTCACCATCAGCAGGTTTATGTGCCCAGCTCTGTGATCGTCATGGTGGACACACAGAAAATGGGTTTGACCATGAGGAGTTTGTAGTCCTGGTTTAACATGGGAATGAGCATAGAGACTGGATCTATGGTTTGATTGATTTAAAGTACTTCTATATAAGGGGATTCCTTCTACCAGGGCAGATAAAGTCAATAAGCATTTATTAGATACCTATTATATGCTGTCAGATACTGTACTAAACCAGCTCTCAGTAGGGAAACTACATGCAGACAACTATGTACCAACAAGAAAAATACAGGATGAATTGGAGATTATCTCAGAGGGAAACCAAAAAGGTTAAAGAGACCTTAGAAAGGCCCCACCTTCCCTGCAGCCTGTTTTCTTAGAGAATTGAGATTAAGTTGCCTAGGGTCACATAACTAGTAGTAAACAGAAAAGCCATGAGCCAAATTCATACCTTCTGAAGTCAAACCCAACTGTGTCCACTCTGGGGCTCCATACATAATTATTAAGTTGAAGAGGAGGATTCTTCTAGCAGGTCCCACACAGACTGGTTGTTGTTAGAGCCAAACCTTCCTGGATTGCAGGGAGAGGGGTACTTCTTGGACACTATTGGTACTAGATAACTTTGACCATCCCCTTAAAGTTAATTGGTGGTTTTGTTCTTGACCAGATTCTTCTCTTAGAATTCCCTTGAGTCATCCACCAACCTTAGTCTTACCCCAATAATACTACAAAGTCCAGCCTTGGTCCTCTTGTCTTTATCAGTGAGGAAACTGAGGCGAATGGTACCAAAATAATGTATTTAAAGGCTTCCTGGTTAGTAAGAGGTAGAATTCTGGTTCTTAGCCCATACTTAATTTGTGTCAAAATTCTTATTAATAATTACTATTAAAAGCCAATAATATTTTTTAAAAGGGTGAGCTATAATTAATTAAATAATTTATCAATTAGATTTTTTAATAGTGATATTTTAGTGAAAACAATGTGACTGAACTACTTTTTTTTTAAGTCTTAATTTTAACATTTTGTGACATAGTAATTCAAAGGTTTGGCTCAAAGTTCAATTTATTCTAATTCTTGCTCTTAATGGCAGTCCCAGCCAGTAAACAGACCTCACAAAGATTTCTTGATCCAAATGGAAAACGTATGGCGTTGTTGATGTTTACAAAATCATGATACACATTTTTCAGTCTCAACTACCAATTAGGCTAAAATTTTTGTTGAATTTTGACTAGTAAATTCTACCTTCCCTGGTGTGAGTTGTTCTTAGAACTAATCAAAAGTATTGTGTGTTTAGATTTTTAACAAATGAACCCATTTAGTCCTTTGAAATGCTTCGCTTGTGATGGAGACCTCAGTTAGCTGCCCAGTTAGATGGAGAAGCCCTCAGATCTGTAAGTTTAGGTTTTGAACTAATTCTTCTGTCTCACCTACCACTTTACCCTTCCCCCATACAAAGTTACTACCTTCCTTGTATGTATATATATGCATACACACATACATATGTGTATATATGTGTGTACATGTGTGTATTTATTATATATATATGTATGGGAGAGAGACAGAGAGAGAGAAAAGAGAAAAAAGAGAGAAAAGAGAGGGAGAAATACCTTCTGTGTATATGAGGAGGGGGAGAGAGCAGCAACTTTGTGTGTATATGCATATATATATATATAGATCTATATCTATATATATCTTCCTTTATTCTAAGAATTCATCATCAATATCTATCTATCTATCTACATATAGAAGGCACCAACTTTACAGATATCTACAAAATTGCAGCCCTCCCTATAAACATGTATACATGTAGATATAGATCTAATTATATATACACTCATATAAAGTGAAATACTATAGTAAATAAATTACACCAACCTTCCTCCCTCTTCCAAGTTATTGCTCTCCCTATAGGGAGGGTAGCAACTTTGCATTTATTTATTTGTTTGCTTGTTTAACTAGATTTCCATTCAGTTATATTCTCTAGTTGTCCTTATTATAGGGTTTCACACAATCACAGACCCTTCAAGTTTTAGTTAGAGCTGAAGATTTGTCTCGTGTACTCTCTGTGACTGGCCATGGAGCCATCCAGATTCAACCAAGGGCTTTCCCCTCCTCCATCAATAGAATGGCTAAGTCCATAATAAGAGAAGCCTTGGTGCACTCATTGCAAAGAGGAAGGAGGCAGAAGAGAAATGTGAGCTCTCGGGGTTGTTCTAAGAGGCACAGGAAGTGGTCAGGGAAGGAAAGAGACAAAGCACAGAAGGCTGCTCACAAGCTATTTTGGGGTAAAAAAACATCTGCTAGACTCGAAGTCAGTAACAGCCTCCAACAAGAAGAGAAAGAAAATGGCAACAGCAATTTCTCTGGGTGATGCTGGAGAGAGGAATCCTCTCTATCCATAAGAGGAATGTTATGAGTCCACACTACATTTTAATTTGGAAAATAGAAAAATCAGTTAGCATCTGTTTTCTTGTGAGTTAAATGAATGTGTATGGAAGCAATAGTATGAATGGGAAAAGTATGGATCTGAAAATTTATAGGATAGAGAGATATTTCTACAACTTTCGATTCAACCATAATTAATAGTCTGAGGAATAAAGAGGAGGAGAAAGAAGAGGATTCAAAAAGTATTCAAAAGAGATTTTGGAAAAGAGGGTGATTTTTTAAAAAGTGGGTGTTGAGAGGGGAAATCAAGGAAGACCCCCCCCAGGACATTGTGTAGACCTTGGTGGCAGACTTTTGGAGGAACATGGACAAGATTCACATAGAATGGGCAGACAAGGATAGGCTGTGTTATACATCTTCTCAGGGAACTCCCATTTGATGCTGTCACGTAGTCATCTGAATATTTGGAAGAGAATTGTAACGAGCCATGTTTACATAAGACAAGGGTCATGAAGCACACATTCTCATGTCAAGTTTTTACAATGATCTCAGTTGAAGAGTGGAGACCCTGAGACGTGGGGAGTCTGTTGTTGGGACAGCCACTGCCATGGATTAGGTGGAACAGCAGGACCGGCAATCAGGTCGAAGGGGAAATGATTTGGAGATACTGTAATTAGGGGAGAAATAAGCAAAACCTACTGGATAGTTTCTACTTTTATTTGTTTGTTTGTTTGTTTGTTTGTTTTCATTAACTAGGTCCTAAACTTGGTTGTTTCTGAAATGCAAGTGTTTCCAGTGTCCCCTGGGACCAAATAGTTGGCACAGTGATTATAACAACAAGCCTGGAGTCAGGAGGACCTGAGTTCAAATAGGGCCTCAGACACTTATTACCTGAGTGACCCTGGCTAAGTCATTTAACTGTGATTGCTTCATCAAAAAAAAAAAAAAAAAAAAAGGAAAGAAAAAGATAAAGATAAAGAAAAAAGAAAAAAGAAAAAGAAGAAAAAATAGAAAAGAAGGAAAAGAAAAGAAAAAGGAAAGAAAAGAAGAAGAAAAGAAATTTCAGCACCCTTCAGGAAAACCCAACTTTCCACATCCTTGTTAAAACTCTGTTGCTGTCTGATTTAGGATCACAAATCTCTCCAGCAGATTTAAGACTCACTGGAAGGTCATGGAAGATCATTGTTAGGAAGCCAGAAGACAATAGCTCTGGAGCTGTAAGGCACCTCACCTCCAGCACATCCAGTCTAACCTGCTCAAGTCAGATCCAGAAAGGGAGGCTGGGGCTTGCCCGAGTTCACTTCAGAGCTCACAATGCAGGAGCACGGGCATTTTGATGAGGGTGAAAAATATTTGGGAGAAAAAACCTGCTTAGGTTTCATATCCCACCAGTGACACTGACCACCAAGTGACTTTGGCCAAGACCTTGTAGCCTCTCAGGCCTCCATTCCTCATCTGTAAAATGAAGAGTTTGGTTTAAATGGCCTCTGAAGTCCCATTTCTCTACTGAAAATTTTCAGTTAAACCCCGAGACAATAGAGATTCAGTTAGACCATAGTGCCCAAGTGGACATTAAGGTTTGGGCCACAATCTCTGAAGGACCCTTCAGTTCTCAAACCTAGAATTCAGCAAATGCTTTGTGCCCTCACGGACATAAATATCCAACTACCTTGGTCCAAGGCTAGTAGATTTTAGCCTTATTTGGGAATTCTTTGAGTGGGAAGGGCTGTCCTAAACTTTTATTAATTTTCCATTGTGTTGCCCCTTATAGAATCCTGGGACAATCAGGGAATGACGTCTACTCCCCAATAGGGCTAATTAAAGCAGAAATTTCCACTGGATGCTTCCCAAGCCTATTTCTCTTGGAAAAACTGAGATTCTCTAATTGTTCAATTTGATTTGGGGACTGAGGGCCTAGATTCACGGTGGGAATTATGACATTGAGGGAAAAAGCATCTGGCAGATGAAGTTTGGACAGCTAGGTAGTTTAGTGTATAGAGCGCCAGCTGGAGTCAGAGAAACTCCTTTTCCTAAAATCAAATCTAACCTCAGACTCTTAACTATCTGTGTGAACCTGTGTGACACTTAATTTTGCCTCAGTTTCCTCATCTGTGAAATAAGTTGGAGAAGGAAATGGCAAACCATTCTGGTACCTTTGCCCGGCAAACCTCGATGGGGACAAAGAATCAGACACAACTGAAAAATGACTGAACGACAACAGATGATATTTATCCTCAGACCCAGGTGAGCCAGAATTACAAAAATCTGGGTTTGTGCTCCGACATTTACACTTACTGGCTATGTGGGCACAGGCAACTCTTTGAGGTGAAATGTGTAAAATGAAGATAACCATCCCTGTGGTATAGACTCCACGAGCTAGATGGGAAGCTCAAATGAGTTAATTTTGGTAGAGTGCTTTGTAATCTTTTGAGTGCCATCTAAGTCATAGTTATTACTATTATTATTAATCCCGAAAGAAGTTCAGTACCCACTGGGACAGTTTTGTACAGTGAAAATAATACCGGTTTGGGATTCAGGAAAACTGGATTCTTAGCTCAAACACGTATGAGCCAGATGATTATAAGCAAATCCATAGCTAAGTCCTGATTCACTGGGGATACAAATCCAAGGAAGTGATCACATGAATTGAAATCTGCACTAATCAAAGTTGAAATTATATAAAGTATAGTCATTGGTTTCAGCCCAATGGAAAGTGTGAATTCAAATAATGTGACCACTCTATAGGATTCCTTTTTCACACTGACAGGGATTTCGCCTTCATTTAAAGAAAACTACATAGCAAATTGTCAAGAGCACTGTCTGAAGTCAGAAAGGGTTCAAATCTGACCTCAGATATCACTTGCTTTGTGATCCTGCACAAGTCATTTATTTGTTGACTGCCTTACTTTCCTCAAATGTAATGAGGAAAATAAAAGCATCTTTAACTCAGGGATCAAATGAGATTAAATCTGCAAAGTATCTAACATAGAGTAGACACTTAATAAATGCTTTTCCCCTTCTTCAGTTGTTAAACAGCTACAATGTAAAGAAATTGCACTGCCAGGTTCACTTGTCCTGTGAGTGCCAGTTGGTGAGGATAGATGGCCCCTCTTTCCCCAAATGACAACTGAAAGTAGGACCATTGATCCCAGGGTTCTTGTGTTTTTCAAGAGAAATATTAGTTATCCTCACCTTACGGGCCAAGAAATTGAATCTCAGAAAGGCTTAATAACTTAAACAATGTCAAACAGATAGTAAATGCTGAGGATGAGATATAGACCCAAGTATTTCTGACTCTTAAGTACAGAATGGGTTCCCTTGTATCCCCCTTTACCCTTTATAAGGGTATTCTGATTCTCCCTCTCTGAAGAATTCTCTCCCTCCTCAAATTTTGCTAGAGCATTTTGTCTGATTATATAATTTACCCCATCACTCTCTGCCTTGTAGTAAACTCATTTGTGGACACATATTCTTCCCTTTCTCCTAAATAGATTATAAACTTCTCAAGAGCAGGGACTATTTTTGTGTTGTTGTTTTTTTTTTTTCATCTTGGAATTCTCAGTGTTAGTATAGCCTCACAAATAGTTGGTACAAAATAAATGTTTTCTGAATCAGATTGAGTGAAGGGGATGAGATACATGATTGATATCATCTTCTGAGTGGAAAAGAGCAATCAATGATTAAGTAAAGATTCACCAAGTGTCTTAAGCAAGGGGGGACAAAAAATAAGCATCAAACAGGCCCTGCCTTCAAAGACTTTACATTCTACTGAAAGGACTGGGAAGAGCACATTTCATACATGAGCAATGACTTCTGCAAAAGCCTAGAGGTGGGAGTTTGAATCTAGGCTTTTATTTCAAATCCGGTGCATTTCCCACAATCCACAGCTGTCTTTATATTCTCGAGTTGGAAAACACTATTGATTAGTTAGTCCAAGTCCATTTTCAATCTGGAGTCTGTGGACTTGGCTTTTAAATATAATTGATCTTCAAGATTCATCATTTTAACTTTAGCACATGAGCATTTGGTGATTTTGTTGGTAACTTTATTTTCACTTTCAGGGTGGCAACCCTGCAGTGACTAAGTACAGTAGAGAAAAAAAAAGGCCCACAATTTTAGGGAACAGCTGGTATCCTACTGGTGCTCCATCAGTTTTGTTCACCTTACTATTATAAAAAACTTCCCGTGCATTCGTTGCCCATTTCCCTTGTTTTCCTATAAAAGTCCAAGTTATGGCCTCAAAGTATAATGGAAATCCTTTGGGCTCCAAACCCAAGTGTGCAAAGTCAGGGATGAGCCTTGGTGAGAAAATAAAGGCGTTAAATAAACTTTGTGCTGGGATGACTACAGCTCTGTTCTGTTTGATGTTAACTAATTGATGATTTGTTATATCTGTAAAAAGGAGGAAAGTATTTTTTAAAAGTGTTCATGAATCTGCTTTGGAAAGTTTATCAGCATCATGTTATTAAATAATATTATTATTGTATTATCAGAATTAATGTTTTGTTATGAAGAATTGTATGTTGAAAAGTCTATTTTCAACACTCTAGAGAAAGATTACATGTTTTGGTGGGCGTGGGAACCTCTGTATCATTTGCTTTGACTATTACTCCCATGAAAGCATTGCATTTTCACAACTCATTTCAATAGAAATCATTTTCTTTGTGATCCTATGTGTTCTATGTTCTGCATTTTAAAAAGAGAAGGGGTTGATAGATCTCACCAGACCACCAAAGGATCCAAGATATAAATTGAGCTAACATTTCATTTTACATGAGGAAACAGATCTAGACACTGTAAGTGATTTACCAGAGCACATAGCAAGTTAACTACACATACATACATATATTCACATATGTGTAATATGCGTACACATAATATACATATCCCTATGTACATATGTACTTATATACCTATTTATACCTATGTACACATCCTATATACACACATGCATGTATATACATGTATTGTATAGAAAGGTAGATACACACAATATATACACACACATATATATATACTCATATATGTACACAATGCACACATACACATATTCCTATACACACATGTACGTACACAAACTTATACACACATAGAATGCACATATGTATACAAAAACGTGTGTATATTATATATGTTTGTGTGTAGACGGGGAGATACACAACAATATATATACATACACACACTCATATATGTAAACAATGCACATATACGAATAAACAATACACATCCCTATACACACATGTACATAACAAACCTATATACACACAATCCTATATATGTATACATGTGTGTGTATAAATACATACATACATGCAAGTATAAGTAATCAAAATTGCCCAAGCTAAAACTTGGAAGAAGGACCCAAATCTAGGTTCCCCAACTTTAAGAGGAGAGATATTTGACTTTATACTGAATCAGATAAATGAAGGAAAGGGCAGAACAGGCTAATCTCAAAATTCCTTCTAGCTCTAACATTCTAGGACAGGTCCCTTGCATATAACCTGGTCATTTCTGCTTCCATCCTTTTGCCCATGCTGTTCCTCCTGCCTATAAGCCCTTTCCTCTCTCCTCTCTACTTGTGAAAGCCTTCATGCTGTAGGGAGCCAATACTTTCTTCACTGCTCTGTGAAGACTTTCAGGCTTTGCGAAATGAGCCAATTGGGCAAAGATTTAAAGCTACAAGAGACCTCAGGGACTATTTAGTCCGGCTTCTCTATTTCACAAGGAAGAAGGTCCAAGGAGTCACACAAGATAAGAGGTCAAGCCAGAATATGATCTCAAGTGCCCTCACGCCAGAGCTAAGTGACACTCCATTACTCCTCTTCTAAACGCCTTTCCACTGATGTGATGGATGGGGTGCTAGGTTTGGAATCCTCTCTCTGCAGATACCTTATGCACTCCCCGTGCCGTTATTCTCATCAGTCCAGCTTCAATTGTCTCCAGTCTCTTAATTCTAAATACTACTGAGTCTGTGATGGATTTGTCTCCTCAATTAGACTGGAAGTGTCCTGCAGATAGGGCATCTTTGTTTTCCCCTACCACATGGACTAGCATAAAAAAGGCACTTAGCAAGCACTCATTGGCTGCTTTACCTGAAATATAATTTTTCTTTGCGCCCTCACTGATAAGCTCAAAGTCCTTTCTTTGGTTATTCACTGGGAGAACTCCCAGAGGCCTCCTCTCAAGTGAGGGCAGCCGTGGTTGTCATTCATTCATCTCAGAATCAACTAGAGAATCAATCTTGGTCCAGTTGCTAGGAAACCCCATCTTTGAAGTGGGAATTCAGGATCAATCTCCTCCCGCTTTAGAGAACAAGTATTTAAGTAAATTACTTCCTCAGAAATATTGATTCATTCCAAAGACATTTAAACAATATGGAAAATGACCAGATTTCGGTGTGTGAACCATGTCTATCCAGTAGTGTTTGAAAAGAATAACACCCTTACAGATATGTATTTACACAGAAAAGCCAGATTTTGTTTGGCCGGGTAAATAGCAGGTTTAAATACAGTCTAAAGTTCTATTTATATAATGAACTCTTATGGTCTGTTGCATAAATAATGTCTTCAGAACTGTGTAAATATGCATTTATGTGTAGTTGCCTTTGTGAACTTTCATAAGAATTTTGGTTTTATAATTACACCAAGGCTGAGTTTATATTGGTAAATAAAGCATTGGGAAGAGAGGAACTTATTTCCTAGCAGAGCGGCATCTTAACCACAACATGTCCTTTATTTATTTATTTATTTATTTTTTAAAATTTTGCTGAGAACACATTTTGAAAATGCTCAAGCTGTCTTAACAGCCTCAGAGTTTTGCAAATGGCTCCTTCCGCTAGCTGGCCACTGGCTTCCCAAGTGGTCCTGGACAATGGGAAAGCTCACGGCAGAGGAGGGATGCTCGCCAGCTTGTGAAAATTTTTCTGCAAGAACTTTTGGCTGCCTTAACTGCCTAAAGCAAATGTTTGTTTTCTGCGGCACTCCAATCAAATGCTTTTGTGTGAAAACACTTGCTAGGGAAACAAATGTTTGTTTTGGTAATCTCCATTTGGACAGTTGGAACATTCCCACTTAAGATATTGGTTCTCCGAGATAGATGTTTTCTTTGGAAAATGAGACTTCGGCTCAAGAATGTGACTTAAATCTAGCCAGCAAGGAAATGAGGTGAAGGCGGTCTCATCCATTCTCTGCACCCCCTCCTCTGAATTGCTACGACTAGTGAAAGGGTGAATTATTTTCCATTCTATCCTGTAATGTCGAGACTTAAAAACAAAATCTGAGAAGTTTAAAAATTGCATTTCTTCCTAGAAGTGTATGGGGCTCAAAAATGTCCAAAACCAGCCCCGAGAGGTTCTTTAATCTGATATGAATAATTAAGTGCTCTTTTCTGATCGAACAGCCCATGTGTTGTGAATTACACTCTCAGTCAGGCTTAGTACAAACTGATCTCTGTTCGATAAAGATTCCTTCTGAGGAACCACTCTTGTCTGTCCATGCTAATAGAGAAGAGGAATGATGTGGATAATGCAAAAGCTATGCTGGCCTGGGAAAGTTCTCACTGGGGGCAGCCAATTTTAGCATCCTTGTTACAGGAAAAATAAAGAACTGGAAGAAAACTCAGAGGGTAGGTACTTCATCCTGCCATTTGTAGAGAAGGAAAACTTAGACAAAGGGGAAGTGATGAGTTCAGCACCCTGTAATGAATTAGGGGCAGAAATGGGGCAAAAACTTGAGTTTCTTGGATTCGGGACCTGGATTCATTGAGACAACTATATCACACTTTCTAACCAATTTTGTCTCCTTCGCTTCACACCAAATGAAGAGGTGGGATGCAGGTGGGATGGAGACGGTAAAGGGGATAAGTTTGAGCTCCGCCATTTTATCATCAATGATCCTACATCTAGAAAAAACAAAGTATAATTGGATCTAAGTCAGGCCTAAAGTCAGAAGGAAACATAATAAAATTGAAAATTTTTAAATAAATAAATTTGCTAAGTTTGACAAATGAATGTTCTTGTAGTATATTCATTGTCCAATCTCTTATTTAAAAAGAAAAAAAAAAAAAAAGCACTTTGTCTTATTTAAAGGCTTTAATACCCAGGAGTATGTTTGAATTTCCCACTGGTATGTTTGATTTTGACTTACTGCATTTTTTACCAGGCTCAGCCAATATTTTCATGTGTTAACACTCGTTATTAAACATAAGATTTTTGTGATGGATTTAATTTAATTTTCTTATTGTCCTTAGAAGCTACAGACACTATGACATCTTCAGCTATTGCAGCACTCCTTCCAGAATCTAGTGTTTTACTTGTTCTCATATTTACATTTTGTGCTCTTCAAAGGGTAACTTCTACTTCAGGCTCAAAGGTATTCTTTGGTACATATTTATTCCCCAAACTATAGTTCATAAGCCCCCATCAGTGTATTTACCTTTAATAGCCAGTTGATAGATATAATTAGCATTTCCTAAGATAGAATAATACGAAAAGAAGCAACAAACTCTTTTTCCCCAAAATTTCTCTCATAAAAACTTGTAGTATTGATGGAAAGAAGGGGTGCCCTGGGCATTTAGCACATACAGGGTGCAAATGTGGCCAAGAAGACTCTAGAACAAAAGATTGCGGATGGCCTTTCTCTTTTCATGGAAGGAACTGCTTCCCCTTGAGAATGGATTCTCCACTTGGTGAGCTCTTCAGAGAGCTCCTTGTGCCTGCTTCTTTCCATAGCTATCCTCTCTGTTGGCAAAGATCAAAGGCCATAATGCTTAAAACTGCTTTCCCTCTCCTCTCTCCCTCTCTCTCTCTTCTCTCTCTCTCTGTCTCTCTCTCTGTCTGTCTCTGTCTCTGTCTCTCTCCCTCTGTGTCTCTCTCTCTCTGTCTCTCTCTCTCTGTCTCTGTCTCTCTCCTCTCTCCCTCTTTCTCTCTCTCCTCTCTCTCTCTCTCTCTCTCTCTCTCTCCCTCTCTCTCTCTCTCTCTCTCTCTCTCTCTCTCTCTCTCTTTCTCTCTCTCTCTCTCTCTGTCTGTCTCTGTCTCTCTGTCTCTCTCTCTTTTCTGTCTATGGTTCCTATAGGATACAGTAACTACATGAACAGCTTCACTATAAGATACCATGACTAATGGGGAGAAGGGAAGAGACAAAGGGGTAATTACACAAAGTTCTTTTAGGGCTGCTAAATTTGCTTTTCAGAGACATCAGATATAATGTCAATTCTCAGGCCTCCAATGACAAACAATTTGTCTAATTCTCATGGGGTTTCCATTATCGCACTTTGTAAGGGACAATAGGGCCCAGACACATCTCTGCACTTTCCATTTTACTTATTAACACTTCTCTTTGTTACCTCTTCCCTTATGTCATTTCATCAATGAGGGGGAGGGGATCTCCCAAACCCTGGGCTCTACTTTGAAATTCAAAACCAAACCAATGTCAGATAAGGGTGGCTTTGTGTTTCACTGAAAATCAAGAGATTTTAGGTGGAGGTTCAGTATTTGGGGAAGGCACCAGATTTAGAGTAAAAAGCTTTGCGTCTGTCTTCTAACTCTAGTACGCATAGCCTGTGTGATCCTAAGTACCAATCCACCTCTCTGGACCTTAGGGTCCTCTGTAAAAATATTTATTTTTAAATATTATTTAGAGAGAATATCTATACATCAGACACAATGATTTCTAAGGTCCCTTCCAGCTAAATTTAGGATCCTGAACATCTAATAATTTCATCTCTTTGGGCCTTGGTTTTCTTGTGTATAAAATGAAGTGAACTGGATGTCCTATATGCTTTCTTCTAGCTTGAAATTAATTTTCTCCTAGTCTAAATATTATTTATATAAGAAAACATGAGAGATTTTTTCATATTAGTAATAGACAATATTTGAGGATTTTTTTTAAATTTATCCTGCTAAGATCTGGGTTTTCAATGCCAAAGCACATGTATCCAAACCTCTCTTTACTCCCCAAAGCACATTTATTCTGTCCACAAACTAGTTGAACTAGAAATGTCCAAACCATCCAGATGTAAATTACCAAAAGAAACATTTTCACGAATATGAGCAATGTTTTTCCTCATGGTGGCTTGACCCTGGCAAGAGTCTGAAACTCTACCTGATCCCATTATCATTTGGGAATGAAAAATCATTTCCCTTTCATGCAGGAAGAAATAAACTTTTAAGTAAATAAACAGATAAGTAAAAACAAAAATATATATAAAGCAATGGGGGAAGGGTGGGAATCTCTAAGGCCTAGAAAGATCAGGAAAACCATCATTTTAAGAATAGCACCTATAATAAGAATAGCACTCCTAAGTTGTGCCGTGGATATACTGAGTTTAAATCTAGCCTTAGACATTATGTGACCTGTATTTGCCACAGTTCCTCATCTGTAAAATGGGGACATATGGAAAAGGAAATGGCCAATCACTCCAATACTTTTGTCAAGAAAACCTCATGGACAACAACGTGGGATCACATAAAGTCAAATATGAAAACATAAAGCTGTGTGACTGAACAACAACTTGCTTATAAATAAGTATGCTGCGCCAGGAACACAACTTACATGAAGACTTCAAAAATATAAGGGAAAAGTATTTTGAAAGACAGCAGAATTCTGTTGCCATGATCAATCACTACTTCAAAAGATTGATGATGATAGATGACTCCTACCTCTTGACAGAGAAGTGACAGACTTGAGATAAAAAATGAGATGTGCATTTTTCAGACATGGCCCACAGTCTGATTGGTTCTGTTTGAATGTGGACAGATGTTACAATGAGGATCTCTATTTGGGGGACAAGTATGTTAATGGTTAAGAAGAAATAATTTAAAGAAAATGTTCTAAAAATACATAAGAGACTATTTAAAAGATGACATGAACCGGCAATTTTGTTACTACCATGCTAAATTTTGTGTGAATTTTAAAAGGATATTTCCAGATCAAAAGGTCATTTTCCTTCTTTTTTTACTCTTCTGTGTATATTGAAATGTTCATGTTTGTAAATAATTGCCAACAATTTTATAAATTAAAAAAATAAACTGGGAATATTCATTGTAGAAAAGATTTAAGTAGTTTGGAATCACTGTCTTAGAGGATTTACAGGATTTTCATGTTGAAATTTGTTTTGCTTTGCCCTAGAGGGGAGAACCAAAACTTAACAATGGAGGGAAGGTCCATTTAAGTTCGGATCAGTACAAGGAAGACTTCCTAACTCTTAGGAATAAGAATGGAATGGACTGGTGAGGGAATGGAATAGGGTGGGAACAGTGATGATAAGGCAGTGAACACCATCCCTGGAAGAGTTCAGGCAGAACTATCAAGGATATTATAGAAAGCAGTGGAGAGCATATTAAGCACCAAGGAGTCTTCTCCCTGTCTCCACAAAACCTTCTTTGATTGGTCTTCCCACCCTTGTTATGAACTCTTCCTTCTTAAATCACCTTATGTTTAATTATCTTTTTTATGCTGCATCAACAGAATGGGAGATCCTTGAGTGCCATGA
Organism: Sarcophilus harrisii; assembly: GCF_902635505.1. Classification (NCBI taxonomy): domain Eukaryota; kingdom Metazoa; phylum Chordata; class Mammalia; order Dasyuromorphia; family Dasyuridae; genus Sarcophilus; species Sarcophilus harrisii. Next base: position 640,556,902 of record NC_045427.1, on the reverse strand, counting down.
AAAAGTAGTTCCATGCTTTGCACATAGTAGGTGCTTAATACATGCTTTTTTTTTTTTTTACACTGAATTACATTGAAGAAGTCTCAAATTTTCTAAGCAAGATTAAATTCCTTGAGATTATTTTTTTTCCCCTGCATTTCTACTCCTTCTTACCGATTCTGAACCAACCAACAGAATAACTGCTGAGTGTCTTTTATGTATGGAGTACAGTGGAAGAATTGTGAATGGATAATTTTCAACTTTCACCTTATAAAATCTTGTATTCTAATTTTTTCCCTCCTTCCCCCACCCCTTCCCTAAATGCCAAGTGATCCAATATATGTTAAACATGTGCAATTCCTCTACACATATTTCCACAAATATCTTGGTGCACAAGAAAAATTAGATCAAAAAGGGAAAAAATGAGAAAGAAAACAAAATGCAAGCAAACAATAACAAAAAGAGTGAAAATGTTATGTTGTGATCCACACTCAGTTCCCACACTCCTCTCTTTGAGTGCAGATGGCTCTCTCCATCACAAGATCATTGAAACTGGAATCAATCATCTTATTGTTGAAGAGAGCCATGTCCATCAGAATTGATCATCTTTTATCTTGTTGCTGTGTACAATGATCTCCTGGTTCTGCTCACTTCACTCAGCATCAGTTCATGTCTCCCCAGGCCTCTCTGAAATCCTCCTCCTGATCATTTCTTATAGATCAGTAATATTCCATAACATTCACAGACCACAACTTATTCAGCCATTCTCCAATTGATGGGCATCCATTCAATTTCCAGTTTCTTGTCTCTACAAAGAGGCCTGCCACAAACATTTTTGCACATGTGGGTCCCTTTCCCTTCTTTGTGATCTCTTTTTTCAATCATATATTTCTTAGTAGACATCCTTTATCCCAATTCTCTCATATCATTCCTTGTTTGTACTGTGTTACTACCACTCACACTTATGATGGGCCTTTCCATTTCCCTTTGAGTGATCATAAACTTCTCTTCTTTAGAGACTGTCATGTTGGGTGACTCACAGCCATACATCACCTGAAATCTACTGCTATAGGTAGAAAAATGAATCTGTTTCAGGAAGAGGTTTGGGGGTTTCCTGAAAGAACGTTGCAATTCTTCAAAGACAATCCAATCTGTCGTTGTTCAATTCTGGGTCCCTGCCTCTGTTCTTCTAATTTCTCAGTCCCAATGTCTTCACGTTGTATTTAAACTATTAACATAAAAATGTTATGTTGATGGGAAATAAGGCCTATGTTTTGGCAGTCACTGATGTTCTCTTGGTCATCTATTTTGGTAATAATAAAGTCTGAGATTTTTCACACATTTTGCTAACTCTTCCTTCTTCAGGTACCTTGAAAATCAATCCCTTCATGCTCTCAAAATTGTTTTGCCTCCAGCAGATATACTCAGTCTGGTCAATCTGCTTTTCCCATCTTCCTTTTCTCTAGTGTCATTTTCCTTTACTCAAGAAGCATAACAGGGTCTGTGATGTTAAGAATGCAAATCCAATTCCACTGTGATAATTAATGAAAAGAATGTTATGAAAATCTTTACAGATTTTTTTTTCTATCTTTTGTCTAATTGTTTTCTTCCACTTTCATTCTTAAATACCCTTTTGATAACACAGCATAGTTGGGTCTCTTGCCAAACTTTCTTTATTCTGTTTTTTCCTTCCAAAGCTTCCGTTTTATGAGGTAATACTGTTTACAATTTACTGCACTCTTCCATAAGAGTTTGCAAATGAGTTTATATTCTAAATTGGCATCACATTGGCTGCCATATCTTTGTATGACAAGCAGATCGAGTTTTGTTGACTAAGGAAACTCTTAGGGTCTTTTGGTCCCCTCCTTAAGGCAATGGTTTATATCGGTTAAACTTCTGTTCAATGTGCTTTCTTCTATTTTCCATTTTCCAGAATCAATAATATGTTAAGAAGGACAGGTAGAGATTATTTTATTTGCATATCATATTCTTTTCTCATTTTTATTCTTTCTTTGTTTCATTTTATTCTTTAGTTTTGTGCTAATCTGATCCCCGCCCTAACAGGTTGGTGGTCTGTCATAGTTTCCCATCTCAATAACAAGCCATTTCCTTTTTGTTCAACCATAATCTGCTTCATTTTTAAATGCTATTTGTGCTCATGATGTCTGGAAGCTCCAGATTCTTTTCTCAAAGTTTTAATGACATAAAGGCATAAGGCTTTTATGGGGTGTACAGATCTTTGGCGTCTTGCATTCCCTTCTCATCATAAACCATATTTTCCAGCATATTTTTCACTATGCCAACCTTTGCATTAAAGTCACCATAGTATATATTGATTTAATTTGTATGGTTTTATTGAATTTTTCATTGGATTTCACTACCTCTTCATCTTCCACAACAGATGTTGGAGCAGAAGATGAAATTATTTTCATGTCAGTCCTTTTGTAAAAGTTTATCACGAGCCCTGCAGTACGAGATGGTCCAAATGCCCTATGAAATGATGTTGCTGCTCGTTGCCTTTGGATGTGGGCTAAAACCAATTCTCTGCATCTGTTCACCTTTCCAAAGAGAACTTGTAAGCTCTCCTCACACTGAACTGCCATTTTTTTCCTTTCTAGTTGCATTTATAGCAAGAATTTTGCTCACACTTAGAGCCCCCAAAGCTAAACTAATGTTTCCAAACTGTACGTGACCTTAGGAATCCTTAGCACCCTCTATCCCTTTTCCAGAACTTTGCTACTGTCAGTGCAGAAGGAGATGGGGAGCACAGAGGAGCAAGGATCATTTTGTAGTCTTCTTTCTTTTACGGGTCGCCATGACCATGGAATTACTAAACAAAGTCAGTATGCTGGCGATGAGCTAGCTTCTCCATACTTCACTAGGATGGGCCCCAGAAAACAGACACAGTTTGTCTGCACCATATTTGAAGTCTTTCCAGCCTGGTAAAATCTGTCAGAGCTTGCTTTCCTCTGGTGTAGCTTTTGAGAGCTCTATAATATGAGAAAGCATCAGAGGAGGACTTTGTGAGCAGAGTGACCCGATGTTCCATGGGGGCTGGAGAGGTATATTAGCCAATGCCTGGGAAGTGAAGGCTTGGACATGACAGATATATTAGGACATGCCCTACAGCATCCTTGCAATTAGTAATTCACCCAGGGCTCAGACTAAATGATGATTCAATGCTTCTGATCTCTGTTCTTTTGTAGAGTACTTTCTTCCTTTCTTTGTATAGCTAACTCTATTAGTTTCTGATCCCCTATGTGTCGAGTCTCAAAACTTACACACACACACACACACACACACACACACACACACACACAACATTACAGAGAGTTCCCCTAAATAGGCACAGTTTGAGGGATGGAGAAGAGGAAAATCTGATTTGAGAAGAGAATTAGAATAAGAGGAGAGACACAGAGAAGTAAAAAAGGAACAAAAATGGAAGAGATGAGCTGGAAAAGAATACATAAAATTGTCCCCTTCTCTTCCTGTCTCCTTCCAGCCTTCTAACCCTATATAAAGAGAAGATTTAGAAAAGAAAATATTCTTCCAATCTAGAATAAGAGAACATTGGAACGAAAGGGGACCTTTCGATCATTTAGACCAGGGCTTCTTAAACTTTTCCCACTCACAATTCTTTTTGCTTGAAAAATTTTTATGCAATCCCAGATATATAGTATATAAAGTATGCAATTCAAATATTTACTGATTAAAAAACTATAAAGAAATTTTAAAACAATTCATTTGTATGCAGAATTTTTACCATTTATTAAAGACTAAAGCAAATTTGCAAACTGAGGTGGATCCACTTGTTTATTTTTCCATAAAGAATGAAATCCTGGTCAAATATTTGATACCTTTTACTGTTGTCAGATTTCTCACAATCCCCACACTCATACGTGACCCTGTATAGGGACATGAATGACAGTTTAAGAAGCTTTCATCTAGATCAATTCTGATGGACATGGCTCTCTTCAACAATGAGATGATTCAAACAAGTTCCAATTATTCAGTAATGAAGAGAATCAGCTACACCCAGAGAGAGGACTATGGGAAATGAGTGTGGAACACAACATAGTATTTCCACTCTTTCTGTTGTTTGCTTGCATTTTTGTTTTTCTTCTCAGGTTTTTCTATCTTCTTTCTAGATCCATTTTTTCTTGTGCAGTAAGACAACTGTATAAATACGTACACATTTATTGGATTTAACATATACTTTAACATGTTTAACATGTATGGGATTACCTGCCATCTAGGGGAGAGGGTGGGGGGAAGGAGGGGAAAAGTTGGAACAGAAGTTTTGCAAGGGTCAGTGTTGAAAAATTACCCATACATATGTTTTGTCAATAAAAAGCTATATTAAAAAAAGAAGCTTTCATGTAAAGCAACTCCATTATTTAAAAGATGAAGCAGCTGGAGTTCAGAGATGGAGAGATAGATGCATATAATTCCAGAGACAATGAGCGGCAGGGGCACTTTGAGAACCCAGATCCCTCGACTCTAATTCAGCCTCTTTGCCATTCACAATGGGGAAAAGGAAAGCAGAGAAGGCACCCAGATTTCTATATTATGCTGTCAAAATATCAAGAAAAGTTAAATGCAATGAAACTTCCCAGACACACTTTGGAGTTCAATTGATTTCAATTAAAATCAATCATCAATCATCAAAATTGAATACTATGGAAAGAGCTGGATCAACTATTTACTCAGTAGGGTTGTGCTGGTCAGTTTCCTGTTGGTCTTTCTCTTTAGGAAACAGTCTTTATTTGGAAGTTTTAATGTGTCAAATATCACATTTTAAAAAACAATTTATATTTATTGATCAACTCAAGTTCAGTTCCAAACCTTCTCTAACCAGCCCTCATTCGACTCATTTCTTATTTTTGTGCAGGTTTTTTTTTTTTTTTTTTTTTTAACACTGTTGATCACAACAACTTCCTGGACATTTATTTCTCCTTTGGATTCTTATGACACTCCTGTCTCCTAATTTGTTTGACCATTTCTTGGTCTCCTTTGCTGGATGTCTCCTACCCTTAGATATTCCTGTCTCCTGACTTGTTTGACCGTTTCTGGATCTCCTTTGCTGGATGTCTCCTATCCTTAGATGTTCCCAAAGCTCTGACCTCTTTCCTCTCTCCTTCTCTCTTCTTTTAGCAAACTCCTAAGCTGGATGGATTCAATTATCATCTTTATGAGATGACTCTCATGGCCAAATGCCTGCCTGATATCATCTGACTCTCCCACTGGTCCTGAATCTAAGCATGTCTAAAAGAAAACGGATTATTCCCCCACAAAATAAGAATCTTTTCCTATTCCAAACTGCCCCATTTCTTTTGAGATGCCATCCTTCTATTTATTCAGAATCATCCTCACACTGACTTCTACTAACCCTGAGGCATTCTCTCCCCACCTCATTTCTGGTCTGAAGGTGCTGACCTAGGAAGGAAAGAGTGAAATAGTGAGGACAGATGGCAAGATGGTTGGGGTGTTTGGCTGGATGGATCCATCTGGGTATTTAAAGCCTTTCACAAAATGTGTCTAACCTGTGGGATTGGTCCCACGTCGTGGCCCCTTTCCATATTTTCTGTGTTCCAGACTACCTGGTGCATTTGTGGCTCTCCATACATAAGACTCCATCTCTTCACTCTATTTTTGCTTCATCTCTGACTTGTAGGATTTATCATTTCCTCATAGTGTCACCTCCTGTAGGAAACATTCAGGATTTCTCCAGTTGCTACATCAGTGCTCTTGTAATTTTATATATTTCTTTGCCCTCTATGTATTGTAGATAAGCTTATATTCATAAAAATTTCCCCCTCCCACTACAATATAAAAGGCTGGGACTATTTTGTTTTCATCCCTGTGTCCCCAGGACCAATAGTGAGGGGGTCGGTGTCAAAGTGATGAATACCATGAAGCACAAGACAATTCCCTGCCCTTGATGGGCCATAGGATCTACTTGAATGAACTTCTTCTTCTTCTTCTTTTTTGCTGAGTCAATTGGGGTTAAGTTGTGAAGACCATGTTAGTCCCCTGGATACCTTAGAGTCGGCCAGAGTCAGGATAAGCAAAAGTCCTTGGACTTTATTCTTGTCTTTAGGGGTAGAAGTGAACAGGATGGACGCAGGACCTTCCTTCTCTTCCTCCACTGCCAAAGTGACCCTGGCTTGTCTTACTATCCACCCCCTAATTCTTCCCACAATTCTCTGTATACAACAAAAGATCGAGCCAGCACAGAATAGTGGGAAGGGCCATTTTCCAAGCATATGCTAATAGAGTATTGTCTAATAGGTAATTAGCCTTAAGTGCTCTGTTGTCCAACCTCACTGCATCAACTTAGAGTTTCAGCCCTTTACATTAAGTGACTTGCCCAGGGTCACACAGCTAGGAAGCATTAAGTGATTTGAACTCAGGTCCTCCTGACTTCAGGGCTGGTGCTCTAACTACTACACCAAGTAGCTGCCCTTGAATGAACTTCTTTTGAGTAACCCCACTTGTTTCTCTGTTTTATCCTCTCTTGGCAGAGAGTGAAATCAGGGACCTACCAGATCCTACTCCCTAACACTTTGGTCTCTTTCAAGAGACAAAATTACAAAACTAATTATTAAGAAATCTGGATTATTTTGCAACATCTCCTACTAATTAGTGTAATCTGGGCAAGTTAAATTACACTTCCTCTCTGTTGGCCTTGGTTTACATAAAATTAAGTAATTAAACTAGATGACCTCTAAGGTTCCTTCCAACTCCAGTATACCCTGACTCTCTAACTTCCAAATATTGGCTTTCACTACGGTCAACAGAAAAGTTACCTGAAGGAGTACGAGTACTTAATTAAGACAGATTTGCTAATGGAATAATATTCTCTTCTTATCTATATTCTAATACTATTCTATTCACTAAAAGCTTTCAGATTTACTTTCATTTTAAAGACTGATTTTTATGAATTTTATAGAAACTTATGGACATGCTAAATGAACAACTAGAGAAGTATGAATTGTAAATATATATATATATAAATATATTTATATATATATATATTAATGTATATATATTTACAATATATGAATTGTAAATATATATACATTAATATATATATATATAAATATATTATATATATATATATTTACAATTCATACTTCTAGTATGAACTCTAACCCTAACCCTAAGTTTATATATATATATATATATGTATATATCTCTCTCTATATATACATATATATATATATATATATAAACATAACCTAAGTTTATATATATATATATATATATATATATATATATATATATATAAACTTAGGGTTATGATTAGAGTCAGATGCATTTAGGGTTAGAGTTAGCACAAATTTAGGATTAGGATTAGAAGTGAGGAGTAATTTCAAGTCTTTATGACAATTCACTATCTATTTTGATGAAAATGTTTCTAATTAGTTTGTTAATTTTTTTTCCCTAGAACTAGTGAGGATAGAATAAAACATTTCCAAGGGCTGGAAGAATGGGAAATTGTGAGACAGTATTATGCCCAAATAATGTGTTATAATATAGATCTTTTTCCTAATTCTCTCGGCTGAGGTACCTTAGAGCAATTTCCAGCTCAGGCTCCTTTTAGTTTGAGGCTGGTGGATCCATGGGAAGAATACTGTGATTGAACTCAGGCATTTTGCATTGAAATCTTGTCTCTGACACTTTCTAGCTGTGACCCAGCCACACATTTTAGTTCAGTTTCCTTGTCATCTGTCAAATAACAATTTCATTACCATTCTCACAGTGTACAAAGAAATGCTTTGTAAACCTTCAGGGATTGAAAAAACATGTTTATAAGTATTATTATTTTTTTAAGTCTCAGGTGTGGACATGAAATAGAACAAGATTTAAAGAAACACAAGTAGGTGGAAGCATATTACAAACTGTGACTTGCATAGATGAAATAGCATATAAACCATCATCGGTGAACTACGAGCCCTTTGAGAACAGAGGTTATTTTTGGTTTTTTTCTTTGTAGTTGCAGGATCTTGCAAAGTGGCTGGCGGTTTTCTTGTTGTTATTTTGATGAAGAAGGTAGTGGTCCAGACTTGTGATTTAATTGATTTAGAGAATGCCCAGGGAGGAAATTCCCTCTACCAAGGTGGATCAGCAAATGTTCTGTCATTAATAGTTTTAAGAGTTGCCTGGAGGGGACTGTGGATTTAAATGGCTTGCCAGGATCATTCAGCTAGTATATAAATAATCCAATAATCCAATAATTCAAGGAAGTATTGTCTTTCGAACAGTTTTGAAAGTAAGCAAGTATTTCCAGAAGGCAGCTGGGTAGTCTGGTGGCTAGAACTCAGAGTCTGGAGTCAGAAAGACCAGAGATATTAATTGTGTGATCTTGGGCAAGTAACTAAATCCTGTTTGCCTCAGTTTCCTCTGTCTGTAAATGGGATGGAGAAGGATACGGTAAATCACTCTAGCGCCTATACCAAGAAGACCCCAAATGGGATCATTGAACGCTGAACATGATTGAAAGGACTGGACAACAAAAAGCATTGTTACCATTTACTAATAGAAAGGTGTTATGGGAAAGGCTTTGACATTAACAGGTTTATTTGTAAGGTTAGCTCGATTGAGAAGGATGAATTCTGCTTAGAGTTAACTTCAAGAACTTCTGCCTTCCCCAGGAAATCACATTGAAATCTCAGTATCACTGAGATGGGTCCAGTCTTGAATCCCATACTTCCTCAGCACCTTCAGTGGCTTCTTTTCAGCTTTCTGTTAGATTATAAACTCCTTGAGGACAGGGATTGTCTTTCTTATTTGCATTTTCAGCACCTAGCACAGTACCTGGCACACCATAGACATAATAAATGTTTATTGACTGACTCTCGGGGTCCTGGGTATGGTTACATCATTCCAAGGTTAAATTCCATGGGGAGAAAGCAGAAATTCAATTCAATTCAGCAAGTCTTTATTAAATGTCTACCTTGAAAAAGAGAGCCATGACACTAATAAGGTGATGAGAGCTTGCACCAAAGGAGAATCTGTGTCATCAGGGAGAAAGGAAACTGTATGAGGGATGTATGGGAAGTAATATTCCTAGAATATATAATAATATATTATTATGTATAATATATAGTATGTATAAGTAGTATATGTTATATACATATCATATATTATACATATATATAATTATATAATAATGTTAGACTGAACAGAGATTTTATTGATTTATATTTTTATAGCTTCTCAAGAGCAGAGAGAACATGTGAATCAAGACTAATACCTAAATACCATAAACAAAACAGTCCTGGAAGGGTCATAATATTTGCAAATTGGCTGTTAGATTTTCTAGGGCCATAACATCAGGTAAATGCCCTTTCCATTATTGCTTCTAGGCAGGTTTGAAAGAAAACTTATATACCTAAAGGACTGTGTCAGGCCTGAAGAGTTGAGCTTAAAAAAATCAGTGTCACTCACAATAAGGTAATATTATATATAATTTAAATATAGTCTAAGTCAAGAGGTAGTAACTCGTTCTCCTTTTCAGGCAAACACCTTCATCTCCAGCCCCTTGTAGGATTATATAAATGTTAGTTACAGTGCACCTAATAAATCACCTGAAGTAATCCCATTATTTAAATTTGTACTGCACACTTCCATTTCCATTAGTCTGGAGCTAGTTACTATATTTTACCCAATGATAAGTTCAAACAATTCAAATTCAAATAATTTTGACCACTTCAAGAGATTTCTTATTTGCACTAATTAGGACTTAGTTCTATTATTATATTGTTGTCATTTCTCCTGGAAAAATATAAGCTTCCTCAGTACAGGGATTTTCAACTTTATCTTTATACCTATTATTCCTAGTAAAAGAACTGGCACACAATAGGTGTTTAATGCATGCTTGTTAAATCGAGTCAAATGAAACTGGTGGAAAGAGCACTAGATTTGGTATCAGTGAACCTAGACTCAATTGTTGGCTCAGTTTTTTCACCATAAAATGAAGGCATTGAGTTACATAATCTCTGAAGTCCCTTCCATGGGAGGATTCTGGAAAGATGGCAGAGTAGATAAGAAAATTCCAAGTTCTCTAAATTTCCCTGGCAAAGAACAAATTGTACCTCAGGGAAAACATAGGCCAGTGGAAAACAAAGATTTGGGGCAGAACAGGGATCCTCCTGGGACAACTGAAGAAGGCCCAAAAGAAGACCCCAGGACTGGGGGTTAAACCCAAGGGAAGTGTAAACAGCTCCAGACTAATTCCTCAGAAACACCAAGTGGGGAACCCTGACACTATCTGGGTTTGGCTGGAACCTCAGCCAGAAACACAGAAACTTTTGACGTCTGGGAGTGTGTGTGGGTCTCTGTTTAGGAAGACTGAGGGAACCTTTGCTGATAGGAACACCAGGCCCAGCTGTGCTACAAAAACTTGACTCTGGCTGAGAAGGAACCAGTACATGGGGAGTGCAGAAGCAGTGGGGCAGGAAGGCTATGGGCACTTGTATGAGGCAGGGAGGTCTTGGTTTGGGCTTCTAGGGCAGAGGGGAGGGATGAAGTGAAGCCAGAGGCACCTTGTCCCCCTAGAATTAGAGGTACTTACACTAATAGTTCTCACTTTTAAAAAATGAACAGGAAAAGAAAAAACTCAACCATAGAAACTTACTATGGGAATAAGGAAGACCAGAGTTGATCTTTAGAAGAGGACGATGATTAAAAAAAGCCTCTTCCACCCCAAAGAATAATGTTAAATGGCTACTTGTCCAGAAAGAATTTATAGAAGAACTCAAAAAAAATTTTAAAAATCAAATACAAGATTGAGGCAAAATTAAAAAAAAATACTAAACTAAAATAAAATAAGAACCATCCAAGAAAAATAAGAAGATGATGAAAAAAAGTTAACCAACTAGAAAAGGCAATACAGAGTCTTAAGGAAGAAAAATAATTCTTCTTTGAAAATTAGAATTGGGTAAGTGAGACTATAAATATATATATATATATATATATATATATATATATATATATATAACAAAATATGATAAACCCAAAGATTCCAGCTTCTGGGATAAGAACTCACTATTTGATAAAAATTGCTGGGAAAACTAGAAAATAGTATGGTAGAAACTAGGCACTGACCCACACCTAACATCCTATACCAAAATAAGGTTGAAATGGGTTCATGATTTAGACATAAAGAATGCTATTATAAGTAAATTAGAACAAAGGTAAACTCAGATTTGTGGAGAAGGAAGGAATTTGTGGCCAAAGAAGAAATGGAATACATTATGGAATGCAAAATGGATAACTTTGATTATATTAAATTAAAAAGTTTTTTTCTTTTTTGCTGAGGCAACTGGAGTTAAGTGACTTGCCCAGAATCACACAGCCAAGAAGTGTTAAGTGTCTGAGGCCAGATTTGAACTCAAGTCCTCCTGACTTCAAGGCTGATGCTCTATCTACTACACCAACTAGCTATTCCTAACAAATTTTTGTACAAACAAAACCAATGCAGACAAGATTAGAAGGGAAGCACTAAACTGGGAATTTTTTTTTTTACATTCAAGGGTTCTGATAAAGGCCTCATTTCTAAAACATATACAGAATTGACTCAAATTTATAAGAATTCAAGCTATTTTCCAATTGCTAAGTGGCCAAAGGATATGAACAATTTTCTAATCAAGAAATTGAAACCATTTCTATTCATATAAAAAATGCTCTAAATCACTATTGATCAAAGAAATGTACATTAAGACAACTCTGAGATACCACGGCACACCCTATCAGATTGGCTAAGATGACAGGAAAAAATAATGACGAATTTTGGAGGAGATGTGGGAAAACTGGGACACTAATACATTGTTGATGGAGTTGTGAACTGATCAACCATTCAGGAGAGCAATTTGGAACTATGCTCAAAAAGTTATCAAACTGTGCATATCCTTTGACCCAGCAGTGTTTCTACTGGGCTTATACCCCAAAGAGATACTAAAGAAGGGAAAGGGACCCGCAGGTACAAAGATGTTTGTGGGAGCCCTTTTTGTAGTGACCAGAAACTGGAAAATGAATGGATGCCCATCAATTGGGGAATGGCTGAACAAGTTATGTAATATGAATTTTATGGGATATTATTGCTCTATAAGAAATGATCAGCAGGATCATCCTGGAGAGACTTACATGAACTGATGCTAAATGAAATGAGTAGAACCAAAAGAACATAGTACACAGCAATAGCAAGATTATACGATGATCAATTCTGATGAATGTGGCTCTAACAATGAGGTGATTAAGGCCAAAGCACTCAAAGAAAGGACTGTGGGGACTGAGTGTTGATAACAACATAGCATGTTCACTCTGTTGTTGTCTGCTTGCTTTTTGTTTTTTCTCATTTTTTTCCTTTTTGATCTGATTTTTCTTGTGCAGCATGATAATTATGGAAATATACAGAAGAACTACACATGTTTACCATATATTGGATTACTTGCTATCTAGGGGAGGGAGGAGGGGGAAGAGAGGGGAAAAATTTGGAACATAAGGTTTTGCAAGGATGAATGTTGAAAATTATTCATGCACAAGTTTTGAAAATAAAAAGCTTTAATAATAAATAAAATAAATTAACAAAACAAAATATAGAGAATGAAAAAAATAGAACAGAATGTGAAACATAAAGAAAAATAGATTTGAAGAACAGATCAAGACTAATAGAAGAATAATTGGACTACCTGAAAGCTGTGACCAAAAAAAAAAAAAGAATCTTCATATAACAGGGCAAGAAATAATCACAGAAAACTGTCCTGATATGGTAGGACAAGAGGGGAAAGTAGAAATAGAAAAATGCCATCAAGCACCACCCACCGAAAGAGATCCTACAAGAAAAACACATAGGAATATTATCAGTAACTTTTGAACCCCCCAGATCAAAAAGAAAATTCTACAAGAAAAAGAAAAATTCAAATATGCTGAAGACAATTAGGATTGTACAGAATTCATCAGCAGCTCCAATAAAAGATCACAGGTCCTGGAATAATATATATTGACAATAAAAAAAAACTAGGTCTGTGGCCAAAAATATCATATCCAGCGAAACTAACTATACTATTGAATGGGAAAAAAAAGGACATTCAATGAACTTGCAGATTTTCAGGACTTTATCTCAACCAAACCTAAACTCAATAGAAAATTTAACATATAAAAGCCACTATCAAAGATTAATTTCAAGGGACTCAACAAGGAAAAACTGTTTATGTTTTTTTTACATGGAAAATGTTTAAGACTGACATCAGTAATTGGGCAGTTCAAAAGAAAGATTGGAGTAGAGCTGAGTATCATCTGGCTCTAAAAAGCAAAACTGTCCAGGAAAAATTAAAATAGTAATTATGCTATATGAATGAGGGGCAGAGGAAGAACAGCCACAGAGGCATTGGATGGGGAAGAAGGGCTGGCAGTTCTGAAAGCCTACTCATTTTGGGAATGGGTCAAATAGGGAACACCATGCATATGTATGTGCGTATGTATGTCTATACCATGAAGGGTTTAGCATCCTCCAAAATCTATAGAGATATAAGTGGAAGGGGGAAGGAAATAGGATAAAATGGAGTATACAAGGGTGTGTGACTTTATGGCAGTGGAACAAAGCCTATAGATTAATGGGGGGGAAAGGGTGGTATAGGATAAGGTGGGCATAGAAAGGTGTTCAGATTAAGGGGAGTGGGATAAAGAGGGAGGGGAAAGGTTGGGGGAGAAGATAATGGAGGGGTCCATGGGGAGGTTAAGGAATAGCAAGGCAAGCCAAGGACTAGAATGAAAGTGGATGAGTTAGCAGGGACAGGAACTAAGAGATATACACAAATACTGTAACAAAGATCAGGAGTAGAATGCATCAGAAAAATAAAGGAAGGCTAGTAATCACCAATGTCAGACAAAGTCAAGCTTAAATATAAAACTGAGAGAAATCTACATTATTTGTCAGTCATATTAATATTGTTTTAGCTGTATTCTATACCTGTGCAAATGCATATGTACACATACATATGTGGATACGCTAGCCGTGTATCCTGGACAAATTACTGAAATTGTTTGCCTCAGTTTCCCTCTCTGTAAAAAGGAGATAATAATAGCACTTACCTGTCAGGGGTAATATTTGTAAAGCACTTTGTAAACCTTAAAGGGCTATGTAAATGCTAGCTATTGTAATTTTGTCCTTTAAAACCATTACTTCATTATGTATACACACATATATGTGAATGTATATTTTTATGTATATGTGTATATATGTATGTATATATGCATATATATATGTGTGTATATATATATACATATATATGTATATATATACACACATACACACACTTGTGCTTAACTGTAGCTTTATTGGGGCAGATGGGGAGAAAGGAATAACCTATAAGGAAGCAAAGAAAATATCAACAGTCATGAATATGCAGTCTCTTCTGCTATAAATGCTTTCTTGAAATGGAAATTTATGGTTAATTATTTTGAAACTTCCCGGCTATTCTGCTGGGCACATGACAATGTTTTGTTTTGTCTTTAAAATTTTCCTTTTCTTTCTTTTTCTATTTTGTTTTTTCTTAGTTTGTGTTGTTTTAAATAAAAAAATCAAGTCCCTTCTAGACATAAACACATGAAGTATACATGATCTTAGAGGCCTTAAGACCATGCCATATGGCAATCAGTTGAAATGGAGATTTGAGGCCTGCATAAGAGAAGCCTTGGGCATCAGGCATGGGGAAGGTATATTAGCTTTCTCAGCCTGGAGGAACTAGATTTCATTAGCTTGGCAACACCCAGAGAGAAGATCTAGGAGCAGCTTGATATGAGGATTTGATAGTCCTAATGAACTACAATGAGCTCGGCCTAGGCAGGGGTGGATTCTCACTAGAGGTCTTTTAAAAGAGGCTGGAAAAATGTGGAACACAAGGATTTGCCAGGGTGAGTGTTGAAAACAATCTTTGCATGTATTTGAAAAATAAAAAGCTATGATTATAAATAATAATAATAATAAATGAGGCCGGGACTGTGACATCGGTGGCAGAAGTATAGCTGCTCAGGTAGTGTCTGTCTGGATGGCTCCTGAGGTTTAACTAAAGTTGAGATTCTGTGATTCTGTGATTCTGTGAAAAGGAAATAATCTGTTAAGTAAGTGCAGAAATACAGGAGAAATAAAAATGCCTCATGAGACCCAAGAGGGAAAGACACTGCACAGAATGTAGCCAAATATACTTTCCTATATGAAAACCTTTTCACTAAAATAATGAGCTCGATTATTTATTTACTCTGTACTTTTTGCCTTTTGGACAACTAACTCAAGGTATGATTTAAAGTAAAATTTAAAGAAATATAAATACCTCGGTATTTTTGTAACTAACATAAATCATTTCTATTGCACCAAAATATGTTAAGAGAGAGAGCTCAGAGTAAGTAATATAGTTTCCAAGAGCCTTAGACCCTTGGGTGGAATCTTCCCAAGAGCCATCTGAAATGAGGCAGCTAGCTGGCTCGGTGGCTAGAGTGTTGGCTCTGTAATTGAGAAGACCCGAGTTCAAATTTAGCCTCCAACGCTGACCAGCTAGTCGTGTATCCTGGGCAAATTACTGAAATTGTCTGCCTCAGTTTCCCTCTCGGTAAAAAGGAGATCATAATAGCACTTACCTGCCACGGGTAATATTTGTAAAGCGCTTTGCGAACCTTAAAGGGCTATGTAAATGCTAGCTATTGTAATTTTGCCCTGTAAAACCATTACTTCATTTATGAGGAGACTCCAACCTTAGGAATATATGCTTATAAAAGTATCTGCTTTTCCCAGAGGCAAAGGCCGCCTTTCCCCTTTCCTAGACACTTTGGAGGCCCAGTTAGCAGCTTCCCTCTCCCCTTCCAATTTGGAGTTCCAGTCCAGGGTTAGGCAGTCAGGCAGACCAGTTCTGTGTCCTCCTGTCCTACCTCTGAAGACTCCACTAAAAATGGCCTCCAGCTTAAAGGTAGGAGAGACCTCCCTAGTGTTCATTTGCTCCTTTGGTTGCTCTTATGAATCTCACGTTTTGACCATTTCTCTTAAGTCTAAAAAGAAAACCTTTGCTTCCAAGTATCCTGTCTGTGCTCCCAGTTCCTTCTAACTCAGAAAGAGATGATGGAGCAAAAGCTTTATTCCAACTTTCCTCTGGGTACTTGTCTTTTCCAATGAGTATCATAGATTCAGATCCAGAAAAGATCTTTGATATATAAATATATATATATATATATAGTATATATGTGTATATGTATGGGTACATATGTATTTGCACATGTGTAGGCATACATCTAAAACAATATTAATGTTTGACATATAATATAGATTTATATTATATATAATTATATATATATGTATATATACATATATATGTGTTATATAAAATTATACATAATATTTGAGAACTCTAGTGTTCTCACTTTTGTCCTCATGAGGAAACTGGCTGAGAAAGCTTAAATGGCTTATTCCCAGTTCAATATAGCAAATATCTGAGGCAGTTTGGGAACAACATCTGCTTGATTCTACCTGCTAAGTCTCATCTTGAAGCTTGTTCGGTCATTTCAGTCCCGTCTGACTCTTTGTGACCCCATTTAGGGTTTCCTTGGCAAAGATACTGGAATGGTTTTCCATTTCCTTCTCCAGCTCATTCTACAGATGAGGAAACTGAGGCAGCATTAAGTGAGAAGGTCACACAGCTGGGAAGTCTGAGGCTATATTTGATCTCAGGAAGATGAGTCTTTTATGACTCTTAAGCTTGGCACTCTTCTCCACTGAACCATTTAGCTGCCTCCCTCTCTCCCCCCCTCATCTCACAGCAGCTATGTTCTATTTAATAAAGCCCATTCTGGATGATCTATCACTAACACATCATTGATTCTTTTGCAACATGGCTAATACGGAAATGTTTTGCATGACTGCACATGTATAATCTATAGCAAATTACTTCTTCTCAAGGAAGAGAGATGAGAGAGAAGGGAGAGAATTTGGAACTCAAAATCTTCAAAAACAAATGTTAAAATTTTTTACATGTAATTGAGGAAAAAAATGAAATCATTTTTTTTTTAAATTTGCAGCGGGTGTTCCTCCAAGCCTTTCCCTTAAAAATATCAGATAAGTGGGTACAATGTTCAAGTCCCCTTATTTTGGTAAGAGTGATCACGTGAAGAGAAAATATTATCGCAAACTCTCATGGCATTCATCGTTGGTATTTCAGTTACTCAACGAATCCACCCACAGAGACAGTGAACTTTGAATTAACTGCTTTGAAGAGCACGGTGAAGTAAATCTTGATAAAAATCAAAGGCTGAAGAAATCTTGTTTGACAGAAGGCACGAACAGAAATGCTCGAAGTGCATACGGCTCGGGGAGAAACACTCCTTCCCTGACAGACTAAATGAATAATAACAGTTCAAGCATCTTGAAATGCCGTATGATCAAAAGGCAGAGACTTTTTTTTTTTTAAACACTGCCTTTTAGTACCCTGGGAGATCTCGAGCCCGGCCCCGATGTTGGGCCTCTCAGAATGTCTGAACACGTTCTTGTGTCCGGCCTCCAGCTTCCGGTGGTGGGTGGAGAAAGGTTCCAGTATCATGTACAGGAGGAGGCAGGGAAAGCAGAGAAGGAGACCATTGGAGCGATGGAAAATGAGAATCCCTGAATCTACCTGGAGGAGTCTCTGTGACTCCCTAACATTGCAAGGGATCGTGATTTCATGGGTAGAGGGGCTCCCTCTCCAGAGAAGATTATGGGTCTCAAGTCCTCCATTCCTTGGCAGCCTTTGGGAGTGAGAGAGGGAGCAAGTGTCATAATTTTGCAATTGAGAATGGCTGACATTTCCTAGCCATTGAGGGGTTTACTGAGGGCTTCTCATAGAAGGTCCCTTTAGGCCCTCACAACTAGATGGAGAGAGGTCTTCCTCATGGTCTTCCTCCAAATGGTCTTTTTAAGCTACAGTCTTCCTCAGGGCTCAAGGTTGAGGAAAACCCATTCAGTGATTAAAGAAATTGTGGGATCTGAATTCAGTCCTCTCCTGGCTCCTGACCCCTGGCTCTAACATTTTTCCTACCATGTAGCACTTAACTAGGCAGGTCCTTGGGCAATAAAAATATGGTCCATTCCTGGGCTCATATTCAAGGCTTTTCTTGTTTGGTAAGACCTGACATTGGTGGAGGAGGGCCTGAAATCAGGAAGTTTCATCTTCCCATGTTCAAATCTGGCCTTAAACTTTTTAGCTATGTGTGACTCTGGGCAAGTCACTTGCCCCTTTGCCTCAGTTTCCTCATCTGTAAAATAAATCAGAGAAGGAAATGGCAAATCATTCCAGTATCTTTGCCAAGAAAATAAAAATATAAGCTGCTGGCATAATTTCAAGAACTCCCGATCAATTAAATACCATAAAGAAGCATTGGCAAGACTTTAATGGAGGCTGCCTTGCTTATTAAATAAATGGTACTTGATTTGTGGAGGGCCACAAGGCAAAGGAAATAATACAAGCAAAATGTTGTATTCCCCTTCGAGGACCAACACAAATAAGTTCATGCATTTGACAGCTTTGGAATATCAGGGGGAAAAACATTAGTGAGAGGCAAAAGTTTCTCCTCAGTGAGCCAGAAAAGTTTTCTGGGCAAGGCACATTTTCATTTTTTTTTTTTTTTATCTTTAGAGCTTAGAACAGTGCCTGGCACACCAGAAATAATAAATATTTATTGACAGACTTGATTGGGAGTCGTGAATTTATAGCTACAAATTGACTCAGAAAAAGACACAGCTCTAGGAAGCAACAAGAGTGCTTTGTTTTTTAAATTTAATTAGTTTCCTCATTGGAAAAATGGAAGCATTGTGCTAGAAATCTAAATTTATGGTCTTTATGGAAGAGTAAGCTCACTCAAGAGACATCCCAATCAATATTATCTCAGTAGAGGTACTGATTCAAGAAACAGCTACGGGCTCCATAGTGTACAAAGCACTGGGCCAGGAAGATTCATCTTCTTGAGTTCAAATGTGGCCTCTGACACTTACTAGCTGTGTAACTCTGGGCAAGTCATTTAACCTTATTTACCTCAGTTTCCTCACCTATCAAATGATCTGAAGGAGGAAATGGCAAATCATTCCGGTATCTTGGCCAAGGAAAGCCCAAGTGGGGTCATGAAGCATCAGACATGACTGAACAACACTTGGTCAGATCACAAACCATTTTTGTCCATCCACCTCATGCAACTGCCTTCTATAAATCCACCCCTCAGTGTTCTAGAGGCCCTCCTTGGGGAGCTTTGCAAGCTGTCCACTCTTAGTCCTTCCTCTTTCTACATGACCGATCTTTCATTTTTTCCTGGTCATATGTTTGTGGGCAATATCCTATCTGCTGTTTCTATATTAATTCCTTACTTAACAGGTTATTATAGCCAGCTCACACCCACATGGTGCTTCTTTTCCATTATCCTTTGGATAATCAATTTCCATTCTTGGGAGACTTTAGGCTTCCAAAGAATCCTAAATCAATGATAAAAATTAGCAGTGTTTAATGGCTCCAATTAGCAGTGGCCAATGGCTCCCAAGATGCTTTGTGGAAAAATATGGCATCTGGTCTTTCTAAGATCATCTCTTTATTCAATACAATCAAAATGAGTTAATTGCCTAGTTATGTTCCAAGATGCAGGAGTTGCTGCTCACTGCATCCAGGGCCATTTCCAGTTATCCCGATTATATTTTGCCACTGGACCCAGATAGTTCTGGAGAGAAAGTGAAGCTCTCAAATTTTGCACAGCCCTACCTCACTTAAATCCAATTTACTTGCAAGTCCTTCCTAATGTCATGATCTTCTCTGAGAACAAAGGACAAACAATATGGTGGAAATATATAATTGATTTCCTTGGTAAGGGAAATACTGGTGTGAAAAGTCCCTCCATCAATGCAAGTCTGCATCTCCTCAACAATTTAGTTCTAAGAGAGTGGCTGAGGACTGAGGAACTCTAAATAAATTGGTTGAAATGAAAGAGCTATTTATTAAGTGGCAGAAACAGCATTTGAACATGTCAAGCCTCTGCCCATTAGACCTTGAGGACTTTCACTAGGGGAGCTATAAATATGGAAAATAAGATTGTCCCTGCCTTCAAGAAGTAGCCAATATGATATTGGGTAGAATTGGGTAAGAAGGAAGAAATTCAGACAGAAGAATGGAGGAGATGGGAGGAAGCAAAGACCAGTTTCAGCTTGGGGAATCAGCTGTATACTGCCTTCTGGAAAGGAGGCATTTTGCAAAGAAACAAGATTTTCAGTTATTGGAGATGCACAGAGTGTTTATGACTAAGGAATCTGGAGTTAACAGTAACAAGACTGGAGGGGGGAGGGCCAGATAGAATTAATAGCTAATAATTCAGTCTGCCTGAAATGGAGAATTTGCCATCTGCAACTGAAGGTCGGCATATGACAGAGTCTTCTTTACTATAAGGCTCACCTTCCACTTTGTCAGACCCATGTCCCATGGGAGAGAATTGAGCTCCGTCTGCTCTGTTCTGATCCACATCTTCAGCTCTTCTTCCACCCTTGGTCGTTCCAGACTTTTTCTCTCATACAACATGGCACTTAGAGGCCCTGTTTCACTCATTTTCCACCCCATCTAACTCACAAGGTATTGTTGGTAACATACCAAATAGTGTATCTCTCTGTTGCCCACTGGATCATTTGTAATTCAGTAGGTTCTATTTTTTCCCTTTGTTAAAATTGCATGAAGAAACATATGGAACATATTTTGATTAAAAACCCTCAATGATATATGGAGCCAGTAATGAATTTTCATTAGAGAGAGAACATGTACACATGACCACATACTCTTTATGACTACTTCTGAAAATGCACTTTCTACAATATTAAGTTGGCAATATTTGGTTTGTGCTTCTGAAAAAACCCTATTTTTTTATGATGAAAATTCACCCAACTTAATGACTTGCCTTCACTTTCAGATGCAGCTTCAGTACCACCCTCTTACGCGAAGCCTTTAGTAAATGTCTAATAATTTTATATTTCTGCAACATATTTTATATGTGTTTGTCTTCATTAGGATGTAAATTCAATGAGAAGAGGGGTCTTTTCATTCTTTGCCCATGGCAGGTGATGAATCGCAATCTACTTTAGTGGTCCTAGTGCATCCTTCCTTCAGTTAGTAAATGTTTCTCCATGGAGAAAGCAAACTCATTCCCACAAGAAGCGACAGGTTTTTAGCATGGTAGTTATATTATAGATTTGGAAAATCAAGTATAGACTTAACATTAGTAATTGAGTTAGTGGCCACTTCATTGCTCTTTTCTCTTCCCAACCCCATCTCTTAAGTTGTTCCCTGGGAATAAATTAGGTGCTAAGGGAGGTAACACTCAAATAAGTGGTCTCTTAGTGGTAAGGAGAGACAGTTTCTCTCGTGTCTAATTTACTATCAGACTGCCATTGGGGAAATTCTCCATCACTAAGTTATGAGAAAGCTTCGAGTTGCTATTTCCTAGTCTGTGGATAGTACAGACTATGAAAAGAGGAAGTCTAGAATTCAAGGGAGTGTGGGATGTTAAATACATCCAATTCTGCATCTGACAAACGTTAGCTCCATCCAGACAAGACCATAAGGATATTGGTTTTACAATTAGCACGAGCGCCTGTCTGTCCATTTGACTGAACTCGGGTCACTATACTGTTTATTATTGTCAGTATTAACCCAGAGGAAAGTTCTTTGAGAAAGAGGCAAAAAAAAAAAAAAAAAAAAAAAAAAATGTACTCATGAATTGGTTCTTTGAATTTATAGTTGCCATGAACACATGGCTTCTACTTGCTTAAGGAAATATAAGTCCCTGGTATAATAGATCCCTTTAATCCAGAAATTCACTTGAGCATAGATTTTAAGACAGGAGGGACATACAGAATACAAATTATACGTATTACTTAGGAAAAATAACATTCCCTCAACAATTTCATGTCAGATGAAAATATTTTTATTTTTTTTAAATAAAAAACAACAAAGTAGGTACTTCCTAGTTGTTAAGGCTAAAAAGTATTAACTGCAAAGTTAGACCAACCAGAACAAACCTTTGCTTATGATTAGTACCCATAAAGCAATTAAAAGTAAATATGTAAACAGTTAACTACGGCAATGCCTTTGAAATGTAAGCATAAAAAGACATCGCCATCTACATTACGGGTTTAAGACTAATGGAACGTTTAAGATGTACCAGGAAATTAAACTGTCATCAGTTAAAGTTTAATTAGTGTTTTAATATTTCACTCTTAAAAACACAATTTGTGTTTTGCTAAATTCCTACCATATCGAAAAAAATATTCTGGGCGCGATGGCATTTCTCTGCCAGTTCTATCTCTCCTACCTCTGCTCTCCAACCCCCGCATTACAGGTGATTGCTTTCTAAAATGCCATTTCACATAAATTGTGCCACACTGCCCTATAATTCCATTTGGGGCTGAACTAATTAACTTCTCAGCAGGTGGCTGAGGTGCTTGAATCCATGCCTGAAGAAATACTTGACTGCTTATACAATACAAACATGTCTAAGTGACCTTACATGGGTTGTCTCTAAATCATCACA
Source organism: Sarcophilus harrisii (assembly GCF_902635505.1). NCBI lineage: Eukaryota > Metazoa > Chordata > Mammalia > Dasyuromorphia > Dasyuridae > Sarcophilus > Sarcophilus harrisii. The sequence goes on along the minus strand of NC_045427.1, from coordinate 640,534,351 downwards.
ATTTCCATTTTTAATAGTACCAAGTAAAATACATTTAATAGAACCCTAAAGGGCAAAGATAAGGCATTTATAAATGGATTTCACTTTCCACATACATTTGAATCCACTTTAAAAAGGCGCTCTCCCAGGTCAGGGGGGTACTTGAGAAAGTTAAAATGGATTTTGCAAAACTCACCGGAGAATTGGCCTGTCGGATATTTTCTGAAAAGCTGTTTACCTTAGGAGGTGTAAATTATATGCTAACCAAATGCCTTCTAGATTTACATCTGTCCCCACTCTGTGATTCTATTATTTTTGTATTTAACCACACTGTGACTGTCAATGCTTAAAAATACACTAATGCTTATTATAGGGAATTCACATAGCAGGATATAAAAAGCAAATTTGCAACCAGTCATTTCAGAGCATCAGAATATCATCACAGAATTGCCATATATCTCTTAGCTCTCTGGAGTTCCACCAATTAGGTTATCATTAACAAGGCGGGGTTTAAGTTTCCAGTCAAAAAAGGCTTTGTTTCAAGTTTACGTCTGTCTACACAAAGAGACAATTTAAAGGAGCAAACAAGGAATTTGAAAGGACAGCCCATTAAAGCTGAGCCAGCTTTTTTTTTTTTTTTTTTTTTACAACTCTGCATACATTATTCTGTATCATAAACTGCTACCATTTATTGGAAATGAGATAAAATGAACAGGTCTTTGATGAACTTCATCATGGATTTAACTCAGTCCCTTCAAAAAAAAAAAATCTTTAGGGGGAGAATAGAGAGAGGGATGGAAGCTTTTTGTATAACAACAATGTCTTCCAAAGGGTACGTATGTGAGAGACAAAGGGGAGACAAATACTATTCCAGAAAACATTCAATCCATTGTGTTTGTCTAGGGGGGGAAAACAGCATCTTTCTAGTCTATACCATTGATAAATTTAAAATCATGGAGATAAAAAAATTATTTAGGATTAAAATAGAAAAATTGCTTTGGGTTAGGAAATGGTTTAGTTGACTGACCAAAAATTGATAAAATAAACTATTCTTAAAATAGGAAGATTTTGGGGAGGCATTAATGTAGTCCTATTCTACCATTTTCTATGTTTTTGTACTATTTATGTTATATATATAACATATAATCTATTTAGAGGCATATTTCCTTAGAAGTTGTTTCTAGGAAGCATATTACTTTATGGAGATATCTTTTCACTTTAACATCTAGAGTGATGACATTTATTAGGCCACAGTATAGCTATGAGACAGTAAAGTCCCTGTTCTATTACAACAGCTTTGGAAAGAAGTTTCATTAATTTATCCTAGATTTTTTTTTTTTTAAACTAACATAGATATCCTAATGGTAATTATGTAGTTGTCTACACCGGAGCATAATGGAAAAATGTACAACTTAAAATACTTTTTACTATACTCCAGGCTCTCATGTTACTTAATCTAATAAACTGTAAGCAAATAGGGCCCAGATCTCACCAAGAGCAAGAGAGGAAACTGCCTGGTTTTGTCTTTTTGGGGGCAATTTAACTCTTTCCAGACATTATGGCAACAATAATAAGTTATTTCCTTCAGTGCACAAATGTGTACTGGAGATACCTCAGAGTTAGTGAAACTTAAAGGGCAAACAATTTACTTGGGGTTCAGAAGTAGTTTCAGATTACTCTAGGCTAAGTCTTTATTGCAAATCGTGTTGGGTATTCTGCTTAATGATTATTCAGTTCATATACATTTCTATTAAATTATCAATATAAATTTTCCTTTGTATGCTATTTATATTCGATCTACACGTACCCATTTAGAATCTATTCACATAATCTGTCTATGATCACTCTGCACACCTTAAAGTGCTATACAAATGAGAATTATTACTATTCCTTTTATTTACAAAAGAAGTTATGATTCAAGATGTACAATTAGATAGTCATTGTTGAATATGAACATGCTTTGCTTGATTGCATATTTGTTAAAAAGCCTTTTCTTTTTTTCTCTTTCATGGAAGGGAACAGTGAGAGGGAAAGAAAAGATATTTATTAGCTGAAAAAATAAAATAAAAATTCTAAAATAAAGAGAACCTGTTATTCTTGGTCTCGGTCCATCAGTAAACAAGAGGTCATTAGAAGGACTGTTAAAAAAGGGCTCCAGTCCATCCATGTTCAGTGGCAGAGAAACAGATATTCAACTCTGAGACCTTCAAAGTCGTCCACTGAGGAAAGGTACGACTGGTGTGTAAATTATTTTTGTAGCCAGGAACTTTTAACTCACATCAAACTAAAATCTCTCCCTGCTGTAATTTACATGAGAAATGAGAAGGATGGAATTCAAAAGTTTCAAGAGAGGTTAGACATAAAGTGATTCCAACTATGAAAGAGAGAATGGCCCATTCCAGTGACACAAGCCATTTTGCCTCTGGCGTAGTCTAGATATACAATTAGGTAGAAACAGATGACACAAAATACTATCTAAAACAGTCCTATTTAAAAAAAAAAAAAAAAAAGAATTATTTTACATGAATTATTTTACATTTTAATACCAGTATTTTCCTTTTTGACTTTCAATGTCATCTGTTAAAAGGGCAATCAAAACTGCAACTAATATAAACTTCTTTCACTGGAGAAAGGAAGTTAGTTTTATTTCTAGGATTTCACAAGCAGAATCTTCCATAAATTACCCTAGCCAGCCATTCCGATTTGCCTGCATGCTAAGGATCTTGTCTCTCCTTGTTCTTCCAGTGAAATTCTCCCTCATTCTTTGTATACATCTTGACCACACACACATACACACACACACACACACACACACAAAGTACATGTCCTGCTACCAACAAAATGGCATCATTCTATGTGTTCACCTATATACAAATTAGACATCTACATACATATATGTACATATATAAGCACACACATTCCAGACATAAATATTACATATGTGGCAATAGATATTATCAGGGAAAAAAATAAAGGCTCCAATTAAATTAACAGAGACCCTTTTGGCCAAGTACTTATTCTACATTGTAATAATGCAGTCCTGATCCAAGATTTGGAGCTTTTAATAGCTTTAAAAAGATCCCCAGAGATTAGAGAACAGGGCAGTAATTTAATCCTTGTATTTTTATTTCCTTCTTCCAACAACATTTAGAATTCAGCAGGATTTGAGATGGTTGGTGTTGCTACTGACACCTTATGGAAAATGCTTTGTCTGGAAATTTGGATTAGATATTTTTAAGAAATAACCCTCTGTTCTAGCTTACAAGAAACATTATAACAAGAAAAGGATTTTTTGTTCCTTTTAAGGTGTTCATCTGTTCCTGCTGTTTATTCTTCTCCTTGAATTCATAATCCCATTTCTGTCACCATGATTAGTTGCTATGGAAATTACCACCTATGGAAATTATGTCACTGTTGTAAGAATCTGACTTTAGGTAGATAACAGAGACAACAGATTATAAACCTTTAAGAAAGAAAGATCAGATTTAATACGAATGCTATTTATTTGTGTTTAATATGGAAAATTAATACCATACTCAACTTTTCTGAGAATTCCTAATCTGCCATCTCCTTTGAACACAGCTACTAATTAAATGTTAAAATGTTGGCCAAGCACTCAATTACAAACCAAAGTTTGAAAATCCAATGTTTCACAATAGGAAATTAGCACTGGATATAAAGTGCATTTCTTCTTCAATAATGCATAGAACATGTTGTCATGTATCATTTCTGTAGGCCAAAATTGGATGTATTTGACTTTCAGGGATTAATGGTAAAACATAGCTACGGGACTCATCAAGGAAACAATTTTAAATAGTGCACTAAAAATTCCTTTTAAAGATGAAGAATTCAATCTGATTCCAGAATTTATCCCAAGAATTTAAAAGGTCAAGTCTATAAACTGGTGACTAATACTGAATTGGAGCCAGTGAAATGTCAGATGAAAATTCCAGAATATTAAAGAAACTTTCTTGGGTGGATTCGGCAATTTGTGGTTTGAATAAAACTTTTGAAATGTGAATTAAAACAAACTTTGATTCCCATTAAAATTCACAGGATGAATATATGACACATATTTAATAACATAACTAGGAATTCTCTCCCCAACAACCCTCAATTTTCCCCGGGGGCAAAGTTTACACCCTGGTGTTGAGGTGGGAGCAAGTTAACTCTTCTAGACTCTAAGACTACATTTTGAATCTGACTCATTCATTCTATTATGGAAACTGAATGGAGATAGTTAAGCATGGAAAATGGTTCCCCCCCTCAAAAAAACTACAAAAAACAAAAAAACAAAAAAAACCTCCTATTTTCTTCCCTAACTATAATATTTAGTTACCCTATTATAAACCATTGATGCAAATCACTATCTATTGCAGTATAAATAGTTATCACAGTCATTAAGTAGCAACACATCTCAATGCCTGTGAAAGAACAAGTCTCAATGGCAAATAGCAACCAACACCAGCTTTGGCTAAGCCATGTATTCATTAAGAGTTGCATTTGGGATTGCAACAATTCAAAGATAATCTTGAAGAACCCGGAATCATTCTTGAAGAATGTCTTTGGTAGATTTCTGTCCTGGCTCTGGCCCTGGTTTGGCCTCTACATTGTACCTCAAGAGGCCGAGATCTCATCACCCTAAATTATTATCTCCACTGGGAAGCAGCAACTCATAGCTTATGTGAGGGATGGATCCAAAGAGGAGGCCGGAGAGTCAAAGTCCGTCTTGTTCTCCTTGTTCTCCTTGTCCAACTGGTCCGATGTCGCCGGTCCTTTCATACTACATGGTGGCTTATCCGAAGGAGGCAGAAGTGCTCGCCTTTTTTTCCCTTTCCCATCATTAGTATTTAAATAGTCATTTGCTGGAGACAACACAACCTTTTTCTGCAAGACTATTTGATGAGATCCGTCAAAGAACGCCCCCCATCGGGAAGATGATTCTTTTTCAATGAGGAACTGCCCATGAGTATCTTCAATTTTCTTCTTTATGATGTCAGTTAAACTCTCAAGTTTCACTGGGGAATCAATGCCTATAATGATTTTAAGGGGGAAAAAAAAACTGGTGATAAAATTCCTAAGTTTAGATCATTTTTCACTAGAGATTAACTATTCATTTCCTAACTTTAAGAGCTAGTAAGGATCTTAGATCAACACCTTAGACAAAGCTAAATCATTTTAGAATGGTTAAATAATATCAAGTTTTTTAAAAAATTAAAAATAAAACAATTCCATTTATATTGCCAAACATCTAAGCCATTGCCTCCTCATCTGCAAAATGACAGGGTAGGATCAGAGATACTCTATGATCCCTTTCAGCTCAAGGTCTAAAAGGGGATAATTCTATATTTCTTAGTCAATGCAATTCTCCTGCAAGAATTTGCTCACAGGAGCAGCTAGGTGGTACAGTGGATAGAACACCAGCCCTGAAGTCAGGAGGACCTGAGTTCAAATCTGGCCTCAGACACAGCACTTCTTGTGTTACTTGTGTGACCCTGGGCAAGTGTCCTAAGCATAAATAGCTAGTTGAATATTTACTCTTAAAACGTAATACTTTCAAATATTCTGCTCAGCTTGAGGAGTATGAGTTTGGCTATATGGGGATGATGACAGATGAAAACAGAATGTAGTTGCGATTTCCTATCTATTCACAATATGGCTGCAAAGTCACACAGCTCAGATCTTAAATACTCTTTAAAATATGGGAGATTGGAATATCAACGAGACTAGAAGTTTCAAACTTTTCCAAGTAACAAACACTGCAATTTTCTTTGGCCAAAGATGAAAGCTTTCCATGCATTAATATTCATTTTCCAAAACCACTTAAAAATGAATTTAATAAAAGAGAAAAAAAATTACAGTACATGACTATAATTTGGAATATTGTAAGCTTTCATTTTCAAAATTTTCATCAGCTACTCAGTTAATGTTTATTTCCCCTGTACCTTTATTCATACTGAAGCCTTAAAATTGTGTTTGATCTTAAGCATTCAAGCTATGAAAAATGTGTATTCATTAATTTTGTATTAATTCATATATTAAACATGAACTCCTTAGGAAGTAATCATAGTCTTTTTTCATTCATTCTGACGGCCTCTAAAAAATTCAGCATTTTAATGTCAATAGAACAAGCTGTTTGAATACAGACAATGTTGTTTTTGTTACCCTGCAGCTTGGAAAAGACAAATCCCACTTACTCATATCATGGTAGACTGAGGTCGCCTCTTTTGTCAAGAACAAAGGTGGTTTCCGTGGTGACATAATCTCAATTTTCATAAGTTCTTCACAACAATGCTTCCATTGGCCTGAGAAAGAAAAGACAGACTGAGCTAAAATATAAATGCAAATCCATATATTTTATTTTTAACAGATGCCAGTAAATTTAATTTGATTTGTGAGTAAACTTGAAAAACATCACCTTTAAATAAACTTGCACAAAACCCCATAACTTTCCTTACTGTTAGTTAAAAAACCCACATCTTGATATAATAAAAAAAAATTTAATAGCAAAAATAACAAAAAAAATTTTTAAAGAGAAAAAAAAGAAAAAGAAAAAAGTTTTTTATGCAGATATTAAGCTACAATTTAATAGGATGATAATTTTTACTTCTTCACTAAAAGGACAGTAATCACTCTTTTGTGATTCCCACTCAGAGTTAAACTACAGAGATGTTAATTTACATAATAAATATAAGCATTCAGCGTTTCAGACAAAATCAAAAGTAAAAACTACCTGAAAGCTGAAAACACGTTTTAAGGCACGATCTTAATTTGGGAAAACATAACTAAGAATTGCCAATTTAATAAACAATTGTTCTATTATCTAAAATGATTATTCTTTTGACAACCATCTAATGTCGGAAAATCAATCTTTTTTCTTTAAGTGAAACCAGTTATTACTAAAATATTGGACAGATATCACACAATCTATTTCTAACTCGAGCAAATTTGTTTTAGGAGCGACATTTTAAAATGAGTAGGCATTGGAATCGGAAAAAAATCTAATCTTGGAGAAAATTAAAGAGCTTGGGAAAGATTAACTGTTCTCTCAAAACTTTTATTTCAAAATCCAACCCTGAGACCGACTTCCCTTGGAGGGGGGCTTCGCTAACATACGTTCATTCATCTGTTCATTCCTTCGTTCCAGTACTTAGTGAGCACCTACTATGCACAGACGGCATCCCTGCCCATCACTGTGCTTGCTACTAATTACCCAACTCGAAGACATATAGTCTTCGGGCACAAGGTTTATGCCCTCCACACGACCAGGAAAATGACTGTAGTACAAATGCCTGGAACTTTTTAAGAATGATTTATGGCCTACAGTTCCCTGCATTTTATTATGTTCTCAATATCCCCGCTCATGATCCAGTCTGACTGGTTTTCCTGCTTTAAGAAATTAAAGACATCTCATTTTCGGTCAAGTTATCTGCACAGTTTTCTGAGTTTTCCTCTAAAATACTAGCCGGTTAATTAATACAGTTATAACTTCTTAATCCATTCACCTCAAGTAAATAAGGAAAATAAAAAACCTTTCAGTATGTTTTATTACAGCCTGTTAAGTATGGTATATGGTAAAGATATGGAAACAAGCAAGACAGCAATTTATGAAAGGAATAAAATTCCAAGGATAAACCTTCAAGAGTTCTCTAAGCCAAGTTTAAATCTCTGGGGATCTGGGCCCGGTACTTTCCCCCTCTTTTAAATAAAGACATAAAAGCTAGCTGCTGCCCTCCCTCCCCGTCCCCCCCTGCAAATCAACCTCTAGTCTAATGAGAAAATAATGAAACAGATTGTGGACAAGCCAAGCAGGATGTCTCTGCTGCCATTCTCGACAAATTCTCAAGTGCGGCGTTTTTACTGCGCCCGATTAGCTGAAGGAGTCTCATTGTTAAACTGCTGGCTGAATTTTGTAAAAGATACTAATCTTGTTCGAAATTGGAACATAATACCACCTTCCCCACTGTACCCTTCACAACAGCAAATTCTACTCAAGTCGGAGAAGGGGATTTAGGGGAAATGCTGACCGGCTCCATCTTCGCCAGGGAGCACAGGTCTCCTGGCAAGGAGACCCAACGGGTCCCTCCAGCTGCGGGTGGCTGCATCTTATGGGCCGTAAGGAATAGTCAGGACAAAGCGGGCCTGGCCCAGAAGCAGCCTGGCTGGCCCAGGGAGCGGCCGCCGCGTCCCTCATCCCTTAGCTGGCTGATGGGAGAGCGGGGGCCGCCAGGAAGGCAGGCATGCTGGGCAACTCCTCCTGAGCACGCCGGGGTCCTGCTCAGCCCCTGCCCCAACTTCACCCTCCCCCAATCTCTGCTGCCTCTGCCACCATTCACTCGTGTCCTACCCTCCAGAATCCCACCTCTCGGCAGAGACCCCAGAGGGGTTTTTTCTTTCTCCAGCTCATTTCACAGGTGAGGAACCCGAGGTACCCAGGGCAAGGTGACTTCTCCAGGGTCCCACAGCTGGTAAGGGAATCAAGTCCCGTTTAAATTTGCACTGCGGCGCCCCCTAGCGGCGGGATCACAAAATCCTCAGCCTCTGGGAATGGCCAATGGCCTGGGTCCAAGGTGGTGCGGGAGGAGGAGAGCCGGACGTTTTGGGTCTGGGAAGCTGCATTGTTTCCAGCGGCCCCGCTTCCTGTATTCCAGCCAAACAGCCTGACTATATCCCCAACTTCCCCCAGGAGTCTCCTCCTCGTGTTTTCCCTGGGCCTCCATTCCTCAACTGCCTGTTGAAATACTTTTTACCTCCTCTTACAATGTATTTCGAATCTGCTTGTTTTCAGGGGGAAGGGGGAGACATCAACTACTTGTCAACAGCCATTTTTCATCCACCTGATTTTTCCCACGTGGATAGTAAGAGTAAACTTTCCTGAGTGTGGATGGATCTCACTGGGGGCTCTCACAGTGACATTCAGTGACTGCAGACCTCCCATTCAGAAATAATTCAGACAATGGTAACTATGTGTTAAGATATAATCGGCATTTTTTTGGATTTCTTTGGTGCCTTTCTTCCTCACAAATGCATCTCCTTGCTCCATTTGTTGCTTATTCCCGAGTTACATTTCCCTGTATATTTTCAGTTTTTCTTTATGTCCTCCTTTGCCCTGGAATCTCTGGATATTAAGATGTTGATTTAATTTTGGAAGTCTTATCAGATTCTTGGAAGGATTTCTGTGTCCTCATCTTCTACAACAGATGTTGGCACAAAAGTTTCTATTACTTCATGTTTTTTGGAAAATGCTCATCCTGCCCCCTGCAAGACAAGATAGCTCTATCTCCCATGAAATCTTTTTTTTTTTTTTTAATTGCCTTGGGACATAGGTGATTACATCTTTATTTGCTCTTCTCAGAAGGACCTGTAAGAACTGTTTCCATTAAGCTAAAATCTCCCTGTTAATATTGGTAAGATTCAGTTACAGCAGCCATCCATTCATCCAGTCACTAGAGAATGCCCAGTTTGGAGCACCAAGCAGCATTAATGCTGCTCTCAGACCCGGGATTAGAACTTCTCTCTCCCTTACACAGAGGATCTGGTTTCTTCTGTTAACTATCTCATAATATGAGATAACCATGCTACGGCCAAAGAGTTTCTATAAGAACTGATTTCCTTTAAAAGAAGGTGAGTTCATAGCTTAACAAATATAACATTTATAAATATCACACACACACACACCTTATCATAACAGCAATTCTTTAGTAACTGGGGAGGGGGGAGATGTAGGAAGGTAAAAGATCAAAGATGATCAATTATAAACGTAACTCTTTGATCTTGGCTCCTAGATATTATAACGTGTTACATCTTGTTTGCTTGAATCTCACTATAAAACTATCCTTGGATCCTTAGCCACAGGATGGTGGACCTTTCTGTCCAAGGCCAAGCCCACCAACATCTGCTCTCACTGCTTCCTCAAGGTCCCCAACATCTCTTCTTCTTGTCAGACCCTCTTTCTATTGGCTCCTTCCTTGCTCTCCACAAACATGCCAAAGTCTCTTCTAGTTGAGACTCAAGCCACCATAGCAGCTCTTTCTTTCCCATGTCTACACCAATGTTTTCACTTTTCACTGCTTCTGACCCTTTTGCAGTCTAGCTTTCCACCTCACTCAGTTCCAGATGTTGAAAGTTACCAATGATCTCTCTCCATTGATGGCCTTCTCAGCCTCCTTCAAGCTTTTCATCCTGTTGACCAACTTTGGCTCCTGGATCCTGACTTGCTTCCTGGTTCCCTACGCATGGGTTTGATTGCTCCTTTACTGGCCCATTTACCACACAACACCCTTGAACTCCAGATGCTCCCTACATTGCTGGGTCCTCCTCTCTCCATCCCCTCTTGGAGACTGCACCAGCTCCTACAGATGCAAGGATCACCATCTGTAGGCTGATGACTCCCAAGCCTGCACGTTGTCTCTCCTGAGCTCTGCCTGGATACCCACAGGCCCCCAAATTCTTCCAGGACCTCCCCAAGTCACAGGTTTCCTTCCACTATCTTTTTCATCCCACAGCTTGAATTACCCTTGGCTGTTCCCTCTTCCGCACCCACATAGCCAATCCATCAACAATCTCCCTCCACAATCTCTAAGATGATCCCTTCTCTCCACTCTCATGGATCACCACCTCCTTCAGATTCTTATCCCCACCTCCATTAGTCTTCCCCTCTCAGCTTTCTCATCCATTCTCCAAACAGCTAATAAAGTAATTACCAACATATAGGTCTTACCAAGTCACTCACCTATGATAAATTTCAACAGCTCCCTTTGTTTCTCAAATTAGTTTTAATTGTTGCCCTAATCTGTCCTACCGACATTTCCAGCCTTTTAAATATATTACTTAGCTACATTATTCAGTTTATCCAAACTGGTCTTTTTACTGTTCCTCACATGATGCTCCATCTCTCACCTCCATGCATTTGTACAGGTTGTCCATGTATAGGCTACCATTCCACCACAGCTCTGCCCCTTAGTACTCCCTTGTTTTCTTCTAAACTGTTCAACATACATCATCTCCACAAGGCCTTTCTTACTCTTCCCAGAAGGCCCTTTCTCCAACTTACTTCTCATTTATTTTGTACACCTTTTACGCATATTTATTTGGATATAGACTTCTTCAATAGAATCCACTCTCCATTACCTACCTGTATTCTCAGTCCCTAGTACAATGCATGGTACACAGTAGGTAACAAATGGTTGTTTAATGGTTAATTAAAAGATCTTAAGATTTCTGAGAAAATACTGTCAATGAATCTCAAGAGGGAAGGAATAAGCATTTACTGAGTAACAATCATGTGCCAGGCACTGTAACAAATACTATTTGATCCTCACAACAATACTGCAAGTAGTTATTATTGTTACTATTAGTAATAATCCTCCTCCTCCTTCTCTTCCTCCTCCTATATTGAAGACAAAGTAAAGCAGACTTGTCCAGTCAAACAAGGAGTAGCTTGGATTTTCTCGATTCCCCCTTACCTGCCCACCCAGGGCTCTGTATATCATGGCACCCCCAAGGGGCAGTATTCTATATACCTTTATATTATAAATATACAACTATACCCCTAGAAAACCCCAAATGTTTACTTACTGAGATCAAAAATATGCTGCCTGAAGGCATCCATCCACTCCTGAAGCTCTTCTAGACTATCTGCTGCAAATGTCTCTGTGATCGCCTTATCATCTGTAATGTTGATCACGAAGAAACGATGGGCTTTTTTCTTAGGATCTTTATTCATCGCACGGATTCTGGTTTCCTAAAAGTTTGGATAAAATGCCAACTCAACAATTCACACAAAGACTGGAGGCTTTTGGTACAGCCACCTAGCACACAACGATAAATTTGACATCAATCTTGGCTTAAAAAGAGTTGTTCCTAGGACTGATTTTCAATATTCAAACTTCAAACATATGAAAAATTTGGGAATTTTCAAATGAGTAACAGTGACTCTCTATAGTGAGATTAAAAGCTAGTTGCTACTTGAATCTCCCATGGAGTGAGGGGGATATCAGGGGGAGACTTTTATTTGCAGCTCTTAACTTGAGCAATGAAACAAGAACTGAATATGATAACTGTAATACAGAGTATACATTATCTCTATTTCTAAGAGTAATAAGATGGAAAAGAATCCGTCAAATGCTCCTCATTGTGACATTCAAGCCAGAAACCAGAAGTATCAGCTGAGGTAGGGAAAGGACAATAGAGTTTCTACTGTAGTGAGACATTGTGAGGGCTTCCTCATTAACATTTATTTTATATCTACCATTCATTTATAAAGCTCATAGCTAAAAGTCTATAAAGTGATATTACTCCCATAAAATGTTCAAATTCAATTTTTTGGATGCAGGAAAGCATTAAAAAAAAAACCCAGATCCAGGTCCCTGAAAAGGCAATCAACCTGTCGGGCCGGATTTGCCCACAGAAAGAAGACAGAAAAAAAGTCATAGTTTCACAAAAGGTTAGACAAGGTGTTTCTGAATAGCAAGTGGGAAGAGGCTGGGGGAACACACCCTGCCCCATTTCAGGAGATAATAATGTAATTAGGCAGATTCACAAATGGTTAAGGGAGCAGATCTCAGATAGTGACACTTAGGGAGTCACAAGTGGAATGAAAGGGGGATATGCCCTCTATGCTATTCAATTAAAAAAAAATTAGTGATATTTTCAGTTTTATATCACCTGCCTAAATTTCCCATTTCTTTTCCCCTGACTCCTCCCAGATAATCATTGAATTGAAAAAAAATTTAAAACATAATCCTCCCTAAAAAAAAAATACAGATCAATAATTTTTTTTTTTTAAATCTGATATATGTTATGTTTTATACCCTTGGGGCAGGGATGCCTTCTACTTTTTCTGGCTTCTTGAGCATTTTGCAGCATTTTCTCCACCAATCTCTCTAAATTCAAATGCCTTCCCCTCTCAATTTCTATTTTTCCTATATACAGCTCACTTTGTATTTTTTTTTATATCTTGTCTTCTCAGACTAAATTCCTTGAGAGCAGAAATTGATTTTTACCATGTTTTATGTCTCTAGCACATAATAGGGACTAATCAACTGATTATTGTATGGTTTTGCTTCTCTCCATTCTTGTAGTCATTGTGGGTAGAAGGGTATTTTGCTATGGTTATTTTACCTGGTCCTTCCACACTTCTGTGTTCCATCATAGATGTTCTTCCTAAAATAGTAATATTCTTTTAATTTCCATACTGCAATTCCTATATCCTTTTCCCTAATGAGCATCTACTTTGTTCCAAGTTTTTTGCTCTTTCACAAAGTGATGCTATAAATACATTGGTATAATATAGGACCTTGGATTCTCAGTTTCAAAGGACATGTAGATTTCTATCACTTTATAGAATTCCAAATTGCTTTCCAAAGTGGTCAACTAATTCACTGCTCCAAGAAAATATCAGTATATCCTTATTTCTCCATATCCTCTCCAGCACTGACTACCCCACCTTAGCTGGGTGTGAAACTCCAGAGCTATTGCATTGCATTTCTCTTATGATTAGTGATCTGAAGTTTTCTTTGAAGTGGTTGATTTCCTCCTTGGGAATTGTTCCTCCTTAAACCATTAACTACTAGGAAATGGCTTCTTGTTAGTTGTCTATAAATTTTTGGATTTTGGATATCAAACTCTTTATCTAAGAATTTAATGCAAACATTTTCTTCCCCATTTGAATCTCTTCTTTACCTAGATCTGTTCATTTCCTTTGTGCAGAACCTTTAAAAAAACTATTAAAATTATCTGTGTTATCTTTTATAACTGACTATCCCTTACCCGATTAGGAATATTCTTAACCATAACTGTTAAAGATATAGTATCTATTTGTCTTCTAATTTTTTTTTAATGCACAGTCTTAATATCCAGATCAGGAATGATTGTAGAAAATGGTTTAAGATGTTAGAATAACTTTGGTCAGATTGCTTTCTATTTAAATATTGGTCTTTATCAAATAGGGAATTCTTCAGCTACGCCCAGAGAAAGAACTCTGGGTATGACTAAAAACCATTACATTGAATTCCCAATCCCTATATTTATGCCCACCTGCATTTTTGATTTCCTTCACAAGCTAATTGTACCATATTTCAGAGTCTGATTCTTTTTGTACAGCAAAATAACGCTTTGGTCATGTATACTTATTGTGTATCTAATTTATATTTTAATATATTTAACATCTACTGGTCATCTGCCATCTGGGGGAGGAGGTGTGGGGGGGTAAGAGGTGAAAAATTGGAACAAGAGGTTTGGCAATTGTTAATGCCGTAAAGTTACCCATGCATATAACCTGTAAATAAAAGGCTATTAAATAAAAAAATAAAAAATAAAAAAAAAACAAATACTGTACATTTGGTGATTGTTTTCCATTATTTCCAATTTTCCTTTGCTTACTCCCTATCATTGATTTGTTCATATGTAATTTAAAAGAATACTAAATGGTTACGATGACTACCTGCTTTGTAATAGCTTGAAATATGAAATTGCTATTCATTTCCCTTTTTCCTTTAATAGTCTACATCTTTTGTTTGTATGGGCTTGATAGTTTGATAGTTTCTCTTGATACAGAAGTTTGATAGTTTGACTGCCATAGCATTACTACTGTAAATTAACTTTTTATTATATTGGCATGGCCTATCCATGAGCACTAAATATATTTTCAATTATTTATGTTCTTTATTTTCCTAAGGAGCTTTTGTAAGCTTACAACTTTACTTCCACTTTTTATCAATGTTACTGATAAAAGCCAATGTGGCAAGTCAATCTGCAAGTCTGATATGAGGACTGAAAGAACATCCTGGATGAGAGAATCAAGATCAATTTTTGTTCTTCTATGGGGTAATAATGCCTTGACTAATTTGTGAATTGGATTTAAGAGAGGTGGAGTTTACACTCTTCTCCAGAACCAAGATAAAACCAAAAAGCCAACTGAGGGGCAAGCAGATTTTACTAAAACACAGCCAGGAAAAAGATTGGCTGGAATCAGTTTAAAATGCCTATTAAAGTAGTTTGTACTTTATCCTAGGGACAATAGGAATGTTGAAGGATGACAAAATCTGAAATGTGCTCTCCTTGAACCCTAATTATTTCTCCCTTTTCCTGCAGAGTAAATAATTCTCTTTCATGCCAAAAAAGAAAAACATTATCTACAATTCATATGGAAACTTTTTAAAAATAAAAATTATACAACAGATTAAATTAATTAGAAGTAGATATAAAACTAATGCAAGTAAGCTAAAAGAGAAGAGATAGGTTTGTATCAAATCCATAATCAACAAATATTAAGAGGCAAAAGCAACCCCTGCCTCAAGGTGCTGATAGGATATCAAGATCTGATAAAGGTCCTGGGTAAAGATAAGTAAGAAATATGTGATCAAAAGCTATTTTCCTGTAGATATGGTGACAGGATATGGAGAAACAACTCTCAAAAAAACTGTATTCACAACCAGATGAAAGAATGTTCCAAGTCAGTAAGAATAAGAGAAATACAAATGAATATAACTCCAAGTTTTATCTCATAGCCAGAAAACCGGTAAAGCTGACAAATGGGAACAATTAACCAAAGGAGGGGTGGTAAAAATAAAAGCACACTACTGCAGTGGCAACCACTCTGCAATGCAATTTGAGATAATGCAAATAAAGAGATTCCATTGTGAAGCATATACTTTGCTCAGGGAAGTAAATGGGAGATCAAAAGAAAAGGGATTTAAATGAATACTACCAAACAGGTAAAGATCAATTCCAACATTAAATAATTTGAAATAATTACTGTACATATATATGTATATGTTTCCTTAGGAAAATAATATATATATATATATATATTATAATTATAAGGCAAAGAAACAATTTTTATTAAAACAATTATGATGCTTGACTAATTTGTGAATTGGATTTAAACCTAAACCAGAAAGAGCAAGAATGGAAATAAAATTAAAGATCAATTTCATTAACAAATACGGATGCAAAATCCTAGATAAAATGCTAGCTAGGAGATTACAACAATATATCAAAGATTATACCTTTTGACCATGTGGGATTTATGCAAAAATAGTTTAACATAAGGGAAAATTACAACAAAAATAAAAGTAACAAAAATTATGATTATATGAAAAGATGCAGAAAGCTTTGACAAAATAACTTGAAAGCATAGATATAAATGGATTTTCCCTTAAAATGATAAGAAGCATCTATTTATCAGTAAATAAGCATCTATCTATCAGTAAATAATTTGTAATTTTTGTATTTGTAATGGGGATATGGTAGAAGCCTTTCTAATAAGATCAGGAGTGAAACAAGGATACTCATAATCACCAATGATATAATATAATAATTGGTTAATTGGTTAATATGGTTGATATAATATAGTATTATTCTTGAAATACTAGCTATAGCAATAAGACATGAAAAAGAAACCAAAGGCATCAAAATAAGCAATGAGGAAACCAAAGTTTCCCTGTGAAGATGATTTGATGGTATACTTAGAGAATCCTAGATATACTTGGAAAATCTAGCTAAAACAATTTTAGCAAAAGTAGCAGAATATAACATAAACCCACATAAATCACCATTTCGACATATCACCAACAAAACCCTTCAAGAAGAGATAGTAAAAGATCCTCCATTTAAAATAACAATAGGCAGCATAAAATATATGTGCCAAGACTAACTCATGAACTAAATGTAAATAAAATGCTTTACACAAAAATGTCAAATTTAAATAATAAAAAAAATTAAATTTAAATAAATTTAAATAATTGGAGAAATTATAATGTTCATGGGTAGGCAGAGCCAATATAATAAAAATGGCAGTTTTACCTAAACTAACCTACTTACTGTCAAAAAATATTTTTTTGCTAGAAAAGAAATAAAACAATTGTGAAATAAAAAGTCAAAAACATGAAAGGAATTAGTGGGGAAAAAAGAGAAGATCTAGCAGTACCAGATTTAAATCCAATTACTTATAATAAGACAGTCATTCTCAAAACTATCTGGGTACTGGCTAAGAAAAAGAAAGTTTTTCTTTTTGATCCTCTATTTTTGAGGATCAGTAGATGAATAAAATATTCTTTAGATTATACAAATATCCAGTTCAATGGGTGTAGGTTTCCCTGCTTATTGAATGGTAATGAGGCCAGTAAGATTTCTCCTAAAAAGAAACAAAGAAAGGAGAGAATGGAATCAACTTTCACCATTTTATGACAACATTTTAGTAAATAAGATGTATAAGGAAGGCCTCCAACACAACAGAACTTCACATCTGGGGGCAGAAGTGAAACTGATTAACTCAGAAACGATCTTTTTTAGAACTTTTTTTTCTCCTTACCCACTGAAGGGAATCATATGTTACCTTGTTAAAAGGCACTACCAAAGTGGGTTCAAATTTAGCTTCAATTTCTTCTGGGCTGTAATAGCAGAAGAGTTGGCCGCCTCTCAACACAGAATAGAACCTTGTCCAGATAATTAGGCCTTCAACCGTTAGCTGAGGAAGAAATAATCAACAAATTAACAACTTTCTCAGTTTTGCTAATTTTAAGAAAATTTTGAAATTCTCCAAGTTTACACTGTTTTTATAATTTAAAACTAATAAGCAACTTCCTTTTTAATTCCCTGTGAAATAAATCAATTGACTGAGATCAAAAAGCAAGTTAGCTTCAGGGAATTAAAGTCCCAAATTCAAAAGAATTTAGACTAAAAAAGAAATAAATACCACAGAGCTACTCCCCACACGAAATCATAATCAATATTGTTCTAGGAGATCTTTCACCGGATGAAGCAAGTCTATTAAAAATTAGTGTTTCAAACACAGTGGCAATCCATCAAATGACCCAGCAAAATTAGAAAAATAACTTTCAAAATCTTGTTTTTGCCACACTTTGCTGGGAACACTGAAAATGTCAACTACTCAGTAAGAATGCAAATTTTCTTTTCTTCTAATAATGGAATCTCTCTCGGAAAAAAGCTATTGATTCACTATAGTCCATAATGAATTATTTACTGGATGGAAATAACTATTTATGGTTATAAATAAATCAGTAGTAGGTGGCACAGAAGCAGATTTGGAAGCCCAGAGGCCTCAAGAATGCCAAATCTCCCCTCTGCCAGAAACTGCCGTATGTGAAAGATGTCAAGCATTTCCCCCTCCCCAAATCAGGACTCCACAAAAAAAGGGGCCTTCTGTTACTGAATATCTAGCACAACAAGGCCTGGGATAAGGAAAAATAGGGCAGATTTCCTTATGCAAAAAGCAGACCAGAGGCCTCCCTCTGGTTAAATTCTATCCCCTCTTCTCACAGACATGCAAAGACACCAGTTTTTGACTGTGAGTCTTGGACCTTTTGGTCTGCTCAGGATACTATTTATAAATTCATTATATAAAATATATAGGATTAGTATGGAAAGAATTGTATATGTATAACCTATATTAAATTGTTTGCTGCTTGGGGAGGGAGGAAAAATCTGAAACACAAAATCTTGCAAAAGTGGATGGTGAAAATTATCTTTACATGTATTTGGAAAAATAAAATACTATTGAGAAAAATACAGGGGGCTTCATAGGGAACCAATTACACTGAAATTGTTATCAAAAAAAACTTTTTAAGTTCATGGACCCAGGACATACACGTGCATGCTTTGTGCACACACACACATACATCACATACACATGCACGTGCCCTGCATCCTGACAATCACAGGTTCTGGCACTTAAGAGGAGCAGAAATGGGTACTCTTCTGATACTGCTCATCCCGTGTCCCTTCCAAATGTCTGAGGCAGCTGAGCACCTTCCAAACTCCTCTTCCCAAGTGGTAATCTCTTAGCTTCCACTCTGTGTTGGACTTTCCCCTTAGAAGCCCATCTCCAACAAAGATCTTCTCGGTTTATAATGAGTACATAAGCACACTAACATTGGTCTAATGATTGATCAAATTTAGACATAACACTTTAATAACCCCATAAAGTCTTATGTTCCACAACAGACTTTTCCCTATTGGAAGAAGGCCAGAAAGCAACATCAGTATATACAGATTTAATTGGGTATAATATTCTCTATTACTTCAAACAGACATTCACTGCTGCTACAAGATATGTAAAAGCATTCTAACCTGCTGATTAAGAAATCCTTTGAATGCATCTTCAGCCATGCAAGCTGGCTGAGCAACTAATCGGCAGCACATGTTGCCATACAAGGGAAGCCAAAATGATGACTCTTCTGTTTAAAAGAAAAAAAAAATCAGGAGGAGAAAAATCACAACCATTGTGCAATGATAGAAACTCATTTAAGCCAGTTACAAAATCCATTTTAATTTTTATCTTTGTACAACAATAGGTTTTAAATTCATCTCTTAGCATTATAAACTATTCGAATGTTTATTATACCAGTGCTGTCTGATGCTCACTCTACACAGAATACAAATGTCATGATCAGAAAGAAACAAATGCTTAGAATAGATCCAAGAGATCAGGATGAAGTTTGTAGGCTTGGCCAGTAGGGTTACAAGAAAGAAGTAGGATTAATAGCATTTATCCTGTATTTCTTCTGCTAAAATAAACAGAGGCCTTTTGATAGCTTACCTTTTTGTTTATTTTACTAAAAAGTCAATAAAAAGGAGTATTCGTTTGTCACATTTTAGTAGATGTATCCTAAGAAGTGGCTAGGAATAAATCGAATATCAAATACTATTTTTTAAACTGGTTTACATTAGTACATTATGAAAATCAGTCACTTTTTTAAAAAGACTAGAGTAAAATATTAATTTTAAAAGAAAAACTGTTTATTGTTACAATATTAGTAATATTCTAAATATGAATGCTCAGTAACCAGAATTCTTGTTTGGTTGGGTGGCTTGTGGGGTTTAAAGGAAAAAAGAATAATGACTTAGCTTAACCAGATGACTTAGCTTAACTAAACAGAACAGTCAATGGAAAAACCATGGTGCCTTTTGATCAAAGCTCTTTTCCAACATGACACAGCAGGATAAGCATGCCACCACTTTTCATGGGACTTCTGAGAGATTGAGTTTCTCAGCAGTTTGTGGAAGCTGCTGCCAGGTTTGCAGAACAAATGGGAATCTCATACCCATCATTATGGAAAAAATGATGAAAAACAACAAAAGTCAATGCCAGTGGCATTGTGGAGAAACAAACTTACTTCACTGCTGGTTCAAATAGGTTCAAATAAGTTGCTAAGCACATGCTAATGTGAGACAATATGGTGGGTGGTTAAGAAGACCTAGGATGAAGTCCTTCCTCCTATCCCTACTAGATGTGCGACCATGGGGATAAGTTATTAAACCTCTCAGTGGCCCAGAAAGAAACTCTCTGAACAACTAATTAGAAGTGAGTTGACAGCATAGACTGGTAACTTTCCATATTGGGTGTCCTTTATGTGGATGAAATCACAGACTTTAATCAAAGACCTACATCTAGCTTCTCAAAAAAAATTTATTATGTAGGACAATAGGGTTAGGCAACAGTGATTGAAAAAAAAAATTATCCTTACCCTTAAGATTATATTGTCCTGGAATAACCTGTTATTTGTATAATACAAATTATACAATTACAAAGAGTTATAGTTACAAAAAGAATCATACCCTTTGAACTAATGATGCAATTTTTAGGAATATACTCCTGATTCAAATTTATAAGAATACAAGCCATTCCCCAATTGATAAATGGTCAAAAGATATGAACAAATGAAATAAAGACATTTCTAGTAACATGAAAAAATGTTCTAAATCACTATTAGAGAAATGCAGATTAAAATAACTCTGAGGTACCACTACACATCTCTCAGACTGAGAGGAGATGACAGAAAAAGATAGTGATAAATATTGGAGGGGATGTGGGAAACCCGAGACTCAAATGTATTGCTGGTAGAGTTGTGAAATGATGGAACCATTCTGGAGAACAATTTGGAACTATGCATATAGGGCTATCAAACTGTGCATACCCATATCCAGCTGTGTCTCTACTGGGTCTATATCCTAAAAAGATCATAACAGAGTAGAAAGGACTCACATGTGTAAAAATGTTGAATATGTTATGGTACATGAAGGTAATGGAAGATTATTGTTCTATAAGAAATAATGAGCAGGCCAATTTCAAAAAAGCCTAGAAAGAACCAATGCTAAGTGAAGTGAGGAGAATCAAGAGAACATTGTACACACCAACAAGACAATGTGATGGTCAATTGATGGAAATGGCTCTTTTTCAACAATGAGGTGATTCAGGGCTTGTGATGGAGAGAGCCATCCACATCCAGAGAGAGAAAAACTATGGAGACTGAATTTGGATCAAAGGATAGAATTTTCACTGTTTTTGTTGTTGTTTTTGTTTGCTTGTTTTTTTTTTTCCTTTATCACATTTTTTTCCCCTTTTGATCTGATTTTTCTTGCACAGCATGAGGAATATGGAAATATGCTTGCTGTCTAGGCAAGGAGGAAGAGGGAGAAAAGTTTGGAACACAAGGTTTTGCAATGGTGAATGTTGAAAACTATCTTTGCATGTATTTATAAAAATAAAATAGTATTTAAAACACACACAAAAAGAAAATACTCTAAAAGGATTATCAAAAATAGAATCATCAATTTAAAGATTTTCATAAAAGCATAGCCATTGTAAAATATGGGAATTGATCCAAGTTCAGCAGTAGGGAATATTTTTAAAACTATTAACCAAATAATCAATAAGTATTGATTAAATCCTTAATATGTGCCAGGCACTGAATTTGGTGACAGAAACTTTGCTTGGACTGGAAAGGGTGTTAAAAACTGACAGCAGGGAGAGCAAACATGCTAAATCGTGACTTGATTTCTCTGCCAAGAAGAATCACTACTGCACTGGAAACAGAACACAAATGACTAAAATGGGGTTAAAGGCCAAGATAAGAAGAGAAAGAGTATCCAGCTGCCCTGGATGAAGTCAATTCACTTGTCACAGATGAACTCTATGTTCAGATCCTGGGAAGACTGGCCAATGTGATGGCCAAGACTATGACTGATGAAGGAGGGATTGTGCAGAACAGCAAAGGTGCCACATGGCTGGCCCAATTTCCAGTTTGCAAACTGGAGCCCAGAAGCTTGACTTTTGGCAAAATTCCAAAAAGCATCATTAAGGTGATAGCTGATCATTATCTAGAAAGAGAAGCCATAATTACAAAGAAAAGGCAAGAGGGTTTCATCAAGAACAGATGAGATACTGATCTCATTTCCTTTTTTTGGACATGACTACAAGACTAGGAGATGAAACGAATGCTGTGGATGCAACTTACCTAGATTTTAGCAAAGTTTTTTGTAAAGCTGCTATTCTGATAAGACACAGATATAGAAAAGATGATAATATTATCTGATGAACTCAGGAAATGTACAGAAATCAAGTAGTTGTTCCACATCAACCTCCACAGCAAGAGGTCACCAGTGCAGAGCTCTAGGTACCTGTGTCTGATCTTCTGTGGTTGAACATTTCTGCCAGTGACTTGCATAATGGCAGAGATGGCAGGCTTATCTAATTTGCAGAGGACACAAAAATGGGAGGAACTGCCAAAACGATGACTCTGGATGCAAAAGGTTCTCGATAGGCTTGTCAGTGGACAACATTAGGGAGGAATTGAGATGAAGTTTTCTACAAGTGTAAGATGGGAGAGGAACAGTTGGGCAGTGAGAAGATCTGGGGGCTGATTGGACAACAAGCTTAATGAAGTCTTCAGGGATAGAGCAGCCAAAGAGTCTGAGGTAATGCTGGCCTGCAATGAGAAGAATAACTTCCAGAAGAAGGAAGCGGTAGACTCCTTGTCAGACCACACATGGCCATGTTCAGTTCTTGGCACCAGAGTTGAACGAGAACACAGATAAACTAAAGAGTATCCAGAGCAATTCCAAAAGACTCATAATGGAAAATGTTTTTCGCATCCAGAGAAAGAACGATAGAGTCTGAGTGCAAAGAAAAGCATATCGTTTTCCTTTTCTTCTTGGTTTTCTTTCTCTTGGTCTTTCCCTTTTGTTCTGATTTTTCTTTCACAACATGACTAATGTGGAAATGTATTTAATATGATTGTACATGTACAATTTCTATCAGATTGTTTGCCATTTCAGAGAGAGGAGAAGGAGAAAAATTCTGAGCTCCAAGTCTTATGAAAGTGAATGTTGAAGACTAAAGGGAAAGAAGTGTACATAGGAGGGTACAAAGGTTGGCAAAGTGCTTCGAGTCTATGATATAGAAGGACTGTTTGAAGGAACTGCATCTAGCCTGGAGAAAAGACTCCCAGGGGACATGCCAAGATTGGTTCTGGTTGGCCACAAAAGGCCAGTAGATGCACAATTGGTGGATGCAAAGGAGACCACATCCCTAACAATCTGAGCTAAACAGAAAAGACTAGAGGGTTTTAAGCAGAGGCTGAATGGCCACTGGGGGATATGTCATATGGGGAATCTCATTCATGGGTGGGGGGTTAGAGCTCCTAGATTCCGAGTTTTGTGATTCAGTGATTCCAAGAAAAAGCCAAGAAACAGTGTCTGCTGTCAAGGAGCTTACATTCTAATGAATAGGATGGAACACTATATAAATATAAATGAGGAATAAAGTTAGAAAGACCTTTGGAAAATAATGCAAATCAACAAAAGAAAACAGAACAGGGCATACAATGATTGTACTCACAGAAGGAAAATAAAGGAGAATGAATAGACAAAGAAGTCATCCCGATGAACTGAGAAGGAGTGAAGGGATCAAGGTAATTGGACCATCCAACTGGAGCAACCATTCCCAGAAATACCAGTCACACTAAGGGACTTACCCACAATCATATGTGACATGGAGAATGCCTGCTTTTAGATTCTGAGCTGCCATGGCCTTGAAGCCAAAAAGGTCTGGAGTATAATCCAAACTAACTTCTCAGTGCCCTTAGCTAGTGCTGTCAAACTTCAACAGAGACAGGAGGCCACAATCTGAACAAAAGCATCCCTGCAGGATGCAAAATGACTTAATTTTAAGATGTAATGTTAACTATGTTTTACTATATTTTTAGTTATTTTGTTAAACATTCCCCAGTTACATTTTAATCTCCTTCAGGCTGCACTTGAGGGTTGTTAGCAGTTCTGTTCTAGGCAACTCTAAGACTGAAAGTTGTAGACAATGTGTCACTTGTATTGATAAAGAGTCTGTTCACTGGGAATTGCTCCCATTACCAACCAATGAAATAACAGGTCTTGTCTGTATCCTTATCCAGTTTCCTACAAACACTAGACACCACGTTTAATGGCTAAAACTGGCCTCCTTATAAGTTTAGAAGGAGTATTTTTATTCTTTATATACCTTAAAATACTTTGTTATTGCAAATTTATTAAGAATTTGTTAAAATGTGACAGTTCAAAAATCTTGAAATGTATCATGGCGTATTTAAAATACAAAGCACAATACCCTTGATCCAGCAGTGTTTCTACTGGATCTGTATCCCAAAGATATCATGAAAAAATGGACAAGGACCCCCATGTGAAAAAGTTTGTAGTAGTCCCTTTTGTGTTGGCAAGGAACTGGAAATTGAGTGGATGCCCATCAGTTGGAGAATGGCTGAATAAGTTCTGGTTTATGAATGTAATGGAATATCATTGTTCTGTAAATCAGCAGGATGACTTCAGAAAGGCCTGGAGAGACCTGTGTGAACTGATAAATGAAGTGACTAGAACCAAGAGAACATTATACACAGCAACAAGAGTATGTGATAACCAACTGGGATGGACTTGGATCTTTTCAACAAAAAACATGATGGAGAGAGCCACTGCATCCAGAGAGAGGACTATGGGTACTGAAGGTGGATCATCACATACTATTTTCACCTTTTCTGTTGTTTGCTTGCTTTTTTTTTTTTCATTTTTTGTTCCTTTTTGATCTGATGTTTAACTTATATTGGATCACTTATATTTGGATCACTTTAACTTTATATTGGATCACATTGTTTGTTTAGGGAAGGGAGGGAGACAAATTTGGAATGAATGTTGAAAATTATCTTTGCATGTGTTTTGAAAATAAAAAGCTGTTATTAAAAATAAAATACAAAGCACAAAACACATCATTATTCTTTCTCATTATTAGTTATTTTAGACTTTTACTGAATTAATTGAACTTTGAGAAGTTCCCTGGAAGGCAAAGGTATTTATTTTTTGACTTCATATTCCCAGTAATTGACATAGAAGGTCCTAAATAAATGGTTATCAAATGGAATTGGTATTAATGAACCTAGTCCTTTAGTGATCTAAAAATTTCCCCCCTTTATACCACTGTTCCATTATCAAGCTAGAAAAACAAAAATGGTGACCATTCCTATTTATTTTCAAGTTTGGGGACAATTGGTAGGTTCAACTCCACTAACTTGTACTTTATATTATCATAATATTGTATTTTATATTTTCCATACCAGATCCTAATAGGTAAGGAATTTAAACATTAAATTAGAGGAGCTCATGGTAGTTCTGAATTTGAATGGGAAAACAGTGCCTTTAAAAAAAAAAAAAAAAGATTCTGTTCCAGCAACAATTTCTCATTAACACCTGAACATAAAGTATTGTTCTGATCAGTGTGTGGTTATTACATTTTAACCATTAAACTATTATTGTGTTGTTGATTTCTGTCTAATTCTTAAATTATTTAAATAATTTAAATAATTTTAAATTATTAAAAAAAATGGTTTTTTTTTAACTTTCGATAGAAACCACCTAAAGGAAAGATCAAGGCTATACAACATATGCTTTTGTAAGTCTCCCATGCTCCTCTTCCCACTTCCATTTTTCTCCAAACCAGAGTAGATATGAATAGATAACATCCTTTTGATCTTGCTCACAAGATACTCCCTGTATTACATGAACACAGGTATTATTCAAGTCTATTAGCAAAGTGTCCAGTTGCCCCCAAAGCTGCCCAGGGGAAATGTAATGGGGTTGTCTCTTTCATAAGACAAGAAATGGACCCTTAACACTTCTCTTGGATCACATTTTGATGGGAATAATTCAGATAAATACTCATTCCTTCCCATTCCATCCCTCAATTACTCTGTCTCTAAAAAGGGCAAACAGGAAGAAACTCAAATTTGAAAGCCACTTTGAGACGTCATGTGAATACTTGTGAACACAAATCCACTGACAGATTGAAGAAAACAGATGCATCTTTGAAAGAAACATGTTATAATGTGAGCATTATATTAGCTATTTGTATGTTTTGCAACTCAATAGACTTACCATTTCCAGTAATAGTAAGAGTGTGGGTCCTGAAGCTTTCATCAGTATTTTCCAAGGTCAGAGTAGTATGGGCTAGCAAACTGTACTTTACACCCCTAAAAAGCAAGAGAAATTCTAAATAAATATTTCAGAACAGCTCCTGATTTCAGAGAGGGAACATTTCAACACATGGGGATATGTGAGAGGAAAGTGTCTGATCCCACGTTAACAACCAAACAGTATGAGAGGCTTATATGTTTTTAAGTAATGTTTTCAAATTATTTGAAAAATTCTCTATAAAAAGACAGATATGCAAACATAATCACACAGATAGATATGTTTCTTTGGAACATTTACTCTAGACAACTTGATAGCTGGTTTTTTTTCCCTAAGGTTTAATTAGTTCAAAGATTTGGAGCTTTTCTCCATGGCACGAGATAGTGAGGTGAATTACTGAAATCCAATAGTGGTCCCTTGTTAGAAATTTTTAGGAATTACAGCAATTTCATCACATTATGCGGAGCATATTCTCACATAAAATTAATGAGAAGCAAGTTAATTTTCCTGCTTTTTATTTGTAATGATTTTCAAAAAATGATTAAGCTGTAATGGAGAAGAAGCTGGCATCGGCATCAAGAAGGCTTGGATCTAAATTGAACTGTCATATTCTGAATGTGTGATGCTGGTCAAGTCACTGAACTGAAGTCTATGTTATACAGTAGGAGTCAAATTGCATCAGTGAATGAAATTTCCTCACTATTTTCCAAAAACATCCGATTTTTTTTTTTTTTTTTAGGGAAAGTAACATTTGGAATTGCCTTTGGCTTAAAAATTAAAGGTATAAAACCAATCATAGCAGAATTAATTGTCTCAAATGATGTCCAAGAATGGCTAGTGCTGCTACAGAGTGCTGAGGGGCCTTTAGAATTTGTATGAATGAGATGATTGAGGTCAGTTTCAATGATCTTATAATGAAGAGAGTCATCTGCACCCAGGGAGAGGACTATGGGAACTGAGTATGGATAACAACAACATAACATTCTCATTTTTGTTGTTTGCATTTTGTTTTCTTTCTCATTCTACCTAAAAAAACCTTTTGATTTTTTTGATCTGATTTTTCTTGTGAGGCAATGCACAAACAATGTATACATATTTTGGATTTAACATATTTTAACATGTTTAACATGTATTGGACTACTTGCCAATTGCAAGGATCAGTGTTGAAAAATTGTCCATGCATATGTTTTGAAAATAAAAATCTTTAATAAAATTTAAAAAAGAATATATGTGCTGTTGTGCATGTTTCTATGTTAGCTATATGCTGGAAGGTGATATAAACAGGAGAGTCAGTAAAAGCTGAATGCAAATAAAACTGTCACACAATAAGAACTGGTAAGTTTTTTTTTTCCATTATAGCTTTTTATTGACAGAACATATGCATGGATAATTTTTACAACATTATCCCTTGCACTCACTTCTGTTCCGACTTTTCCCCTCTCTCCCTCCACCCCCTCCCCTAGATGGCAAGCAGTCTTATACATGTTAAACATGCTATAATATATCCTAGATACAATATGTGTGCAGATTCATATAGTTCTCTTGTTGCAGAAGAAGAATCAGATTCAGAAGGTAAAAATAATTAGGGAAGAAAAACAAAAATGCAAGTAGTCCACATTCATTTCCCAGTATTCCTTCTCTGGGTGTAGCTGCTTCTGTCCATCATTGATCAATTGGAACTGAATTAGATCTTCTCTTTGTCTAAGATATCCACTTCCACCAGAATACATCCTCATACAGTATTGCTGTTGAAGTGTATAATGATCTCCTGGTTCTGCTCATTTTACTCAGCATCAAGAACTGGTAAATTCATAGATTACCTCTTTTTACACTAATGAAGTTCACAACTTCCATGATTTAGTCAATGTTTTTTGAAAGTTATCAAGTCTCCCAGATGCATCGCTGCATAACATCCAGGTTCTGGCTGGCCACATGGGTCAGTAAGATTTGGTAGGTAATCCAATCTTTAAGAATTGAGAGTCACCACCATGCCAGGGAGGCAGGGGAGGAAGTCATTAAAGGGAATGGAATTAAAGTAAATCTTCTGCCAAACTAAAATTAAAAACAAATTAAATGTCCACCAATTAGGGAAAGACTAAGCAAAATTTGTGAGGGTACCATAAGATATGATGCTATGAAGAATTCAAAGAAGGGTTAGATGAACTGATGCAGAGAAAAGCAAATCAGGAATCAGTCAAACAATGACAATGGAAAAAAAACCATGACCAAAAAAACTGAAAGCTGCAGTCACAATGACCAAGCTTATCCCCAAGGGAAGAGATTTGAAATTACAGAAAATGTACCTGTTTTCCCTTTGCAGATGTAGGGAACCAGGGCTATGAAATGTTACAGTCACTCTCAAATGAATAGATTTTTTGTTCTTTTATTTTGTTCATTATTAGAACGATGGCTCAGTGAGTAAGACCAGGGGCTGTACCCCATAATTAATTTCAAGAAAAATCAGAGGACAAGAAAATCTTCTGAAATCTTTTAGAAATCTTGAACTCTTGCTATGTAATTTCCAATGTAAACATTCAGTCTTTATTTTTATTTCTTAATCTGAAAATCCCCAAAGGAAAAGGCATAGATATTAACATAGCATTGGTGGAGCTATGACTTTCTAGGAAACAATTTGGAATTATGTAAGAAAAGCCTCTAAACTGTTCATATTCTTTGATCTTTGATCTACTGATCTACTAACTATATTGGGAGGAGGGACTAAAGGAGAGATGGGAATACACATTTATTAAGTGCCTTTTATATATCAGGCATTACGCTAAGCATTTAACAAATATTTAATTCCTCAAGGAGATCAAAGACGAGAAAAAATCAAATCAAATCAAAGCAATATCTTTTTGTGGTAGATAAAAACTGGAAACAAAGTGAGTACCCATTATCTAGAAAATGGATGAATAAAATGTAGCTTATTATTATAATCAAGATAAGGAACTTAGAGAATACTGCAAGATTTATCTGATTGTAGTTCGATATAAAGAACCACAAGAATATTCTATCCAGTGACTAAAATAATGTAAACAAAACCAGTAAGAGGAAACAGAACTATGATCGATTATAATGACCAATTTAGAGAACTGAGGAGGAAACACACAGAATCATAGGATGATAGAATTTGAAATCAGAAGGACTTAGCTCAAATCATTCTGGAAAAAATCCAACAAGCAGCAATCTAGCCTTTCCTTAGACAATCCAACCCACTTCCTGAAAGCTCTCCTTCATATTAAACCTACATATGCCTGGCCACTTTTTTCCAGTTATTTTCACTGATGTTGCCCACTACTTGAAGACATCAATTCTCTCCTGAGTCTTCCATTTATAAACTAAACATCCCCGGCCCCTTTAACCAATCCTCATGGCATAAATGCAAAGCCTTTCATCCTCCTGGACAGTCTTTTCTGTACATTACCATCTTATCAATGTCCTTCATATGATTTGCTTAGACGTGAACATTCCAGATGTGACAGCCTGAATGAGGTTGTGATCTTGTAACTTCTCTTGATACAGAGAG
Organism: Sarcophilus harrisii; assembly: GCF_902635505.1. Classification (NCBI taxonomy): domain Eukaryota; kingdom Metazoa; phylum Chordata; class Mammalia; order Dasyuromorphia; family Dasyuridae; genus Sarcophilus; species Sarcophilus harrisii. The sequence goes on along the minus strand of NC_045427.1, from coordinate 640,504,599 downwards.
CCCAAGATCACAAGTCACCCTGGTGATTTACAGACCAAGTGCTATTGAACCATGTATATAAATGTAATCTTACATTATAAAGTCAATTTCTTAATCAAAGCATTTGGCTTTACAGCTTCTCCTGTTAACTTTCATCTCACCAGGTCCATTTGGATCCAAACTATCATATTAACCATCTTCCCTAGTTTTATGTTCTTCAAATTTAATGAGAATATTGTCTATGTCTTTAATAGCACAATGCTAAGCACAGGTTCTTGAGTAAATTCCACTGTAGACATCTTTCTAAGTTGCCATTGAAGTAGTAATGACTACTCCCTGGGTCTGTCCATTCAACAATTCCAAATCTGTCTCACATTATCAATTAACCCACGTCTCCATTTTTGTCATGAGAATGTGATATTTCAAACACTTGCTAGAATCTAAGTAAATGTACCTCTCATCTACTTGTTTGATAACTATAGAAAGAAAAAAGGAAAAGAATGAAGGGAGACAGGGAAGGAAAAAAGGAAGGAGCAAAGAATAAAAGGAGGGAAGAGAAAAGAGAAGGAAGGAAACAGAAGGGAAGAAGGAAGAAAAAGAGAAGGCTTGTTTTTGATGAAGTTGTGCTAGCTATTTTTTAGGATTGCCACTTATTTTTATTGAGACTTACTAAGAAGATCTTTCATAATATACTTTCCCAAGATTTAGCTTAAGTTCACTGATCTTTAGTTTATAGGTCCCATTCTGTTCCATTTTTTGAAAATTGAGACAAATGTTTGTCCTTTCCCAGGCCTTCAGTATATCTCCTTTACTACCATGATCTCTCAAATCAAACCATCACACTAGCCATCTCTCCCAATATCCAATCATGGACCTAAATGGCCTCTTACTATCTCCCATCTCGTGCTGTGTATCAATTACTGATTTAACCATTTCTCATGATCATTTAGGATGCTCTACTTTGAACTAAGCCCTCCAGCAAATGTTTGGACAACTGAAGTTGCCCATCATTACTACATCATGCCAGTGAACCAACTTTGTCATCTGCTTCCTGAGCCCGTCATCTGATTTTTCTTTTTGTCCAGCTGATCTGTAATAGACTCTGATGACATAATTGCTTCCACATGTTGTCTCCCCAGCAGTTAATATCCAATCAAGTGCCCTCCAACACAACTTTTTGGTTCCTAGAATTCCTGATATAATCAGACCTGCATAATCCACAATGCTCCTGTACCTCTTTTTACCTTTTTACCTTTCCTTTCTGTAAGGAACACCTCATAGAGCCACATTCTGGTCAAGGACCTTGTTCTCCCAGGCTCTCTGATACCCATTTCCTTTTCATGCTTGCCAAGATATCCGAGGCCCCAGGTTTTATCTTGAAATCCTTTACTGGATTATCTCCTTTGAACTTTTGGGTTTCCAATAGCTACTTTTCTTACACTTTTTTCAATGGTCTCTAGACATGGTTTTCTCCCTTCTTTCTCTGGTCTTTTCTACCTAAAAAAATATTTTGATTACATTTGCAATACATTCAGCATATGCATCCTTTTAAGACTTTATTGAGTGCACTCTTTCCTCCTCTTAGCAGAGAGGAGGCAGGACTATGAAAATAGAATTAAATTTTACTTAAAGGCTTTTTTTTGCTCAAGGGAACGTTCAGAGGAAAGTGACTGGTGTAAAAAATTATTTTTTAAGAGAACGAGGCAAAAAAAAAAAACAAACCACAAGATACTTTAAAATAGCAGGAAAGAAAATATTTTCAATCTGTGTTATTGATTTTACTTAGAGATAAGAATCAGGACACTTTCATGCTTTTAAAGTATCTTTTTTTTTTTTTTTTTTTTTTTTTGATCTTCACATAAGCCCTCTGGAATGAATACCAAATATTATCCCCATTTTACAGACAAGGAAACTGAATCCCATAGCCTATAGATGTTAGAGGCAATATCTAAACTCAACTCTTTTCCACTCTAACAACCATGCTTCTTCTTTATGTTAGTACTTCATAATTTAATCACCTTCAGAAAGCTTTAGTGTTTTTCATAACAGGGAAATATTTTAATAAAAGTCCACCTCATTTCCACTGTGCCTCATCGTGGCCTGGAAATGACCCAAGAGGTTTCCAAAGCTACATCAACTAAATCTCTAAACGATATCCCCACCTTGCCAAGGGTGGAAAATGACCACAGGCCCAGCTGGGCTAGTAGAAGAGGATACTCCACAGGGAAGAATGATATCAATGAAAGCAGTGTCTACCTTGATGGTGTCACAGATGCTTTAAGGATTCACTTTACAAAATGACTTCATGTTTAGTTTTACATAAAGCTACTTTTCCAGATTTAATCTTTTTATTAAAGGTATCAGGGGCATTTTCTATTTAAGGAAATCCCTAAAGTGACTCATTTTGTAAAGGGATCATCTCTAAGTTGAGGTTTTCACTCTATGATTACTTAAAGTGAGAGATACCTAATGCACTTAGAATGATTTGTTGAAATCAAACCCAAGTAACAAAAAAGATACCCTAAAAAGGTACCAAATCAGCAAGCAGCAAATTGAGGGGCTAAGAATCTAGCTACATGTTACATAAGACCAAAGTCCTACACTTTGTCAATAAAATGGAGAAATGAATCCAATCAGGAAGCATATTAAAAATTTACCCTAAAAGTACCATGTCTTCTTTCAAATAAAACAATGCATGTTGATATTTCAAGTTACCTCATTGTTCAAACATGACTAATTATAACAATTCTGCCAAAAATAACAATGACCTCACTTTAAAAATATTCTTGTCAGTATTCCCCTTTCTTTCTAAAACATTACATTCATTCCTTTTAGCCAACCTCAACACTTTTGAATTCCCAAAAATTTAATCAGTGACTATTTTTCAAACCAAATAGGCTAATCAGCATGGCAATTTATTGTTCAGAAAATGTTGAAGAAAACAGAAGGGTACTTTAAAAGGCATGCTAAAGAAACACATCATGTTTCTAAGACACAGAATCTTCCAACAGAGAGCAAGGTGGGACCTCCAAGATTCTTTTGTCCTACACTGGCATTCTTCAGATGGGGAAACTAAGGAGGACCAGAAAGATGAAGATATGGCTAAATTGTTAAAGTGGGCTTGGCTTCAGCTGGGTCCACTGACTAGAGATTTACTGGTATTGTTTATGCCGATTCTGATTAATAAAAGATGACTCACGAGTTCCATTCTAAGGAAAGCCATCGCAGCCATGTATTTTCTACCTTTGATTCTGGTAATAGGATGGGTAGTTGAAGAAGTGTCAAGTGGCATAAATCCCAGACTTTCTAGGACACCATTTTTACACTTTAGATTTCCACATAAACCACTTCTAATGTCAGCAACCTACCTGCCATACTACAGGATATTATTGTAATGCTGATGTTCTCATTTTTAAAGGAGGAGCAAGACAGAATTGCAGAATTATTAGAATTATAAAATCCTATGATTTTAGGGATAAAAGGATATTAGATCACCTACTTCAATCCTTCTATTTTACACAGAGGAAAATTAGGTTTAGAGACATTTTGACTTGCACATTAATAGGAAGAACTAATTGGAACCTGGAGCTCCAGGTTCCCAATCTTTCCACAAACTATACTGCCATTCTTTCCAATTCATCATGAATGGATCTGGACACACTCCGTCATTCAGGATGATCAATTAAAGCACATTGCTACTCAATACCTACTTCAAATTTCCAATATGTGAATTTTGCTATAATGCTACTTTCAGAGATCATAGCTCAGACACCACAAATTCTACTCTTCTAGAACCCTCCAAAGATATCTTAGGGTTTACTGGCTAGATTTGTTTTTCAAGAGCAGGCGTCAAACCAAAACCAATCTCACTGGCCACCAAGAGATCCTAGGCCAAGTCTCATTTGGTCATTGTTTGGGTATTGAAGGACTCAAATTGAATGTAAATAACAATCATTTCTGCTTTGGCCAGAAACTCCTGAGGGTCTCCTCACAGATTTGTGATTTTTGTTTGTTTGGACTAGGTAAAAAAGGAGATTCTTGCCTCGATTGCTAAATCAATCATCAAATTGAGGCCCCATTGAAGACTTTAGCTTAAAAAAGGCCAAGACCCCAATTCATCCAGGGCCATCTCCTGTCATCCTGATCTCCATCTGGCCATTGGACCCAGATGGCTCTGGAGAGAAAAGTGAGGCAGGTGACCTTGCCCAGTCTTCCCTTCCTCCCTTCAATCCAATCATTTGCATGTCATGACATCACCTCCCTAATGTCCTGGTCCTCTTCAAGAAGGAAGGACAAACAATAACAACTCTTTCTGAACTATATACATAGCTGTTTCCATGTTTGACATCATTTGGGAAGGAGTGGACTTGTTCCTTTGACAGCTTTCTTATTCTATAGAAATAAAACCATCCTCACTAACAGGTCAAGAACTGCCAACAGGCTGAGAGAGCCTCTGATACAGTCAAGCAGAAGCTTTGCCTGAGCCTGAGCTTTGCCTCAGGCTTCAACAGCCTGAGTGGGATCTCCCCGAGGGGTGGTCATCTATTAAGTTAAGAAAACAGAAGAAAGAGGAAGCAGCATGAAGGTAGTATTTTTGTGAATCAAAGCTGGAATCAGAGCCCAGAAAGGCAATTTCCCTGGAATGGATGGCTGTCTGAGGGCAGCTCCCTCTAAGCCAAGCCTTCTCTACCCCAGTCCCAGATAAGTAAAGCAACTCCCTCAGTCACAGAGTCTATCAACAGCACAAGGCTCACTCTCAAAGGTTTTCAGTCTAATTGACAAAAAGAAATGACGCCTGCCAAGAATAATATATGCTTGGCTTTACCAATAAATTATTTAATTCAAGACATATTAGTCAATGATGCAACCCTCAAAAATCCCTCTCAAAATTCTCAAAAGGATATCACCAGACTGAAATAAAATAATGATTCTATTATTTGGTCATCTTTTGGCACAAAATGGATATGAATTAAGATTTAGATTCTTCATTTCTAAACCCTCTGCTCAGTATTTTCAATAGTATTGCTTTGGGATTTGTTCAGAAAGTTTTGAAAGAACACTGGGGAATAAGATGGTGGAATACAGGCAGCAACTCATCTAAAATCCTCAACAATGCCCTCCAAACAATTTCAAAATGTCTCCTGAAATGAAATAAAATTTACAAAATAAAATATCTCCTCAAATAAAATTTGAGTGGCACAACCCACAAGAAGTTAGCCATAAGGGAACAGGGACTCTAATTGTATATTCAAAGGCTATGAGAAGCACTAGTACTTGTGGCATAGACTTGGAGAGCAGTAACCATACCTTTTCTAGGATATCATCTTGGAAGAACCAAACACTTGCAGACTCGAGAACTAGCTCTGAAAACAGCAGCATGAAAAAACTAGAAGTTTGGAACAGTGTCTCCCTACCCATAAGTGAGAAAAGCCTAACTTTATTTTAGAAGTTCAAAGTCAAGAGATAGGTAGTTAAGAGGAGCAAACAAAAAAGAACAAAAGAACTGCACCATAAAAAGCTACTATGGGAAAAGGGAAGATCAAGACTCAGAAGATAATATGAAAGTACCTACAAGAAAAGTCTAAGAGAAAAATGTTAATTGGATCCATGTCCAACAAGAATTACTGGAAATAAAGTCGACAGTACTGGAAATAAAATTGGTAGAAGCAAAATTAAGAAATGAGAATTATGCAAAAACAAATTTACAAAACCAGAATAGCTTGACAAAAAAGGCATAAAAAATACTGAAAACACTTAAAAAACAATTGACCTATGGTAAAAGAGGTACAAAAACTCAATGAAAAAATAATTCCTTAAAAATCAGAATTGAACAAATGGAAGCTAATGACTTCAAAGCACATCAAGAAACAATAAAATAAAACAAAGTTATAAAAGTAAAAAGGTGAAAGGAAAAAGGAAAAATCAGAAAAACATCAGAAAAACAACTTACCTGGAAAATATCTAAAGGATAGACAATTTAAATATTACTGCCTGGAAACTGACCAAAAAAAAAAAGCCTAGAAATCATATTTCAAAGTTATAAAGGAAAACTGCCCTCATATCCTAGATCCAGAAGGTGAAACAGAAATTGAAAAAATTCACCCATCACCTCCTGCAAGATATCCTCCCAAAATTCCCAGAAATTCCAGATCAAAGGGAAAATATTACAAGCATCTAAAAAGAAAAAATTCAAGTATCATGAAGGCAGTCAGAATCACATAAGTTTTAGCAACTTTCACTTTAAAGGGATAGAGGGGATCGGAATATGATATTCCAGAGGGAAAAGTATCTATAATTACAACCAAGAACAGTAACTATATATATCCTTCAGGGGGAAAAATATACATTTAATGAAATTAAATTCCTGATGAAAAAAACAGAACTGAATAGAAAATTTGATTTTCAAATATAAGACTCAAAAGAAATTATATAAAGTAAACAGAAAAGAGAAAACAAGGAATTCAATAGTTAAACTTAATATTTAACACATATTTAACAATATTTAACTGTTAATATTTCACAATATTTAATGATATTGAGAATTTAAGCATTCCTGATGAAAAGAGAGCTAAATAAAAAATCTGACATTCAAGCAGAAGAACTGAGGTAAAGATAAAAGATTATCATCCAAGGGATTCATTCAATAACTATTCCTATATGGGAAGATGATACATAAAACTCTTAACAACTGCATTATTAGGGCTGTTAGGAGTCTACTTAAACTGAAGGCATGAATGTGCATCAATTATGTTGGAATGACTTAAAAAATAGAAATGAGAGAGATGAACTGGAAGAGATGATAGTATGGGAAAAATTTTCCAACCTAAAAGAAGCCCATAAGGAAGAGCTATTATAGTAGCCCTGAGAATGGACAGGGGTGGGGGGATAGGTTTGGGAATGACAGGTATCAGAATCAATAGTGCTTCAGCTGAAGTAAAAAAAGGCAGGGACAGTAATCCTGATCTCAAAACAAAAGCAAAAACAGACCTAACTAAAAGAGATAAGGAAGGAAACTATACCTTGCTAAAAGGCTCCACAGACAGTGAAGTAATTATTTTAAAATTTTATGGCAATTTTCTGATAAAAGTTTCATTTCTCAAATAGGGAATTGAGTCAAACTTATTTTAAAAAGAGTTATTCCCTAACTGATAGATCAAAGGATATGAACAGGCAGTTTTTACACAATGAAATCAAGCAATCGATAGTCATATGAAAAAAATCACTACTGATTAGAAAAAGGCAAATTCAAAAGTGTAGTCCTTACACTTATCAGAAACAAATTCTAGAGGGATTGAGGGAAAATAGGTATATTAAACAACTGTTGGAATAGTGAACTGGTCTAGCCATTCTGGAGAACAATCTGGAACTATGCCCAAAGGGTATACCCTTTGATCCATTAATACTACTACAGTTATTTCCCAAAAAGATCAAAGAAAAGGGAAAATAAGACAACTCTATTGGTGAAGCTGTGAATTGACTCAACCATTTTGGAAAATAACTAAGGGGATACTCACTAATTTGGAAGTGGTTGAACAAGTTGTGGCTTATGATTGTGCTATAAAATGTTAGCAGAAAGAGGAGCAGGATTCAGAAAAAAAACATAGGAAGATCTATGTGACTGATGCAAAGAGAAGTGAAAATGTACACAGTAACAGTGTGTTATGAATCAATTATGAAATCAATTATGAAAGACTTGGCTGCTCTGATCAATGCAACAATGTAAGACAATTCCAAAGGACTAATGATGAAAAAATGTCATCCACCTCCAGAGAGAACTAATCAACAGTACAGATTCAAGTATTTTTTTGCTTTTCTTTTTGTAATATGACTAATAAGGTAATGTTTGCATGATTTGACGTGTGCAATTGATTTTCAGGGGGGAAAGGGGAAGTAGAAAGGAGGGAGATGATTTGGAACTCAAAATTCAAAAACCATGTCAAAACAAACAGGTTGATTTGTTTTAAAAATCAAGAACAGAGAAGAAGTAAGTACTCTAATCTCAGCTTCACTATGTGTGACTTCTTTGGATTACAATTCCCTCATTTGTAAAATGCCTGCTGGAGTCCTTACCTGAAAATACTTAGCACATTTTAAAACCTTTAATATTTTTCTAATGATTTCCTTATTTTTTCCTATATTTTTCAATGGTTTGTACCAATAAAGGTTATTAATACTTCTAGGCCTAAAATCATTTAATGATGACTGTGGTTTTTATACAACAGTAGAATCTGAAACGTTAGGAACTCACACCATGGGTGGTTAAAATGGATTTATCAATGACCTTTGTAACAGTATCACTCAACTGGACATCTAGCTCTCAATGGTATAAAAATCTATAAATACCCGTCTCCTCAGTGGCATAAAATAATGTGCTGGTGCTTGTTTTATTTTTAACAAACCTACTACAATGCACTATCATACTCTCTGTCCCTTTCAGAATGTTCATCTAGGAGCTTAGACATGTCTAGACAAGGACATTATTCCCAACCCTTTGGATGGAACTCTTTCAGCTTCACTTTGAGAAGTGAAATGGGTAGAAGCAGGAAAACACTGTACACAGTAACAACAGTATTTATCAGCATCAGCCATGAATGACTCTCAGTAATACAATTATCCAAGACAATTTTATTTATTTATTTTTTTTGCTGAGGCAATTGGGGTTAAGTGACTTGCCCAGGATCACATAGTTAAGTTTAAGACCAGATTTGAACTCGGGTCCTCCTGACTTCAGGGCCGGTGCTCTATCCACTGCACCACCTACCTGGCTCCGAAGGACTTATTTTCAATGAATACTGCTACTCTCCTCCAGAGAAAGAATTGATGTCTGAATGCAGATTGAAGTATATGCTATTTAATTTTTTATTTTTGTTTTTTTTTTTGTCTGCATTTTCTTTTGTAACTTGGCTAAGTTTTTGATTTGCAAGACTGCACATATATTATCTATATCAAACTGCTTCCTTCTCAAAATGGGGGGGGACTCAAATTATTTTCAAAAATTGGTTTTACATGTAATTGAAAAAAAAGGTAAAAACTTCTCAAGGATTAAAAAAAACAAACCCAACTCACTAAAGCCCTCCTAGTCAAAAAAATTAATTGCTTAAATAAAAAAAAAAAAGAAAAAAATTGCTTTGAGAGTTATAAAGGCAGTATAATGACAGTATAATGAAGCAGAAAGAACCATTTGGATTCAGAGAACCTGGACTGAAACTGTGGTCCAAGAGGCAGTCAGCCTTCTTGTGCACTAGGTTTTTCATCTGGTTGATTGAGATAGAAGGGAGCTGGAAGGCCATGCAATCCAGCTCTTCATCTTACAGATGAGCATATAGAGGCTGAGAGAATTGAAACGGTTTTTTTGGGCATATGCAGCTACCCAGGGTGTGAGCTGGAAGCCGAACTCAGGTTTTCCTGAAGTGCAGAAGCCCATCCATAGTGCACGTGGCCCAGGTCAGGGGCTGGCCACATTCCTGTGTGCTACCACAGAACAGAGTTAATGGGAAGAGATGGTTTTCTAAGTCCATGTGCACAGAGATGCTTAATGAGGGTTAGGAGTCCTAGTTTCTATGAGTCCAATACTGCTGCTTTCCATCATGCTGATCGACTTCCCTCTAAGACAGTCCAGTGCCCTCTCCATTACATTTGGCACTATGAGACAGGCTATTTCATTGTAGCTATTCAGAGAAAAGTCATTAAACATTTTCGGAACTCATAATTCCAGGAATGTCTAATTTATACCAAAAGTATTGACTAATACCAAAATGTCATTGATATTAAACTCATCAAAAGCTTGGTCAATGCTTTGCCAATGAATTATATACCTGATAGCAACCATTTTCTGACTAACAAGGGAACATTTTCTTGAGCGACAGTCTGTTAAATTGGCTAACAGCATACCTTATAATAAGGAGGAAGCATAATGTACTTACTGCCTACTAGAAGCAGCAGGGTCCCCAACTATTAAGACAGATAGCATGTAAACACTTCAACACACAGATAACCCTTATAAGAAATGCAGACAAAGATTCCCCAGCCAAGGCCTCTTCAATGAAAATAGGCAGTCTCTAGACTTCCTGACTTCAAAGGAGTACCCTCGCCAATTAATTATTAGGACAACTGTAGCTTCCTTTCTATATTTGGGTTTTTCCCCCCATTTGAAACATAAATGTAAAACTAGAAAGAGGCGGGAAAAAAAAGTGATATTATGTGACACAAATGTATACCACACACAAATGCATTCATATATACTAAAATAGCTATATTTAATTAAACTACTTACCCTTTTGCTGGGATGAAGTCAAAGTCAGTTTCATGGTCATCTTGCAGCATACAACTGATTTTTTTTGCTGTAGTTTTACTGAGAGATCTTCTCAGTCTCTTGGCAAGTGTTCTTGGTGCATTTGCTAGAGATGCTTCCTCAACACAGCAACTATAGACCTCTACCTTTATCTGGAAGTCTGGCCTCGCTTCATTACTAAAAACAAACACATAACATAACTTTAGCTGTTTCAGTCAGTTTTTTACAAAATGGAAATGTAGACATGACATAAAAGGCTATTGATAAGAGCCAAGAAATTTCTCATTGATGTTTTTTTTTTAACAGATACTCTAAATCAACATTTGAAATCAGCTTATGTTAATATATGCTAATGAGTTAGATTCTCAAAGTCTTTATTATTTAGTACCTTAAAAACATGAGTTATTGAAATTTCTGGAGTTACCAAGGAATAGCTTACACAGTGAGTACCTTAGCTCAGAATAGATGCTTTTAAAAAAATGTAAATGAATTCATTTTCCCCACGTTATTATTTCTCTTTGTCATTTCTATCATGGACATACTTTTAATGTATTTACATTAAATGGCTCATTTCCTGAAGTGACTATTGCTCCAAAACACTATTTTTATCAAATGATCTTATGTCAATATCACCCTCACAATGGCTCATTTGTAGGTTTTCCCCTAAAGCCTGCAATGTTGGCAAGATTCTGCATCCTCAGCCCAGCTTGCCCTTGGCCCCCAGCTACAATTCATATTTCATTATTTGGTTTAATTTGGGGTGCTCACAGGGTAGGTATAGATGTACTAGAGGATGACATCATAAACCACAGAAGTATGTTGAAGCCAGTTTGGCCCATTCCAGATAGCCTTTTCCATGACACCAGCCCTTTACAACAGAAAAATAGTGTTTATAACCAACAAGAAAATGTACTTAGGACCTAAATAAGTGGATCATCAGCAGCAGATGCTGCCTGCAGATGGAAAAATGAAAAGCCTTAGAGACTTTAAAAATGCAGCTTTAGCCTTTTAAGATTTAAATGAACAATCTATAGTTTGGATAAACCCAAGAAATAACTTCCAGATATTTCTGTAGTTTATTATTTGGCAACTTTTAAACATACAGTATTCCTAGTAATGACTAACAAATGTCAATATTTAGAGGAAAAACAGATTCATAAATACTGAATTCTTATTAAAAGAAACAATTATCATAACAAAAAGCACATTCTAAAAAAGCATTTTAAACATTTGTTAGGGTTTATTTTTTAAACATTTAAAATATTTACCAGGATGATTTTTAGTTGTAAATTGTGCTTTTTTCTTTTTCAAACTAACTTTTAATTTGCTTCTTTTCCTGCAAAAGATTTTGACTTGAGTTTTCAGAGGGAGAAAAAAAAATTGGTTTAGTGGCTATTTCACCACACCAGCAAAATAGAATGAACTGCAGGCTAATTCTGGCTTTAAAAAGGAATAAGAAATATCTATTAATGGAGATTAAAATGATCTCAGGTAACTTGAAAGAAGATACTTGCTCCTCAACTTCCAGGCTATTTTTAGGAGTGTTTTTCAAGGACTGATCTATCCAGGTAATGCTTTCGGTATTCACAAATACAGCCTGGGTTACACCCATTTTTGCTACTGACTGGGTTTTGAATTCTGTGTGTAAAATAAAATACAGGAAGAGGATTAAAGAGGTATAAGCCCTACAATTTGCCACCATAATACTTGATCTGTGGATCACATACACTAGGTCTTAAATACAGCAAAATTCTGTGCAATGCACAAAACTTGGGCAAAACTTGGGTGTCCATTTTGCTTCTTTCAGTGATAATCTCTGATCATAGGGGAATTCCCTTAACCTCTCTGAGCTTTAGTATACTAATCTATAAAATGGGGATAATAAAAATTCCTTAATGTGCCTATCGTTCTAGAGAAATATGAGCTATTGTCATTCTCTGACTCCACAAAGAACAGAGGTGATATCTAGGAGGACAAGAGCCCAAGACCCAGGTGCTGCCAGTGCTTTGAGACTCTAGGAATAAATAGGAATCATATAATGGTGGGGGCCAAGAGGATCTAAAAGAAAGCCTTTTAGTCAACAATGATTTTGAAGCCTACCAAAAGCACTCTATCTGGTTCTATATTCAGATAATAAACAATCGAACATCACTACAATTCCTTTTTTTACTCTTTTGTAATGTTGGGGAAAAAAAGTATCAAAAGATAAGAAATCACTAGATCAAAGGGCTGTTATCCCCATATTTCAGGATTACTGTGAAGGCAAGCTTACCTAATAATAGCATCCTTGTTTGAGATTCAAGATGCATCTTTCTTAGACCACATATGATCTTATTTGGGAGTTCTCAATAGAAATTATCTTTAAAATCTTATTTAAAATAAAAATATTATTAATGATGATATATTTAATATAATATGACACGATTTCCTTTGAAATCCTGTACATTTTATTTTAGGCATTTCAAACCATTATTCTGAGAAGGACTCCATAAGCTTCATCAGACTGAGTTCATGTAGAGGTATACTAGTAAATGTTTAACAGTCAATTTTGGGTGGGACGGGAAATGTATATGACACCAGTTTAATCTGCATTGTTTCCATTTCATCATTCCATTCATCATTTTTCTATGTTTAAGCAATCAACAAAACAATAAATCGAGTTTTGAGTTGCAGCATTTGTCTAAATATAAATGCTCACACAGAAAATATAACAATTGGTTCTCCCAAGCTGGTCTGAACTGGCTCCAGCGCATCTTTAAGTGAGTCCATGATACAAAATAGATATTCTGCTGTAATAGCAAATATTTTTATGATGTTCTAAAGTTTAAATTTAATTATGGGAAGAGATCTAGCAACCAAACCCTTATTAACTTTATAAAACCGGATCCAATTCAATAAATCTTTAAACATTCATTGTTATGAATATGCTATTTCTACATAAAAGATTTTAATATTCAAATTTTTGACAATTCTTTTAAATTAAATGTAGATGTTCTCTCTGTAGTAATGTTATTTTCAAATTCACTTAGTATGTGTTCTACTTGTAGAACACATTTCTACTGTAAGCAGTAGAAATAAAAATGTCTTCTTGCCTCCCAAATAATTCAAAATGTGAATTTTTGTGTCATGTGCTACTATGCCTTTTTGAATAAGAGATTAGCCTGTCTTTAGTCTAGGAAGATGAAAAATACTTACAATATAGTTACATTTTCAAAACATAAGTCAGTTATTGTTTTATCGACAATCATCATGTTGGTATCAAAAATTTCAGTTCCCGTCTTGAACAAGCAAAAAATAGCATAGCGCTGTGATCCTAAAATAAATAAACAATATTTTAGCAAAGTTAAATCACAATAAGGTTGTCCTTTAAATATGATATTCAAAGACATTACCCGCAAAATTCTTATTTTCATAAACAGCCCAATACAGACAAGTCTCCAATGTGTGTTTGAAACCTAAAACACATTTTCCATGGAGACTATTACAAGTGGCAGGTAGACTTGAAGGAGTACTAATGTGGAGCCTTGACAAGGAGGCCTTATTGGGAATTCAGGGTAGAATCCAGTTTGTACTTGGCAGTTCTGTATGGAAAAAAGGAGGTGGACTAGAAGTTTGATGATATTTCTAGAGAGTACCAGGGGTGTGAAAGATAACAATGAGCAGTACAGATATCCTTCTTTCTCCCCAGGGCCAGGACAGGTTCTAGAGCCAAGGGAAAAGTGGGAACAAGGCTATAGTGAGGGACAGGTATCAAAAATAGAGGGTGGATAAAAGATGATGATAGAAATCTCAAATAGGAAAGAAGCTCCTATGGCCAATGGAACATCTGTGTAAGGGATGAACAAGGGGAAGAGGATATGTAACCTAAGTGGAGGCTGTCAGTATTGTACTTCACATTTTGTTGTTGAATTAGCCCAACAGTTCCACCAATATACAGCAAAGCCTCATCTCTCTGGAGCTTAACTATTCTATAACTTCATCTAAAAGGAACACAGCTGAAACCCAGACAAGTAAATAAGATCGCTAAACTGACAAGACTCATGTTACAAAGTCCATGAACGAATAAAATGCTCATGTATTTTAATCCCAGGAGAATCACTCTCCTGGCACTCTTCTCACTTCAGACCTGTTTATGCTGATTTGGACATAATTTCAACAAGTTGAGTTATCTGGTTTCTAATCACACAGAGGAGATTTGATGTCGCAAAAAAGAGAGATTTTACTGTAATCATTGGAAAGATGATCTTCCACTCTGACACATGCTCCTTTCTTGAGGTGCCTATAACTCCTTAAAGGAAATAATAGAAAACTAACCAAATTTCAGACATTCCATGCAAAATTAATCATGCTGAATATGATCCAGTTATTCAAGAAATATCAATCAGCAGAAAAATATGCTAATATAATATTGAAGAAAAATTGTACCAGATAAAAGATTTTTGTTGGGTTTTTTTCCTTCACAGGCTTTCTGAACCCACTGACAACAAAGGTGAATGTTATGTTGGATAACAGCTGGAAATGATTTGGGGTTAATCTCCGTGACCTTGGAAAGTACATGAATTTGTAAAAACCATCCAAGACGCCATGAAATGCTGAAAATCAGAGGCTAAGCTGCAGATTCTTTTGCCTACCCTGTGCTACATATTCTTAAATATTGGAATGAGTTATAAATAAGTAAAGAGGCAGAAAAGTATTTCTAGCTGCCAGTCCAATTATAAATATCAACTTTCTTCCCCTCACGACTTCTCTCCTATTTACTTTAACCATAACTGTAGCTTTGCACATTTTCCCAGCAACAACCAAAAATATACCAGATATGCATAATCCAAATTGGAGAGAAGTTACAACTGAGAGACGGCCTCAGTCTGTTAAATAATTCAGCAAAATTCTTTCAATTAATCAAATGATATCTGCATCTCATTGTAGAAAGAGTGGCTTTCAATAATCCCACGTTTTGATTTAAATTAAGAAAATTTTTACACATACCTTCTTTATTACTGAAATGATCAGAGTCTTTCCACATTAATGGTATTCGAATATCTAGAGGGAGAAAAAGAAATGACTACGTGTAATAATTTTCTTCCAGACTTCATACCTTGAAGTAATCTTAGCCCGTGAATTCCATAATGGATACTGACTACTAATGCCAGAAGAAAGTTTATTATTTAAATGTTCCAGTATGAGCTAACATTTTGCTTTTTTTTTAAAAAAAGTTAGAAATTTTAAAGCTTACAGGCCTTTAATATTAATGAAAGATTGCTAAAAATAACATAACATCTCTTACTCAGAAAAGAACTATAATAAATTTACAATGTAACATTTTCATTTTGTGATATTCTGCACTTAGTCCATCAGCTATGGGAAAACCTATTCATTGAATTTCTATTTTGTGTAGGCATTAATAACAAAGGTAACATAATGTAAAGGGCAGCAATATATGACTTCATAGAAGCAAAGAATGTTTGAGCTGGAACAAACCTTTGAAATCACCTTTTTTTTCACTTTTTCACTTTTTTTTTTTACAAACGAGGAAACTGAGACCCAGAGAGAAATTAAGTAACTTGTCCCAGAAATAATCCAAAATTAACACCCAAGAATATTCTTGTACTCCTGAAAATCTCTGCATTTCCTTATGCGATTTCATAGCTCTGCAGTCGAAGGGTGCTTAGAGGCTATGGATTTCAAGGCCTTCATTTCATAGCTGGGAAGCAGAGGTCGCATTCCTTGTGCTAAGTCACATTTACAGTAAGTAATAGTATTTCTGACTCCCAATCCAGGAGTGACTTTGGTCCATTACTCTTCAGGTTGTATCTACTAATACCCTCTGGCTCTCACTAGTACTCTAAATATTGATGAGAGAAACAATAGGCAAACTGATGTGACTGCAACAATGGAAATTTTCCAAAACCATTCCTGAGAGACATTCAAAAAAGGGGAGAAAGAATGCTGGCCTGCATATCAATCAATACCTAGCAGAACCTTTATATTCCAGATACAAAATCCAGAGACCCTTTGAATTATTTGGACAGTCTATCAATTTTCCACTTTGCTTGGGAAGAAGTGAACGTGCTTTACGGGGTCTACTAATAATTCTTCCTTGGTGTCTCCCTTCCTGCTCTCTGCAAGAATAATTACACAACATAGAGAACCACATGTGGACACTGAGTGGAGGAAGCTCATCCTCCAGCTGAAGGAGGATATAGTATCATCCAACTGTGTCTACAACAAAGCCAGGCCAGGGTGAGTTTCGGCTTGAAATACCTGGAGATTTTTGCCTAAATTATCTAGATAATTGCTTCAACCCTCTACTTCAATTTATTTCCTGAGAAACTGCCTAAAGCAGGTCTTTAATCCCTACTTAAAACTTTTTTCCCCTCTATCATCACTTACCAAGTTTACACATGAAATTTTCACACCTATTAATTATGTCAGTTTTAATTAGTTACAAATCTGTATGGATTTAAGCTAGATACATTTGTGAAGAGCTTCCCTTTCAGACCCCATGGGACCTTGACTGTTCAATTAGAACTTTATCAGTCTGTCATCATCATCCCCTCCCTATGTTGGCTTCATTTCTACTCTCTGATCTCAACTTAGTATTGGAATTGATATCTAAAAATCCACTAGAAAACAGGTGAAATGAACTAATTATTCACACTAGGAATGGGTTTTTCATTTCTGTGAAAAGATTCCAGGGAAGAGTTTTCTAAATAAATAGTAAGCTCCTTTGGCTCAAATAAGTCATGATTCAAATTGTACACATGTGATTTACAGACCTTTAGGAAATTTATTTATTGCCATAAAGCAAGACACATCTGTTGAATGTCATCAATCTCTGATGATATCTAATGGTTTTGGAGAAAAAAAAAACCAGTGATATAATTCCTATCCAATTGGAAAAGGGCAGCCTTGCCAGTCTTTATTGTCTGAAGAGAAAACAGAAGCCAAATAGGGGAGCGAGTGGACAATAGATAGAACAATTTGGCATTTGACTTAAATTTGAAGGATAAATGCTTCAATTAATCCATTTTACTTTATTAATAATGCACAACTGAGTAGAAGAACAGGGATAGGAATTTGAGGTTTCCTGAACAACAATGAGATCTGAAAAAAAAATCTTGTAACAAAATAGTCACTTGATAATTTAAAATTCACAACATGGCCTATGCAATGTCAAAAAGTGATTAGGTGGAGGTGAAAAACATAATCAGTACTTCAGTACTCAGATTTGGAATTAAACCAATGATAATAAGGATTGTGTACCTGGGGAAAAAACATGCTTCTATATTTTACCTATTTGAATTTTCAAGGAAAAAGAATGTTTTTACTAACATGGAAATTAAAAAAAAAACAAAAAAAAAAAAAACTGCTTCACAAAAGTCTAAAGAGCAATATCTTTAAAGTATCTGCAAAGAAAATCCAGGTCCAAAGCAAAATCTTTCATCAGGAACTTAGTACAATGATAGACAATTTCTATTTGATTGTGATTAGCCTAAATTAGTTACTTCAAAATGGCATTAATTCCACTGAGTCACTCAAGGTTCAATTAGTAATTTATTACCCTTGTACATTGAAAGGTGCCATTTGGATAAAAGAAATTAGCTTACATGTCAAAGATATAGGATCTTTTTTGAAAATTCCTTTTTAGGGAAATATACAATATTTTGTTGATTAAAATATTTATTGAATCCTTATTTGTGAGGCAGCATGATAGGTACCTACATAGAATACCAAAAAAATTAATTTCTTCCCTGAAGAAGCTTCCTCTAATAGGGAACTAAAGCATGTATTCAAACAATGACAATGAGGGAAAAAAATCTGCTACAAGTGACATGAACAATATGAAAAGGAAATATTATTTTGTCCTGCAATAATCAGGGAACTAAACTTGACTAATAGGTTACAATTCAACCAAAGTAAATTTAATAAAGATATAAATAAAAACTGGAAGTAAGCAGAAATAACAGAACACAAAAGGAGGATAATGGATATAAGGGTAATGACACAAAGGCAAAATCTCAGTATTTGTTAAAACAATGTAATGAAAGTTAAGATGCTAAAAAAGTGCTTTAGCTTCTAGGGAAGCAAACCAATGAAGGGAAAAAACTCCTGTTTGGGGTGCTTGAGAGGATAACAAGAGATCAGTAGGAAAGTAAAACCTTCAAGATATTGATCATGTAGTAGGGTATTAAAAACCTCAAATGCAGAAATACTAAGTGCATCTTTTAGCAACCACCTATAATAAAAATTATATTCAATAAAGATCCTTTGAAGCAAAGATTAAAAATTAGACACTAAATAAATCAATAAATCAGTCACTATAAATGAAGCTGTGACCTGGTCCAGCCATTCTGTAAAGCATTCTGGAAATATGCTGAATTATTAAACTGGATAACCTTTGACCCAGTAATATCACTACTAGGTCTAATTCTCTCACCACCTATCCAAAAGATAAAAATTGAGGAAAAGGATCCATATATACAAAAATATTTATAGTTGTTCTTTTTGTGATGGTAAAGAAACTGAGAGGGTAGCTTATCAGTTGGGCAATAAATAACAAATTATGATATAGGAATGTGATGGAATACTATCATACTCTAAGAAATTAAGGGGATGGTTTCAGAGAAATCTCGTAAGATTTGTATGAACTTATACAAAGCGAAGTGAACAGAACCAAGAGAACAATTCAGATAATAAAAATATTAAGACAAACAACTTTTGGGGCAGCTAGGTGGTGCAGTGCATAGAGCATCAGCCCTGAAGTCAGGAGGACCCGAGTTGAACTCTGACCTCAGACACTTAACACTTTCTGGCTGTGTAACACTAAGTCACTTAACCCCAATTGCCTCAGGGGGGAAAAAGACAACTTTCAAAGACTAAGAATTATGATCAACACAATGACCAATAATAATCCTAGAGAACTAGTGATTAAATATTCATATCCATTAAGATCCACTCCAAATGAAGAGATGCACAATGAAGCATATTTCTTAATGGATGGGGTAGTGGAATTGGGAGGGGAATTCAAAACTAAAAATAAAAAAATTTAATTTAATTTTTTTAAAACAAGAACTGAAATGCAATTGTACAATTCATGTTAATTCTACTTTTCCACCAATGAAAATGAACCTTTGTAATGGGAAGAATAAAAACAAAAATGCTTACAAGAGATTCAAAAGGCAAAAAAGATGACAATGGCAAGGAAGATACCTCCCTCACTGATCTGAAAAAGTTCCAGTCACTTAGTCCACTTCCATTACATCCATAAGCATTAAAATGGTGATCTCTAAGAAATATCACTGGCTGGGAGATGGGCAGATGTTGCAAATTTTTTTAAAAGTAGATACCTCAAACTATGGTCAGAAAACCAAACATTTATTTCTGGTTAAAAATAAAATCCTAAAACAGATGAATCATGAACACTTCAAAAAGTAGATAATTGCTAAAACCAACCAGAATTCATTTAAAACAAGTTTCACTAGATAGGTAGACCAGGGAGAGGCCATGAACACATTTAAATTTTAGTAAAGCATTTTGACAGTCTCAGAAGATGGATAAAACTACAATTGGGTAGGACTGGAACCGGCATAACATTGATAAGTGGACTAATAATTAATGGACCAATAACAATGGCCAACTGAAGAGAGGTTTCTGGGCAATGTCATAGAATGGTTCCATCCTTGGTCTTGTTCTCTAACACTTTTATAATGACTTAGATGAAGGTATAAATAATATGATAATAAAATCTAAGGCAAGCATAATGCTGGAAAAGCCAGCTAATACACTAGTGGGTAGCATATAGATAAAAATCAGGAACAGGAAGAAATTTAATCAGAAAAATGAAGATCAAATATTTCTGCCAAAACAGTTCTAGTCTCTTTTAGTCCTTTCATTGTAGTGACTCAATGATTAAACTTCCTTTGGAAATGGTTCATTGTCTATCTCAAAGTCTGTTCTTTTGTCCATTTCTCATTTGTAAAGTTAACAGCTTGATTAAATAGGTCAGGTAAGAGCTACTTCAATTGTATTACCTTACTTTGTATTCTTTTATCTTTTTTCACAATTGATTTTGACCTTTGTTCTTTGTGAGGTGATCATACATTAAAAATCCAGAAATCTGAATAAAAAATTAAGTTATTTTTGTCTGTTAAAATTTTATTTGGTGCTTGCCTAGTTCTCTGCCACCTCTTTTCTGAACCTTCTCTCTCCAAAGTTTTCAATCAACTCTGAACAGCTAAGTGAGATAGTCTTTTCTCATTGTTCTTGTCCCTCTGCCACATGTGGCAGCGTAGACCATTCTCTCCTCTTGGACGCTGTATACTGAATTTTCATGACCCTATTTTCTCTAGATTATCCTACCAGTCTTACCATTCCTTTTCATTCTTCTTTACTAGTTTATCATCCATATCACATCTTCTAACTGTAGGTTATCTTATCCTAGTCTCTTTCTCTCTCATGTCAGCTCACCTAGGTTTCAATAGCCAGGTTTAAATAACCTCCTGATAACCTGATAACCTCCAGATCTATAAATAGGTTATGCCTGAAAACCAGTTTCCTGTATCCTAGTATCCTAGCCAGTAGCCTAGTGGAAGCATAAAAATTATTTTGAACTCAACATGTCCAAAGGTGAATTCATGATCTTTTGCTCCAAACCCATCCTTCCAAACTTCCTTGTTCCAGTCTGGGGCCCCACCATCCGTTCAGTCACTCAAATTCATGATTTCAGTTATGCCTGATTTCTTATTCTAGCACATCCCACACATCCATACAGTTGCCAAATCCTGTTGCCTCTACCTCCACAACGCAGCTGAAATCATCCCCTATTCTCCAACTGGTTTCTATGCCAGTCCAGGTTCTTGTCATCTCTCATCTAGACTATTGCAAATACTTGTAGTTAGTACCTCAAGTACTCTGTCCCTACTCTAGTCTAACATGCATAGCTGCCAAACTGATCATGTCACTGACCACTCAATCTGGAGCTCCAGGGGCTTCCTATTGTTTCCAGGTTTAAATAGAAAGCTTCTGTTTGGCATTTGAAGCTCTTCCAAGCTTGTCCTTTGTAGCATTCTGCCTTTATTAAACAGTATTTGGATACAGCCAAGTTGGTGTTCTTACTGTTCCTTGTACACTGGCCTCTGTCCAGGTGGTACTCTTTGTTGGGATGTTTTCTTCCTCATCTCTGTCTTGCTTCCTTCAAGGCTCAGCTCCGGTACCACTGAAGCCTTTTCTGATCCCTTCCTCTCCCCCAGTATTAGCACTTTCCAGAATTATCCTGTTCCTATTTTATATGCTCTTCTCTCCCATATCTCCCCCAGATGGTACAAGCATCAACAGGACAGCCTCTAGCCCAGTACATAGGTACGCAGTTGGTGCCAAACAAATGAAATACCTGCTGGTTCATTCTCAAAGCCAATATTCAAGATATGGAGGGGGGAGGCTTTGGTACAGTGTACAGGCCTTCCAATGTACTTGGGGTCATCATTTCCCTTTGCTCACTTTTGCACTAAAACCACCAAATAATCAAGTAGATGTTGATCTAGTTGTTTTTTTAAATTTTATTTTTAATTTATGGAATAAAATGAGCATTTCCACAATTTAATTTAAAAAAATGATTATATATGAAACTACAAATCTATGTTATTCCTTTTAAATATATTTAAATATAAATTAAATATTTTCCTTTTTTCTTTTCTCCCTAAGATGGCTACAATTAGACACATTATATAGATATATAGTTATTCTATACATATTTATCAGTTCTGTCTGGATACAGATAGCATCTTTCTTTATGTCTTTTATAGTTAATTTGGATGGTTATAATAGTCAAAATGATTTAATTTGCTCAAAGTCATTCTTAAAACAATATCATTTTGTTCTTGTTCATTTTGCTCTTCATAATTTTGTGCAAGTCTTTCCATGTTTTTCTAAGATCTAAGCTCATGAGCTCTTATAGTAGTACACTATATTCCATCACATCATTCACCACAACTTGTTTAGTCATTCCCCAATTGATGGGCATCCCTACTGTTTCCTGTTCTTTGCCACCACAAAGAGCTGCTATAAATATTTTAGAATGTAGATTCTTTTCCTTTTTCTCTAATCATCTTTAGAAAGAGACCTACAAATGGTATTGCTGCGTCAAAGGATATAGGCAATTTATAACTCTGGGTATAATTCCAGATTGCTTTCTAAAA
Organism: Sarcophilus harrisii; assembly: GCF_902635505.1. Taxonomy (NCBI): domain Eukaryota; kingdom Metazoa; phylum Chordata; class Mammalia; order Dasyuromorphia; family Dasyuridae; genus Sarcophilus; species Sarcophilus harrisii. The sequence goes on along the minus strand of NC_045427.1, from coordinate 640,482,135 downwards.
TGATGGGATCAGTTCATAATTCCACCAACAGTGAATAAATGTCCCAGTTTTTCCACAATCTCTAATATTGTTACTCTTCTCAATCTGGTAGGTGTAAAATAATATCTCAAGATTTTTTCAATTTGTATTTCTCCAATAGTGATTTAGAGCATTTTTTTTCACGTGACTATAGATAGCTTCCATTTCTTCATCTGAAAACTGTCTGTTCATATATTCTTTGACCATTTAGCAATTGGGGAATGACTCTTTTTTACTAAGTTCTTTTAGATATTTGGGATAAGACTTCTGAAAATCTATTCCCTTCCCCCGAAATTTCTGATTTTTCTGATCCTTATTTGCACAAAACTCCTTAATTTGATGCAATTAAAATTATCTACTTTATACCCAATTTTGCTCTCTCTTTCATTTATTCATAAACTGTTTGCCTATCTATAAGTGATAAATATATTTTGTGTTCTTCTAATTTTTCCATCTTTATGACTAGGTCATACATCTATTTTGACCTTATTACTTGGTAAATGGTATAAGATATTGGTCCACGCACAGCTTCTGCCCCACTGTTTTCCAGTTTTCCCAATGATGTTGATCTCATTAGTAGAGTCTTAAGTTCATTCTTTGAAGCAAATGTCAGCGCATAATAGACAATTATTTTCACAATGGTCTGCAAATGTATGTATTTGTTCCTATAATAAAACCAACTCCTTTATTTGCCTCTTTAAGAGAAACCTGTGAGTCACTCATGCACTGAATGGCATTTGTAGACTGGTTTCAAGTCAAGTGAAAAGTTCAAGATTTTTATGACTCACTTCCTCTGGAAGTTTGTCTAATGATTGGTCACTGATAAAGATCTCCTAGGGATAGTCTAAAAATTGTGATTCTTATTTTTCTGTGCTCCAAAAGTGGAGGAGGAGAGGAGTATAGCTACATAGAACCATTTAAAATTTTTCTTATGGTTGTCAGGCCCAGTAATTCATCCCCAGGTGACCAGGCTAACTGGGAAGAGTCTCCCTGAACTTAACCAGGTTGGTACTCAAAAACAACCACCTTTCCAGCCTTTCTGAGAGCAGTGTTAACCCCTTGCCCAACTTGCCCAACTAGGCCTAGGGTCACACCTTCATGCCACAATAAAGCATCTAAGTAGGAAAAACAGACTTGTCCTGAAGTATAACAGGCTGCAATTCAGGATGATGATTTTTCTATGTCAGGGTAAGAAAACCTGAGCTCAAATTCTTCTTTCAAGGTGTGAGACTCCAGAGCAGTCACTTCATCTTTGAGACTCAGTTTTCTCTTTTGCAAAAAGGGGATATTAATAGTATTTACCTTGCAGAGCTGTTGTGAGGATTCAGTGAAATACTATTTGTAAAACACGTTGCAAACCTTAATGCACCTTCTATGTGCTAGCTACTGTTAGGATCCTGGGGGTCATTGGGCAGAGTCTTCTCCCAGACCCTGAAGGAGAACAGGATCCATTACAATCTACTAAACTGTCTAAACTGTCCTTCCTTTCAAGTCTGCCTGTAATTCTGTGACTTGGTAAGGAGGGTGGGTGGGCCATGCAAACAAAAGCATTGGCAATAAGCCACGTAGTACAGTAATGGAAGGTAAGGCTATCGGAGGCTGGACTGGGAGACTAGCCCAGGACTATGACCCAGGTAAAGCTCTCAGTTTTTGAATGGAGAGCAATGGGACAAAAAGAGGGTTTTAGAAGGTGGATCTGACAGCATTACAAAGAATTCAAAAGACACTGTACACTTAGTAACTTATACTAGTATGACCAAGATCATTAGACCTATGAATAATGAGTGCCCATGAATCACATACCTGATAGTGCAACTTTTCCTTTACAAGCAGTCCGTTCTTTTTCAGAATCCACACATCTGTCAAGAGAAAAGAGGAACTGAATTATTACACCACCTACTTGCCAAATGACACAGTTAACTTTTTTTTCAAAGTTCCATTAACTTTCCAAGTATGTAACTTACTACCAGGAAGTAACTCATTCTGACAGCTAGGGTACCCCCATCATTGCCTCCTTATGCATCTCATACAAACAATTGTTTCACGTTGTTCCCCATAAACCTCTTGAGGGTAGGACCATGCTTTTGCCTTTCTTTTTATCCTCAAGGCTTAGCATGGTGCCTGGTACATAAGAAGGACTTAACAAGTGCTTGTTAATTATAGTTTCAAAATTTATGCATGTCTGTATATATATGCATATGTATATACCTATTTGTATGTGTATGTATAAATATGTGTATAAGTACACATATTTATACATATATACATAGATGTATGTATATATACACATATAAATATGTGTATACATAGCATTATAGTTTAGCCCTTCCATCACAAGAAGATTAGGAGAGATAGTGCAGGTATCATTTTATATAATCTATGTAGATTATTGTATAATTGCATTGTTATATGTAATTGTATAATTACATTTTGCTATATATTTTTTTTACCATATTATATCCACAGATGAGGAAATTCAAACTCACAGGTGATGTGACTTACTCCTGGCTACAAAGAAAGTAGCAAAGGTAAAATTCAAACTCTGATGTCCTACTGCTTCATTGCATTATACCAAGCTGATCTGGTCAGTTATTTAGAAATGAATTGAAGAGATGGTTTGTGAACATTCAGAAAGGGAGGCGATGCTTCACTTAGAACAAGCTGTACCAGATTAGTAAGTAGATTGGGAGACTTTAGACAAATTATGATAGAAATATATAATCATGCACACATCATTATGCAAGTATCTGTGTACACATGTGTGTGTATATATATGCTACATATTTCTCAGCACAAAGCACATACAAAAATAAATCAAAGACTACATGAAGAGATAGAAAAGCAAATGACTAATTTTGGTACATCAGGATAAACATTTAATCCTATCCCTGCATATCCCTGACATACCATGTCCTAAAACCCTCCAGTATTTTGTCTTATCTAACTCCTCTGCATTTTCAAATCTGTGGTGAAATGATAGATAAATACACATTTTCAAAAAACCAAGTCTTATCTGATTCTAAATAAAGTTTTTTGGGGAAAAAATCCGGTCAGTGTTTGAAATAGGGAAACCTCATTTATTTTCAACAGTTTAAAAATCATCCTTGACTTTTCCACAGGAATGCCATGAGAACTGCTGGCAATCAACAGCCCAGTTTACTTTCTATCTCTAATTAAAACAATATATATTAATTTCCTGCTTTAATTGCTCATTTCAAATGCTCAGCCACATACATGCATATAAAATATTTTAGTTCATTTTGAAACCTTTCTGGAATACTTGAGTTGATGAGTGACATGGGAGATTTTAAAAAGACATGGATCAAAGCCCTAGATGAACTAAAATCTACAGTGGTAGAGGGTACACCCGAGCACTGAGACCCTAGGTTCACACATATGCAAACCCTCACTGAAATGAGGATATAAAATAATGAGACTAATTCTACAAGCCAGTCATCAGCCTCATCATTTTATTATCAAATCTCAGATAAAATACATTTTATAGTACATAAAAGGAAATTCATTTTCCTTTGAAATAGAATTACCATTCATAAATTCAAACTCCTATCTTTTCTGACATATAAATGAGATTTCTTTCAAATTTCTGTAATAATAAGCAATGAGCAATATAATCCATCAAAATATGAATTTCACTGGAGATAACGGGAAGGCCTAATAAGCCAGGTAATTTAAGCAGCTAAGTAGATGCTATGGAAGGGTTTGTGAATTATTCTAAAGTTGAGATCCATTAAACCTAATTATGAATGGCACCTAGATGAATATGGTTTGCTCAAGTAGGAAAAGTTCAGAAGTGTTTGTTCCCTGAAGTAAACACTGGACATTATCTAGTCTGACTTTCTTTTTCACTTTTCTTGCAATTTCTTCAGCATTATGGCAGCAGAGTTTTTAATCCTACTTTCCACTCATGTATACCCAAAATTTCAAATAATTTGTTGAGAAATATATACCTTGATGGGCATTAAATGCACTATAAAATCTTACAACAGAAACTTCAAAGGCTATCACAAATGAATCATAAAATCATAGTTAGAAGGACCTTAAAATGTTGACTGATCTAACTCCCAGTTGAAGCATCGATTGTCCAATGAATGCTCTCCAGACTGAAGATCAACAGTGCTGATATCATTAGACCAGAGAAAATATTCAGTGTTTTACTGTATTATTCAGGCAAAAAACTGTAGCCCACCTAGCCCCCAAAGCTTCTACATGTTTTTCCTAGAGCTCTAACCTCTGGAGCCAAGAATAAATTGGCTCCACCCTTCACTGTGATTAAAAACTCTCCAAAGATTGGACAAATATAACCAAGTCCCCCACAAGTCTCCTCCCTAATTCCGTTACCTCTTCTATTAGTGGTTTTAAGTCCTTCCACCATCCTGACTGATCTTTTGGACATACTGTAGTCTATCCTTGTCTTTCTTAAAATGTAATGCACAGAACTGAGTAAGAGAAACCAGATGGGGTCAGTGTGAGGCAGCCCACAGGGAAATGGGCTCCTTACTCATTCAGGGGGTAACCCTCCATGATCATAAGCTAATAAGGCACTTACTGGTTTGGCTGCCATGTTGCACTGCTGACTCACCTTGAAGGTACAGTCCATTCAGTTCAATCCAATTGATAGGTAGAAAAGGCCCAATACTAGGTGCCTCTAGTTATGAAGATGAAAAATAGCAGCCTCTATCCTTAAGGAACTTTCAAAATCAGACAGGGATGAGCCACAAATATAAATTATAACATGAATAAGAATGTTAATAATTATACTACAAGTTAGTGAAGAGCATTGAGTAAAAAGGCAAAGGGATTCCCCGAAGCTTTGAAGATCAAGACCTCATGAAAGGGGCATACTTTACTGGGTTGGCCCTTGAGGGCAAAGGAGAATTTCAACAGGTAAGAGTTTTAAAGAATGAATTTCAGGCCTGGAATGACGAAGAGGCAAGAGAGGACAAGATAAACTCAGAAAATCTTTCTCAGGGTCATTTGCCCGAAGCAGCACTTAAAAGAAAGCGTAATGAAATCGATTAGACAGAGCATTGAATGCCAACTGAAGTAGGTTGATTATTTGGGCAGGCATTGGTGGAGTTCCTTATGGTCTGAGCCAGGTAATTCTATGAGGAAGACAGCATAGAGGAAGGAGACAAATAGCTGAGCACTTAGAAGGCTGTTAAAGAAATTTGATCAACTTAAACACTATTCACAATGGTCCAGGGGACCAATGATGAAGATAAGAACAGTGAGACATAAACCTTGAGTTTATTTGCTTTAATTATGGATGTTTGTTAGAAAGTTTTAAATTTTTCATTTTTTCACAAGGGAGTTGGAAGAGAGAAAATAAATACTTGTTAATTTAGAAAACAAAATAATTTAAAAATACCTAAATATCAGTACTATAAAGCAATTTTTAAAAAGGCTTTCTTTATGTTACATTAAATCTGCCTTTGCAGTTTCAACTCATTTATCCTGGTTCTACTCTCTAAGGGGCAAGTCTAATCCTCTTTCCAAATCACACCTTCAAATACTTGAAAACTGTCTGTTCCTCTTCAACCACCATCATTCCCTGACCCCTGAGAAAATCTGTTCTCCAGTTCTCACATGGCACAGTCTTTGTCTTCCACATCCTGGCCACTAGCATCTCAATACATTTGTTTGTCAATGTTCTTTATGAATCATGGCCCCCAGAACAGAACACAAGCCTCAAAGGAAACTGAATGGAGCCGAAACAACAGAACCATCATCCCTCCCTCATTCTGGACAAGATCCTTGTCTCCATGAAGCCTAAAATCAAATTCATTCTTTTGTTTTTTGTTGAGGCAATTGGGGTTTCCCAGGGTCATCCAGTTAGGAAGTATTAGGTGTCTGATACCAGATTTGAAGATTCATTCTTGTGGTCTACTAACATCTTTGATTCACCCTATAAGAACTTACTTTTAGAAGACTTGTAAAACTTTACATTTGTTTCTATCCAATTTCACCTTTTTAGATTGTAATCAGTATTGTCACTTCTTGAGATCTTTGAATTTTGATATAGTAAGTAGCTTTCCTTGCTACCTTTTGTGTTATCTGCAAACTGGCAAGCAGGGATGTAGATCTCTGACACAATCCATTAGAGATTTCTCTCCAAGTTGATAGCAACCTCTAAATGGGTGTTTTGAATTCATTCATCCAAGATATAACTTGTCCTATCTAACCTGCATCTCTCCATCTCAAGAAGAGTATAAGACATTACCTTGTTTTTACCAGCCTAGCAGAATGAAATGACCTGCCCTTAATCAAGCTACAATGAATATTATTCAACACTTTCCTTTCTAAATGTTGATAAACCAAAAATATATGCCACAAATCAGTCAAACTTACTGGTCTCTAATTTGAAATGTCTTCCCCCCTCTTTTTTTCTTTTCAAAAATTGAATTGATTGAAATAATCATGTAAAAAAAATAGACATGTGATTTTGGGCGATTTTTAAAAAATTAATATGATTAATTATGTTGACTCTTTCCCTAAGGTTAAACCATTATAAACCTGGTATAAATTCGATTTGGCCACAATGAGTTTTGGAGATCAGTTTCTGTGACTTTGCATTTTTATATAAAATCTGAATAAAAATTAATGAGATTAATCTATGATCTAAAAAGTTCCTTTGCTTTATTAGTACTCCTTTATAATAATGATAATAAAAAAAGAATATATATGACACTATCACTAAATTTTTCCATCAGAACCTAGAGTTCTCCATCTGCTTTTGGTTGTTCCTTAATAACTAACTAGCTATATTTCCTTTTCTAAGATTGGGTTATTTAAAATGTCTCGGATCTGTTAATTTGGCTATTTCATATTGTTTAAGGTATCCCCCCTTTTCTTGAAGGGAATTATTCTCAGTTTTGATAATATATAATTGTAATGAACAGATTCTGATAATGCTTATTTCTCTAGGTTTTGATAGTATTTTTATCTTGTTCATTTGCTATTGTTTTTAAACTTTCTGCCTCATCTTTTTTGATTGGATTGACAAAACATTTTCCCTCTAATTTTTTTCTTCAAATCCACCTTTTGGCTTTCCCAAATTCTTCAAATCCCACTTAAATCTCACTTTCTATAAGAAGCCTTTACTGACCCTAACTTAATGTTAGTCTTTCCTCTGTTATTTAATTGCTTTATTTTCTTTGTGAATATATAGTTGTTTACCTGTTGTTTTTCCCATTAAACTGGGAGATTCCGAGAACAAAGTCTTTTTGTTTGTATCCCAAGAAGTTATTAGCACAGTGGCTGGCAAATAGCAGCACTTAATAAATGCTTATTAACTGACTACTTTTTAATATCTTTCTTTTGTGTTTATTTTTTACATAATTTTTAAAAATAAAATTGTATTGATTTCTTTCAGAATGCCCAAATTTCCTCCACTGTCCATCCCATTCTTCCTGAGAACTTCCCCCTAACAATTTTTAAAGATTAAAAAAAAAACCAAACCAGTAAGATCAATACATTGAAAAATCAATACATTGAAAAAAAATCACATAATTGTTTCTATGATTTGTTCTTTGACTCATTTAAAATTCCATTGTCACATCTCCATTTGTGTCTTATATTTACAATCCCTATTTTTGTTGCATTGTGTTCTATAAAGGATATATTTGGGTATTTCTGCCTTTTGACATTTATTTGCAATGCCGGTGTTCTACAGTAAGTTTTTGTCAAAGTTCTGTGTGGTACTTAGGAATATGTATATTCTTTAATGTTGCCATTGAAAATACTCCACAAGCTCTAATTTACCCATCAATTTGTTCATTTCTATATTTTCTCTTGCCACTTAGCTTCTAAGAAAAATAAAAACTCCTCTATCTTTTGAATTCTTTCACAATCTAAACCAACTTACTTAGCTTTATGTCAGTCAATCAACATTAAAACCTCCTGCCATTTACTGATATTTTCTTGTTTTAGGGTTTCTTTTGAAATAATCACATTAAAGGCAAAAACAATGAAAACCACATGATTATCTAAACAGATATTGAAAAAGCCTTTGACACAGTACAATAGGTACTTATGTTTAAAACCTTATAATATAGCAATAAAGGGAAGGGCCTTTTTAAAATATTACAGTTCTCTCTAAAACCAAAAGCAACCATCATGTAACAGAAATATACTAGCAACTTTTCCAATATTATATGAATAAAGCAAGGAAATCAATTATCCCCATTCTTATTTGATATAATTCTAGAGTTGCTTAATATAATATGACAAGAGAAAGATATTAAAGATATTAAAAGCATAAAGCTAAGGTGGTAAAACTATCCCTATTGCTGATGACATGATGATATATTTAGAAAATTCCAGATAATGAGTAAGGTTACTCAAAATATTTCAGCCAAATTGCAGGCAACTAAATTTAAACCCTCACTAGTAATTAGCATTTCTATATAACAAAATCCAAGAAACAATAACAAAGGAAAGTTCCATTCTAAATAATTACAAAAACCAGCCTCAGTTATAAAACGCTACTTAAAGATAAAGAACTTAAAAAAAGTATGTATTAAGTATGCACTATGTATGTCTCAGGCACTATGCTAAGTACATTACAATTATTATCTCATTGGATCCTCACCACAATCTTGCTGTTACTATCACTTCCATTTTATAACAAAGGAAACTGAGGCAGAAAGTCCCAAATGACTTGACCTGGGTCTGGGTCACACAGCTAAAAATTGTGAGATCTTTCTGATTCAACCCAATGTCACATACTTGTCTCCTGGCAGGGAAGGTGTATTTTTAAGCAAATAGAGACAAAAGGCAATTACAAGAGATAAAAGCTGAAAAGATTCTACACAAACAAAATCAATGCACCTAGGAACAGAAAAGCAAGAAGTATCCTGTTAAACTAGATAATACAATGGCTATTATCTTAGACCTCTAATCAGGAGGAATTGAGCTCAGGTCCTGCCTCAATTAACTAACTACATGACTCCAAACAAATCATTTAATGTCTTTGAGCCTCAGTTTCCACGTCTATAAAATAGGAATGATTGCAACTACCTCCAAGAGCTGATGTAAAGATCAAATCAGATATTAAGTTCTTTATAAATTTTTAGGTGCTACAAAAAGACTATCATTATTTCTGATATAAACAATTAACAGCTATAACTAAGACCAGAAGCCACCATCAAAATAGTCAAATCCCCAAAAAAAGTTCAAAAGAATTGCCAGTCATTAAGAACCATAGGTTCCAAATCACTAACACAAGAAATGCAAATCAAAATAATCCTGAAGTGTGTGCTCACAGTATTGCAAATCCCACAGAAGAAGCAATTTTGGAATTATGCAAATAAAATGAGTAATATGCCCATCCCCTTTGGTCTGGAGATTACCCTACTGATTACCCAAAGAAATCCACATATATACTAAAATAGAGGAATTTGGAGAATGGGCACATGGATATATGGAAATAGAAATAGATGACAAAAGAAAAATATGGAAAGACACAAACTGAGCCACAGGGAAGTCAGCAGAGCCAAGAAAATCACTTACACAAATAACTTTGGTAATATAAATGGAAAGAACTACAAGGTGATAAAAAATGAGGTTTTGCAAAATGCCAAAGAACAAGCATAGCCCCAAAGATAAAACAACATTCACTCCTCTTTAGAGGTGGGAAGTCAACAGGTATAACATATTGCACACACTGTCAGGCTTTTTCAATATACTGATCAGTTTATTTTTATTGTTATGAAAGATGGCTTTGGTGAGAAAGAAAAAGAGAAATCTTGTTGAAAATAAAAAGAGAAGGTAAGGAAAAGAAAGGGCAAGGGAAAAAAGTCAACATTTGCCTCTCTCCAGTCCTGTGGGACCTCTCTTCTATTCTCCAAGATTGTTCAAATTTTCCAGTCCAAAAAAAAATTTTTCTAAAGGTCAAAAAAGGAACTGTTGGTCTAATACAATCTATGCTACCTCTAAGTGATGACTGGGTCCCTTTTGAAGCATTCACAAGCCACCTATTTAATAATCCTTTCAAATTTTTTTTTCCAGGAATTGGCATGCATTGGATGAATCAACTTTCTTCTGAAAACTGAGCCATCCATTTCCATGACTCCAATCCCAAGGAACATCTGCACTTTTCTATTACTCCACAAAAAAATTAGATCATTCACGGCTGTTAAGCAATCCCTCTCAACACAATGTTACCATTCTGAGATGTGATGAGCCTAAGCATAATAATTTAGGGTTTACAGAGGGGACATTTGATTATTGCTTGGACTATTTGGTGTTTAAATTTCCCCTTAAACTCCTGTTGATTAAGGTGATTTGGAGAAGATTAAAAAATTACAGGAGGAAAAAAACCCAGCTTATTACATGGAAAAATTAGTTCTCCCTATAATTCTGCCTTACTTATATAGCTATTTACAGAAAAAATGTGAATTAGCTTAAATTGGATATTAATGTTTTACATATTGAGCAATTAAGCAGTACAGTGGGTTGAGAATTGGATGTGGAGTCGGGATATGAACTCAAATTGTGCTTCAGACACATACTAGCTTTGTGACTCTGAGCAAGTCACTTAACCTGTCTAGAGACCTGAATAGGAATAGCAGCATCTACCTCCTGGGTTTCAGTTATGAGGATCAAAGAAGATATATTTTGGAAAGCCCTTTGGAAACCTTGAAGTGCTACATTAACGTCTGTTATTATTGTGTACATGAACATAAATCCAAAACTCCAGTGGATTCTGAGACTAAGAATTAAAATATTACTTCTGATATAGGAGCTGATGATTAAGCAAACATCTGCTTTAGAAGTCTCTTGTTACTCTCAATAAAGAGATCTATATTTAACAGAGTCAATTGGTGAATAGATAAGAAGTCTGGCCCCAAGGAAAAAAAACACCCTTTAGTAGGGTTCTTCACTCTTAGAACTGCAGTTTTCAACTGATCTTGTGCTGAATCTTAAGTGGACTTTTTTTTTTTAAATATAGAAAAATGTTTATCTAAGATTGAGTATTTCTGAATGTAGGTTTTGTTCCACTTGCAGTGATGCGAAATGACCACCAGAGGGTGCCAATTAGCCATTTTCTTTCAAAATGTATTTTTAAATTGAGTAAATAGATTTTTTATTTTATAGTCTTCCAGGTGCAGATTTAACACAGTATCACTTTGAAAAAATTGATAATCTACAGTACAAACCAACCCAACAATGAAAGAGCCCTATATATTTTCATAAAGAAGCCTTGAAAGGATCTGCCTTTTAGGCAGATTATATAATCTTTTCAGCCTTTGGGAGTTTTAATGAGAATTTTAAATTATGGGATAGAGTAGATGTGAGGAATCCAAATGGATCACACACAGTTCTTTGGACAAGTTTGTATTTCACCTCCTGACCCTAAACAGAGGAGCTTGTTTGTTTTTTAAATGTATTTTATTGACAGTTTTCATCTTTACCCATCAATCATTCCCTCATTGTCAACCTCCTTTGTGACAAAGAAAAAGAGTTAAGCAAATCGATCCAATTTGGAGAAGACTGAGCCCTTTTTTCACCAGAAACCAAATCATCAAAGCTTGAAGGACACAATTAGATCCACATGCTCCCCTTGGGCCATCTCGGTTTGGACCGAGCAGCTTGGGCCTCCTAACCAAGGCACCCTGGATGCTGGACGAGCATATTGTATGAACAGGCCACCGGGAAGGCCAGAGCCAAATCAAGCTTGTAATGGAGGTTAATCCAATGTATTTATGAACAAAAAGGCAGCTTGTCCCTTACTAGAGGGATGGAGAGGGATGAGGGCTGTGGCTGGGATTCAGTTTATAGAGGGAGCTCCCAGAGCAGAAAGCCCTCTCCATCCATGCAGGTTGGCAGCCTGTTTTTAGTTGCCTGTCTGAGAGTAAGGGGCCTCTTATCTTTTTTGTGGGTCATGGACTCCTTATTCCTTTGGCAGTCTGGGGAAATCTATGCACCCTTTCTCAGAATAATAAAATTAGTTATGTAGGATTACAAAGGAAATTATTAAAATGAATTAGCTATCAGGATATATATATATTTTTTTAAATCCCAAGTTTTAAGGATCTCCTGAATTTTCCAGTGTAGGGAAATCCAATTCTTGTCTTTGCCTGGGAGCAGCCAGGTGCTGCAGTGGATAGCTCCTCCAGCCCTGGAGTCTGGAGGACCTGAATTCAAATACCACTTTAGACATTTACTAGTTGTGTAACTCCAGGCAAGTCACTTAACACAAACTGCTTCCAAAAATTAATAAAAGAATTGCCTAAAGCATCAAGTTTGGGTGACTGACCCAGAGCCGTATAGACAAAGTTAATTCTACCCACTGTGCTACCCTGCTTATATGATGACATAAAGAATAATGCAAATAACTAATCAAAGTAACTTTTATACAAACATTCCCAAAATGAGGTAGAAAAAAGGAACGGAGCTCTTCCCTTTGTGTGCGATACAAATTGAAGTTAAGTGACTTGCCCAGGGTCACACATCTAAAAAGTGTTATATGTCTGAGGCTGGATTTGAACTCGGGTCCTCTTGACTCTAGAATCATGCTTTATTAGGCCATCTGGCTGCTCCTAATCTAGAAAAATCTGCAACCCCCCTGGACAGGCCCCTTTCACCTATTATTATTTCATATGATCTCTACTACTCTAAGACAGTGAGGGTAAGAGATAGGGAAACTGAGGGAAAAGAAAAAAAGATCACATGGCCTAAATGCTTTTCCTTTTAGTCAAACCACAGAAGCCTGGACATCACCTGACCAAGCCAATTAGATATCCTGTTATTACCCCAAAACAAAGTCCATTCAATCGGGGAGACTTTGAAACAAGCTCCAAGCCCATTTCCAACTCTGAATCATGATACTTAGATTAGATCCCCAGAGGTATCATGATTCAAAGTTCCTCCTATGACCAATGAAGAAACCAAGGATCCAGGAGTTTTGCTGATGACCAAGGGGCAGCCTTGAAATTGAGCCTCAATGAATCTTCTGACTGCAAGCTTGTGCTCGTGTTGTTACCCAGGCCTGGGAAGTGAGACCTTCTCCCCTCATTGCTTTCAGCCCTTTTAAGGCTTCAGATACCTCTAGCTTCTAGAGAGGAGCCTATCAGCTACAAACAATGAATTCTGGTATAATCACCGAATCAGAGGGCTGAGATCATGTCATGATGTACTTTATTTTGGATTCTCTCTACAGTTAAATTAGTTGACAGCTGACTATACACAATCTTATTTGTATATGGTAGAGCAACTTAACCAGCTTGGAATAACTTGGTACATAACATGGTATCCTATATACAGATTTCAAGAAACATCTGACTGCCTACCTAAGAGGAATGCAATTTTCGCATTAACATAATTCTTCCCTATCTTTGTGACACTCTCTCTAACCCTCACTATTCTTTGATAGCAATGACTGCTTTTCTCCACATTACATACTGGGGGTTCCTGAATTTTTTTGGCCTTGACCCCTCCCTCTTCCTAGCAAATTGGTGAAGTCTTTGGATCTTTCTAAAATTCAATTTAAAAATAACTAAAATAAAATCCATGGGGATACAGATCCATGGAAATCTGTGGACACCAGGTTAGGAAGCCCCATCCTAGGCACTCAAAATAACTATGATCTATGCATGAAGCAGGAATGGGGAAATCAAGGAAAACCAAGGAAATCACATCAATTCAGAATGGAAATTTAAATCAGGAATGGACTGATAATTGATGTGTGTTTTAACGTTTTATTTAATTTTTGGTTGGTCACTGTTTCAGTTCTCTGCCACTCTCCTTTCTATATCTAAAGGCAGTTAGAGGGGGAAAAGGTAACCTTCCCAACAGCATTCAGTAGGGAGCTGGGAAATCACATGTGTTCTCAGCTCAGCAATCATTTTTCCCTTTTTACTTGCCTTTGTTACATAACAGACTTCAGTGCTAGGACCAGCCTTATGTAACATTTTTATAAATGAATAATTATAGAGCAGAGGTAACAGTAGATTATGAAACAGCCTCTCCCTACCTCCCTGTGCCTGCAGATTGAAAGAGCATCAGACAGAGAGGGGTCAGGACTACATCATCAAGCAGCAATGGGATGATGTCCCATTATGGATACTGAAATCTTCCTGCAGAGAGAAGCATTGGGTGATGCAGCACAACAGGCTGCTGATAAGGAATCAGTGTGAAAGCAGACAAATATTTTATTTAGACTGATGAGCCTGAGCAAGTCAATTTTTGTGGGACTCGGTTTCCTTTTCTATTTTGAAATGGATCATCTTTACAGCCCCTTCCTGCTCCAAGGTGCTATGAAATTATTTTGCTTACCCATTGGAATTGCCATAGCTGTCTGCTTCTCAGGAAGGCTTCAGTCTCCCCAGAAGGAAGTAACCTCATCCTCTCTACCTCCCAGGATAAAAGTCAGGAACACGCCTTGTAACCCCAAAAGAACTCTAGATCCCTTTCTTTAGCATTTATCTTTAAAACAGTATTGGGTGCTTTGACATTTCTACTTGAATCTAAATTATGCAGTTTTCATTCAAATGTTTAAGTTCATTCACAGCTATGAATTATACTAGGAAGAGCAAACCTGAATCTGTAACTCACCGTCTTTCAGGTCCAGTCTGCTCTCTCAATTTCTCTAGTTGTTCTGTATAAGCCATTATCCGAGCATTGCAGACCATCAGATTTTTAACTGCATGTAAGAGTTGATCTTTTTGAGTACTCAGGGAAAGGAGTTTGCATATTCCTTTTTGCATCCGGATTTCAAAGTCAAGCTTTCCTTGAATGCTGCCATCCTAAAGCAAAGCAAATTAATGGTTAGTGAGGAATAAAAAGAACGAACACTTGTTATTGTTATGTTATAAAGAGAGGGGAAGGAAAGGAAAGGAAAAAGGGAAAGGATTTTATCTTTGTACTCCCCAGCATAAGGAACTATACTTGATATAGTTCATAGGTTTATGGAATTGGAGTATTCTGATTCCACATATTTAATATGAGAATGTAAAAAGCTGATCTGCATTTCCACTTAGGTGACTTTTTAAGCTATTGTCCTTGGGGAGGTAAGGGAAGGGGAGTTGTCAATATTCAAAGTTTATTCCAACATTTCTCTTCCTAAAAGTAAAATGTTCCCTCTGGACACAGTTAACAAATAAATGAAATGATCTGAATAAAAAGGATGCACAAAAAAACTTCTTAAACTGCTTTTTATCTTAAAATTGATCAGGAAATATGAATTATATTATTCACACATTTTAAGGAAATAAGCATCCTCTATAAGAAAAGGAAACTGTTTTAAGACCAGGAAAGAAAAACTTCACTGGATTTTTTAACTTCACTATCCAAATGAAGTGCATTCATCACATGCCAAAGAAATTATTTAATTATGGTGTCCTTTGGGTGTAATTATATACACTGCAAAACACTCTGGTGTTATGGTAAGGTAAGCCTGAACTAAATAAATAGGTTATATAAATGCAGATGCCTTTATATCTATTTAAATTACCCCAGATTTTTTTTTCTTTCTAAATAACATGTACCAACTTTCCAAATCAAAGAACTAGTAAACAATTTAGTTTTATCCTATTTAGCTCAAGTGTAAGTCACTTAATACTGCTGTGCCTCAGTTTCCCCCCATACCTCATAATGGGAAACAGATGCTTGGTAATGGTCACCCCCCACAAATGTGTCCTGTTTTGAAGCAAGGAACCAAAAGCAAGCTATTTTGGAAACCAGAATGTTTGTGCCGCCCCAGGGAGTTGGGATGAGCAGCCTGAACCTTCTGCAGGACAGGTCAGGTAGCCACCGGGTCCCACGTTGGGGCCCAAAGCTCCCCCAGGCTCTGCCAGAAACAGGAAGGGAGCAAATGCGTTTAAATGCCCGCCGCCATCTACTACCTAGACGACCTAGACGCTGACAAGTCAATTAAGGCTCCAGCATTTGTTGCATGGGCAGCGCGCCCAGGACTGGGATTCTGAAGCTTCTGGGTGATGCAGCCTGCTGCCAGTCCGGTAAAACCTATGGTTACTGCCGTTTCCAGGCAACATTCCCTGTCAGCGAGAGGCTGGGAAAGAGCCACGTGTTCTTCCTCCATCCAAGCGCCCAGAAATCGGTCCCTGCACCGGCCGGGAAGGCCTGGATTGAAGCTCTCAGACCCAGTCTGAGTCCCTCCCTGAGGGGGCTGTCTCATCAATTTCCAAAGCTGTCATGTCTCGCAGGCGCCACCAGATGGCGAGAGCTTCATTGAGGAAAGCAGCCTTTAACTCCCCACCAATTTCCAGGCCCATGAAGAAAGGCCAGTGGCTTGGCCAGGGGTCCCCTCACACCCCTCCAGCCCTGGCTGCGGATCTTTACCTGAAGCTGTCTGGGGGAAAAGGCTAAAGCAGCCCCAGAGGCACAGATGTGACGGCCTCCGCGGCTCCCGCTTCTCGGGGCAGAGCCTGTGAGCTTGGCTAAGGGTTTTGCTCTGCCTTTAGCTCATCTGATCCTCTGGCCAGTCTGGGGATTATTGGCTCCATTTTACAGATGAAGAAATGGAGGCAAACAGGGATTAAGTGGCACAGCTACTCAGTGTCCAAGGCAGGATTTGAATTCAGATCTTCCTGACTCAACATCCAGAACTGTATGAACAATATAGAGGGGGAAGGCAGGAGTGCACCCAACTAACAAGAAACGGGCCCTATCGTTAGGAAGTCTAAGCTTAGGCAACTTAAAGTCAAATGGAGCCAGAGATCAAGGAGCAGAAAGTGTGTGAGCCATTGAATTCATTCAAAGTCAATATAGACCACTTCTTTACTTAAATGAAGCCAACCAACAAGTAGTTCTTCACAAATAGATGTCATGGGTAACCACATAATAATGATGCCTATATAGAAATATTTCTAATATTACTATATGCTCGGTACTGGCTCTTCACAGTTATTACTTTTGATCTTCACAATAACTTTGGAAGGCAAGTATTCTTATAATCCCACTC
The DNA here is from genome assembly GCF_902635505.1 of Sarcophilus harrisii. Taxonomy (NCBI): domain Eukaryota; kingdom Metazoa; phylum Chordata; class Mammalia; order Dasyuromorphia; family Dasyuridae; genus Sarcophilus; species Sarcophilus harrisii. The sequence goes on along the minus strand of NC_045427.1, from coordinate 640,465,172 downwards.
TGCAGATGAGGAAACTGAGGCAAATGCAAGCTAAGTGGCTTGCCCAGAGTCACACAGCTAGTAAGTATCTTGAGGTCAGATTTGATAAGTAGGAGGAGAGGGAGATGGAAGGGGAGGGGGGGAGAGGAAGAGGGAGAACTGCACAATACCTCTGTAACTTAATAGGCAGTAAAGTCTCCTGGACCTGGAATTTAATTCTGGCTAATGCAGACAAATGAAGAGGGGCTCCATAAGTCTTTAAGAAGCCAAAGGGCCAATGAACAGAAAGTGTGCTGGTGACCAGGCCCAAGGTTGTGCTAATTCTTGCCCGAGTCCAAATCCCAGAGGGAGTGCTCAGTAAATGGTGTTTGCCAGTCTAATGGAGGGGAAGAAGGGTTAGAGAAAGGAGTCACTGCTAGCCTCTGCTTGACCTCCCCGCCCCATGCTCTCCTTGCTCCTGGCCCAGACTTCTCTGATCAGTTGCCAAAGGCATCTTCCTAAAGCACAAGCCTGACAGCATTACTCCTGTCCTTACTCAGTAAACTGCACTGGCTCCCTATTACCTCAAGGATCATAATAAAAGCCTTTCTCTGGCCTTGGGCCTTCCTGCCTGTCCAGCCTTCTGGCCACGTCTGACCCGACTCTGACTGTGTCACCCTGTCCCTACTCAGTAAACTGCACAGTTCCCCCTTACCTCAAGTATCAAAATAAAATCGTTTGGCCCTGGGCCTTCCTGCCTGTCCAGCTTTTTGTGATCCAAAGACCATGACCTTACTGCCCTTCTGATGCGTTCCCCTGCTCCATGTCCACTCCTGCATCTCCACCTTCCTTTAAGACTCAGCTGATCACAAGGAATATGGAAATGTTTAGAAACAGACCCTCTCTTTAGCAAGGCTAGGCTTAGGCAAACTGAGGCAGAGATCAAGGACCAGAAAGTGTGAGAGCCTTTGAATGCACTCAGTCATTTCAACAATGACTTTTTAAAGGAGATCAATCAGCAAGGTAGTGGGTAAGAAAGGCATATGTTTAAGCTATCAATATAGGTTAAACCTTGCTTGTGGACTAGAGGAAGGGAGGGAGGGAGAAAAATTTGGAACGCAAGATTTTGTCAAGATGAATGTTGAAAACATATTTGCATATATTTGAAAAAATCAAAAGCTATTATACAAAATAAAATAAAATTTTTAAAAAAGACTGGGCTGAAATTCCACCCTGCTTCGACAGACCCCCCACTTTCATCTGCTTTCCCTCTAAGATGATCTATTTCCACTGCAAAGGATTTGTACATGCAGCACTTTATGGGATATAGAATGTAAGTTCCTTGAGGGCAGGGACTATGGATTTTGTCTTTATACCTTTTCAGTGCTTAGTGTGATGCCTGGCATGCAGTAGGTGCTTAATAAATGCCATAGCCTGACTAGCCCTGGCAATCACAAACTTTCACCCTTTGAGAGTCTTCCACACAAAGAGGAAGGATGAGGAGCCCAGAGGATAGAGGCAGCCTTGGTTGCTATGGGTGCAGAAGCTGAGGATGCTGGGAGGAGTGGCCTGTGGCTGCTGACCTGCCTTCAAATTGCCATAAGGAGCCTGGCAAGGCAGTGAGGGCAGCAGGGGCAGCTGGGGTATCCCACTCCTAATTCAGGGCTGCAAGGGACCTGGAATCCAAGTGGGACAGAGAGCCCAAGTCAGGACAGATCTGGGGCAGGACTTCCTCTTGCTGGTCCTCTGGCCAGCTCCCATGATCCCTAGTTGTCCTTGAAATGCCCCATGCCAGTGCCAGGCTCTGAACACGCTGGGGGAGGGGGGGCAGCTAGGGAAGGCTATCTCCATGGAGGGTGGGACTAGAACCTTAATACACCTAACATGTATATGGCTACAACATCATGAGCTCATCTGAGTCCCACATCATTCCCATATTAGAGGAGATGATTGAGGCACAAGTCCCAAGTCGCATGACCAGCAAATGGCAGTTTGTATAATAAAGGCCCCACACTATCACCTAACCCTCCTGAGGCCTCCTAAATTAAATGACTTCACACAGGGGCAAATCTTGAACCCGGGTCCCTGTGGCTCTAGAGTTGGAGCCCAAGTTTTCTGACATGGTTCTCCAACGTGCAAAGCCCACTCACTTCCTATGAATTATTCCCGAGTATCCTGGTAAAGTCAGTTATTTTCCATTTTCCATTTACAAAAATAAAGTCAACACCTTTACCCAAAGGGGTGGATGAAGGAAGGACCCTCCATATACTGGACGGGGGGGGGGGGAGATCTGCCCAGAAGTAACCCCATCCATGGCCACAAGAGCACTGCAGGAAGTATCATACTAAATGTCCAAATAAATAAACTCCCCTGACACTGGGAAATGGGCATTATAGCGAGCGGGGATCAGAGGGGGTACGGTGTGCAAGACAGGACTTAGAGCTGAGGCAAATCAATTGACTTGTGTCTCAATTTCCTCATTTATAAAATGGGGGTTAAATGGGGCCTCTACCTCAAGGAACTGTTGTAAAGATAAAAAATTAAAATACGCCAAGAGTCTTGTAATCCTTAAAATGCCATGCAAACCTTGGCCATTATTATTCCTATAGTTTGATGATATAAATGGCATTTCATTACCAGTTTTCGTTACCAGGATGAATTTATGCATGGAAATGTGGCAAGTAAACTGAGTCACAGAAAACCAAGTCTGGAGCAGCTAGGTGGTGCAGCTCTGAAGTCAGGAGGATCTGAGTTCAAATTTGACCTCAGATACTTAACACTTCTTGGCAGTGTGACCCTGGGCAAGTCACTTAACCCCAATTGCCTCTGGGGTGGGGGGGGGGGTTGGGGAGAGTACATTTCAGCTATTCCTTGCTCTAAATCTCAGCAAGCAGTGGGATCCCAGTGACTACAATAGTGCTCACTGAGCTAGTTCACTCGACAGAGAGTGAAGAATATAGTCTGTGGAATAGGAGCCTTTGATTAAATTTCAGCTCTGATGTTTACTACTCACATGAATGGCCTCAATTATCAATTTAATCACTGTCTCAGTTTTGCTATCTGTAAAATGGAAATAAAAATATGCCCTTATGGACCTCCTAACAATAGCGAAGAAAGTGCTTTGTAAACCTTAAAGCATTAGAGAAATGGGACTTATGAGGTATAACTTACTCCCCAGTCTCTGAAGCAACGTGCCAAAACAATCTTTAGAAATCACTGCCTGGATAATGAGCAAGGACAGGCCCCACTGGACAATCTGGTCCAGCATCACTCCCTGGCACACGCTACACTAGGAGGATGCTAGGACACCTGTCTTAAATAAAAATAACAACCCCACCTTGAATTTGAATGGCATCTTTATAGTTTAGAAAAACTAAACACTATCTCCAATCATCTTCAAAACAACCCAGTGAGGAAACATGCAAGTCTTTGGTGAGATTCTGTTTGTGGTGGGTTAAGATAGCTATATATCACTCACAAAATTATTCAGGATAAATAATCCAAGGCACTACAGCAGTGGTTCTCAAAGTTTGGTCCAGAGCACCCTGGGAATCTCTGAAATCCTTTTAGAGAGTCTACAAATTCATAATTAGTTTCTATTTTTAATGTGATCAATATCTATAACTATAAACCACATAAACAAAAACTTTGGACAGATCCTCAATCATTTTTAATAGGATAAGGATATTGACAACAAAAGTTTGAGGACCACTGCACTACAGCATCTCAGAAAACACTGGGGAAAAGACTGAAGGCTTATTATCAACTTCTTAAACACCTACCATATGCCAGACATTGAAGATTCAATACAATGAATGAAACAATCTCTACTTGCAAAGATTTTACAATCCACTGAGAAAAATCAAAACATGTATGAGACAAATACTAGAGTTAGAAATGAAAATACAGGTGACAACAGCTTTTGCAAGGTTTTTAAAGTGATACAAAATAAAAAGAGTTTTAGTTATGAGGATAGATTTATGTATGGAAAGGTGGAAAGTAAACCGGGTCACAGACAACAAGGAAGTCAGAAGACTTGATTGAAATTCCAGCTGCCCCTTGCTCTATATCATCTCAGCAAGCAATGAGATCCCAGTGACCACAATGGTGGTCATCGAGCTAGTCACTTAACAGAAGTCCCCCCCCAAGCCATATCTCTTGCTCAAGGTCACATGCGGAATGAGGGGCAGACCTGGATGAAATGTGAACCCCAATCTGAGGGACCAAGTGCCTTTCCCTCTCTAAAATTATGCTAGTCAACAGAATGAAGTCACAGGATTGGTGATCTCCATCAGGATTCCAATGAAGTGAGTCACAGGCTTATAGAAAAGACCTGTTGGAAGGTCCTGCTGGAAAAAAGCTTGAAAGTAGGAGACTAATGCTCTTGGAGAAAAAGTCTTGATTTGTCCAGGTTCACCCAGGTAAAAGTAGAAAAAAGCCGGAAGTTGAACTCAGGCTCTGTTATATTATTCTGTCTTTTGCTGAACCTGTTTATAAAATGGGGACATTGATATTTTTACCATCAGCACAAAGCCAAGATATATGGCAAGTGTTCTGTAAACTTTAAAACAGAGAAATCATTTGAGGAAAACTTCTAAGTGTACAAAATATTGGGTGTCCTAAAAAATCTTAGTTCTCTTTTAAGCTATTAAAGCTTTTAATAGATTAAACAGCTCTAATTGAATCTACTTTCATTCATTCTATTCAGGAAAAAAAAAATTTTCCCTTGTTCAATGACATTGTTTGAACTGTTTACATGCTATTGTTGTTTGTCTTTTGTTCTCAAAGAGGAACATGACATTAGGAAGGTGATACCATGACATGTAAGTGAATTAGATTTAAGTGAGGGTTGGGCAAGGTTACCCGGCTCACCTTCCCCTTCAGAGCCATCTGGGTCCAGTGGCCAGATCTAGATCAGGAGGACTGGAGATGGCTCTGGATGTAAGGTCGGTATTAGGTCTTAGTTTGAGGTAACACCCAACCAATGATTAAGACCAAGTACAAATTGAGGCAGAGAATGGTCTCTTTTAACCTAGTCAAAAAAATAAAAAATCAATCTGGGAAGGGAAGATAGTCAAGGTTTCTGACCAAAACAGAAACAACTGCTATTTACATTCTCTCAAAGCCAATCAGGGCCTAAATAATGGTCAAGTGGGGCTTGGCCTGGGACCCACTGCTCACCAATCATTGAGAGCCAGAGTGAGTTGGATTTAAGACAGGGTCCTCAAGAAAGAAATCTAACTGGTATACTCCAAAGTATCTTAGGAGGGTTCCAACAAAAACATTCTTTGGGCAGAGCACCCACAAGTAAGGATATAGATAAGAGTAAGATAGCCTATGTGGACAGAAAAAGAAAGAGGAAGGGAGGAAGGAAAGGAAAGGAAAAAAGGAAGGAAAGAAGGAGGGAAGCAGGGAAGGAAGGAGCTGTATTCACATATTATATAAAAGCAGTGCAATTCTAATAGTGAGAGTCCCAATTTCCAATGTGAGGCTTTCTCTAAAGTCACATAAGGACGGTGGCCTTTTCTTGTTCCAGTGGCTACACTGGCTGGATAAAGAACCTTTCCCTCACCAGCTTCCTTTTGCTACGGTACCTTGGGTTAATTTCAACTGACTTTTTCACAAACTCCATTAAGAGCAAGTTTCCCATAATCTTCATCAATCGGCAGCTCTTCTTCAGTGAGCCAGGTGATGGGGATGGGATGGGACACCCGAAGCATTTTCCCCTCCGTTTTAAGTGAAATATTCCGGATGTAGTGGGGTAGTGGCAGAAAGGGCCGGAGAATTCCCAGAACTGTGTGTCCATCGCCTAAGTCCCTTGACCAGTCTGAGATAACACTAGCTCATCTTGGGGTAATAGAAGGAAAAATGCTTGTGAATCTCAGGCTGCTCTAAAAGCCATTTCTAGTACCACAGGAGCCCAACTGAAATCGAGTCCGTTTGAGGTTCCCCCACCTTTCCAACGCTGCTAAAGGGGGAAGGGACCAGGCGCTGGGTCCGAATCCGTGACCCCCGATGACCCCGGTGACCCCAAGGACCCTCACTAACCATTGCACCCTAAGTCAGAGGTGAGCTCTGGGGCCCCCGCGGCCCCTCCCGGGGCTGCCCTTAGTCTCACTCCGGGAGGGGCGACCTTGCGCAGCCCAGCCCGAGGCCCGGCGGCGGGGCCGGAACTGACCCTGCGGTCAGAGCTGCCCCCCAGCGCCCGAGCGCGGCTCCGGGCCGTGGCTGAGAAGCAACAGCGACAGCCAAGATAGCAGTGCCCGCGGGGGGCCCGCCGCCCCGCGCCAGAGGCTCCCCTCGCCACTTACTCTCTTGTGGGGGGCGTCCTGGGCGCGCGACCACCGCTGTCCGGGTCCCGGCTTCCGGAGCTGTGAAAGGGCAGAGACAGACCGAATGACCCCTCGGGCTCCGCTCCGCGCGTGCCTCGGCGTCCCCCTCTCCCAGGCTCCGCGGGCCGGCCCGGGCCTCGCCTAACGCGGGGGAGAGCGGGGCCGGGGACAAAGGGGACAAAGGGGCCGCCCTCACCTGCTGCTGCTGCTGCTGCTGCTGCTCCTGCTGCGCGACGCTCCCCGCCGGGGGCTCCGGCGCCGCCTCCATGGCCGCCCCGCTCCGCACTGGCCCCGGCTCCGGCTCCGGCCCCGGCCCGTCCCGGTCCCCGCCACCAGCTGACCCTCCGACAGCGATTTGAAAATCCCGCCCCCTGGCTCCGGGCCCGGCCACTGCGCGGGGGGCGGGGGGAGGAACCAACCGCTGGGCCGTACTAAGTCAGGAGGGAGGGAACGTGGGCGGTTCTGCGCACGCGCAGCCCGGGCGGAGGCGGGGCCGAGTGGAGCGAGCCGTTCTCTGGGCTCTGGTGGAGCAAAGGAAGGGGCGGGACCGAGGCTGCGGCGGAGGCGGGGCCCGATGGACGCTCCTCCCCTCTAGAGAAAGTACCGGCCCCGTGCACCTGCCCCAGCTTGGTATTTGGGCAGGTCTCGGTGCCCCACCCCTTCCCGGGAGCGAAGGCTCCCCGCCCCGCCCCGCCCCGCCCACGCCCCGCCCCGCCCCGCCCCGCGCCGCCGCTTGCTCCCCTGTGCCTCACGGTCAAAGGCGGCCCTAGAGGTACTTTTGTCCTTTTTAACGATCCGGACACTGAGGAGCAGGGACCCGCCCAGAGTTTCTCCCAACTCAGCGCCGGGACCAAAGTCTTTCCCACTCCGCCCGGGGGACTCGCGACGGCAGCATCGGCTATTAACGAATCGTAGAACCGTGGGCTTGAGGGAGCCGCGAGGCCGCCCAGCCCGTGCGTTACGGGCGCCAGGGCCGGCAGGGAGGCCGCAAGCCCACGGACCGTTTCCCTCCCCCAAGGCCTCGGCTGATACTCAGAGCGGCTCTTTCCTCGCAGCAACCTTGGGGAGTGGGCGGTGCCCGCCTTCTAGCGGAGATGGCGGAGAGGTGGCGGACGGGGGGATGTGTATCTTTGCACATGGCCCAGGTGCGGGTTTGTTTGCCCCGCTGTCTACTTGTCGCAAAAAAGGGGCTTTTTGTTGTTTAAAGAAGTATTGGTTGGAGGTGAATGACGAGGTCTAGAGACAAGAGTTGAGTGAGAAGGAAAAGGGTCTTTGGAATATTAAGGATGCACAGAAAAGGTAACGGAAGGCGTTTTGGAAGAATACACGGATAAAGAATGAAGCTTTTCTAATGAGTTGCAGTTATTATATGCTTTTTAAAAGTGGACAAACTGTAAGGAAAATCCATGGGGTGGTGTCTTTTCCAGTTATTCATTACATACAGAAATGAAAGTGTACATCGGATTTTGCCAAGAATAGGATAGTAAGGGGACAGACCTGATACAGGGATGTAGCAGGAGAGGATGGTCTTCTGCCAAGGCAGGCTGGCGTCTTCTGGGCCATTTAGCTCTTAAAAGAGTCGCCTACAACACTGTGGGGCTAAAGGAATAGAATAATAAAAAGTAAAAGGATTAAAACAAATAAAACAAAATAGTAAACAGAACAAGGGTCCACGATTTCAGCAGAAGATTCTCATATCCATATAGATCCATCTAAGATCATGAAAGATAAGTCTAAGAGAACTGTCCAACATCATCTAGTGAATACTATAGATCTGTGCCTGGTACGAGTGCTTAGGTGCTGTCCTAGGTGCTGGGAATACAAACAAAAAAAAAAAAAAAGGCAAGACAAAACCTCCTGCTCTCAAAAAGCCCGTGTTCTATCTAGGAAAGAGCATGTATATATTGCAATACATATGAACAGTAACTTAGGATGTTAGCAGAGCCATTAGGAGCTTGGAAGATGTAGAAAGGTTTCCTACAGGAGGTGGCTCTTGCCCTGAGCTTCAAAGGAAGCTAGAGGCAAAGGTGAGAATGAAGCACAAGCTCTGCAAAGACACTCGGATGATAACAATAATGATGATGTGTGCATATGTGTGAAATGTCCTATGTCAAGAAGGCTAATGTGACTGTACTGACACATATGTGAAACAGAACAATGTGAAACAAATCTGGAACGTGGACTGGAGCCAGGTTGTGGAAGGTTTTAATTGCCAAATGGAAGAGTTTATGTTGAATCCTAGAGGCAACCAAGAGTCACTGAAGCTTGGAGAGTAAGGATGTGGTTGTATGTAAAAGGCTGAAACTCTTGAGTCGATGCACTGAGGTTGGACAATTGACAACTCAAGGCTAATTACCGATTGGACAATACTCTGTAAGCATATGCTTGGAAAATGGCCCTTCCCACTATCCTGTGCTGGCTCGATAATTGGTGTATACAGAGAATTGTAGCAGGGACTAGAGGGTGGAGTAAGACTAGTCAGAGTCACTTCTGGATGGGAGATGAAGAGGAAGGTCACAGAGATTCTGCATCCATCCAATTCAGTTCCACCCCTAAAGACCAAGAATAAAGACCAAGGACTTTTGCTTCTCCTGACTCTGGCTGATGCTAAGGTATCCAGGGGGCTAATGCAGTCATCACAGCTGTACTCCTTACCTCACAGGGACTTTGCAAGGATCAAATGAGATGACAGATAAAGCACTTGGCAAACGATAACTGTATATAAGCCTGGGCAGGAATCAAGGAATCAAACTTTCAGATAGAGAATCTTTACCCAAAGTTACACAACCAGTGTGGGGGGAAAAAAAAAACAGAGACATGATTCAAACTAATATCTCCTACCTCTAAAACCATAGCATTCTCCATGCTACCATTTTGCCTCCCATTACCTTGGGTCTTTGAGAGTAGCTACAAATAAAAGATTTATCCCCATCAATCAACTTAGTGATGAGCTCCTTATTGAGCTAGACTGGTCCTTGCATAAAGTACACACCATGCACAAAAAGCTTACACTTAGAATAACAAATAGCTTTTAAGAGCCTGCTATGCTCTGTGTATTGCAATCTGAATTTAGATCGAATCCTGTCTTAGTCAGTTAGTAGCTTTGTGACCTCTCTGGGTCTTTCTCCTTATGTAAAATGGAGATAACTACCCAGTGTTGTTACGATGACCAAATAAGATATGTCAAGTGCAGTATAAATTTGAATTTTTTTCCTTGTTTGGTTAGGGTTCTGCTAATTAGACTTCAAATAACCTAGAGCACTGTCCAAGTCAATAAGGTGAACTTGAGTAGAGTCCAGATATTGTAAAAAAAATATGGGTATATCAAAATATGGGCATCAATTTTTGGCTCAGAAAAATATGTTTTAAGATTCTAGTTTAAGAACTGATTTTTTTTTTTTTTGGTTGAGGCAGTTAGGGTTAAATGACTTGCTCAGGATTACACAGCTAGGAACTATTAAATGTCTGAGACCAGATTTGAACTCAGTCTTCCTGACTTCATGGCTGGTGTGCTATCCACTGCACCATTTAGCTGCCCCTTAAAAGCTGATTTTAGATTAGATTAGATTACAACTTCTAATGCAACAGGCCTTGAGAGAAGTTACTGGATTAAGGTTGAAGAAGTGGAAGGAATAAGGTTTCCCACATGGAGCAGGAATTATGTGCTTATAAAAATCATCAAATAGCAGACAAAGAAGGACCCCCAAAAAAGTGCAACTCAGCTGCAACAATCTCAACCCCACACTCAGCTTGGTGCCACATTTCCTTATTAATTCCATAACCAGGTTCAAAAATAGTGTCAGAAATATCCTACAGAAGCAGAACTACCCCAAATTACAGAATTTCTTTCTCTAATCAGCTTGTTTCCCTCACCTTGGACTAGGCTTGGGCAGAGTTCTGATTTTCCCTTATCTTGAAATCCTGGAATTCAAAGGTTTCGTTTTTAAAATCATTGTTAATGTTAATTTATTAGTCATATTGATATCATAGAAAGCATAGATGCACAACCAAACAAGTAGAACATGCTGTTACATGATGAAGTAAAAACTGACTTTTTTTTCCCTTCCCTCCCTACAAGTTAAATGGGAAAATAGGATGAAGTGACTGAGTTAACAAACTATAGTGAAGCAGAGATAGGCTAGGGGGAAAGACCAAGGGACTAGATTTTATTGTCTGTTCTTCACTTCCAGTCTGCTGGTCCAGTCTCTCTTCCCTCCTCTTTCACTTTATCTTGTCTGCATCTTATTCTCATTTCTTCCTCTGATGTGCTTAGTATCTTGCTTTTGACTTCAAAAGTGATGGCCTTTGCATTTCTCTGCCTTTGACAAAAAATAAGATCAAGAATCCTTCCCAAACTCCTTCCCAGGCTTAGCAGGAAAAAGTATTGAATTGGATGCAGCCTCACTTCTTCTGGGAAAATGAGGTTAACCCAGAGCCCCACATTTGGAAAACTTGAGGCAATGTATGTCTTTCCCCAAACTACATTCCAGGCTACCATGTCTCTGTGGCAACATTTATGGGGAAGAGTAGGGTTACATAGGTAATAAGTAAAAAGTCCATTTCTTTTTTCTTGTGACTCTTAGCTCTTACACATTCGCCAATTGACATCCATTGGAGGTTCTTTGGACCTTATGGCCCATAGGCTATCCCTTGGTTAGCTCTCCCACTTGCCACATCCATACATTTATGCATTTTTCATTCATATGTTCTTTGGTGATATCCAGTTTTAGCTCTTCCACTTACTAGCTGAGTGACCTTGGGAGGGAAATCACTTTTGTTCTCTGAGCTTTGGTTTCTACATCTCCAAAATGAGTCAGCTGAGCTATTTGCCCTTGTAATTCTAAAGGAACACATTATTCTTCCTCTCCTATGGTCCAGCCAAAAAGCCTTCTTGTGCCTCTACATAAGTTATCTCCCATATATTATTTTTAAAACACAATAAGTTTCAAATAATTGGGTAGCTTCTAGATATAAGAACAACAACTGAGGAACTCGGGAGAAGTCTTGCAGGAAGTCACTTTTAAGCTAAACTTTTATGAAACCTATTAATTTTTAATAGGCAAAGTACTGTGAACATGGATGACAATCAATCAAACAATCAATAAGCATTAATTAACTTACTAGTGCTGGAGAAACAAAAAGAGCTAAAAGACAGCCTTCATGGAGTTTACAATCTAATTAAGGAAGACTATATACAATAGAAAAGGAAGGGGAGTACCAGCAGGGTGGGAAATGAGGAAATATCAGTCCTGTTCCTGGTTCAAACGAAGGCAGCTCCACCTTCCAATCAAAGAGCCTAAAGTACTGATGAGGTTAAGAGTAATAAGGCTGATGGATTTTACAGGATGATGAAATGTCCCAAGGATGATGTTATTATGAGCATGATGGAGAAAGAAAAGTCCAGAAGGTGTGCAACTAGGTGGAAAATAGGAAGCCTTCACTGGGAGGAGCTGTAAATGCAACAGAGAAGTTTGTATTTTATTTCCGACATAATAGGGAACCATAGAATCCTCTCAATCAAAGAAATGAGAAAATACTAGCACCCTCACATTTATTATTTACTTTCAGGGTTGCAAAACTTTCCACATGTAATATCTCACTCCCCACAATAGCAGTATGAGATAGGTACTATCATTATCCTATTTTTCAGATGGGGAAACTGAGGCAAGGAGATAAATCAATTTGCTCAAAATCATACATCTAGTATCAGAGGCAGATTCAAACCCAGGTCTTTTTTAGCTTTAAATCTGGAAATCAATTCATTACATCACCTGGGCTGTCAAACCATGACATAGAAATGTGAATTTGGCACCTGTGTGACATCAGTGAGCCTGGTTGATGCCTACATAGTTTTTATATTCAATATTTTTGAAGGGAAAATGTTATGAGCATCAACATTTCACCTCAGAAGTCCTGTTCTCACTGGATTCTGCAGAACACAGCTTGAAAGCTGATTCAGGAGCAGGGACCTGATTTGGGGATGCTCAGGTTCCCTGCCTAAAGCCACATCAAAGGTTTGGACCTGGGAGCAAAAAGAACTGGGTTTAATTCCCCTCTTTACCTTTTGCAATATGTATGACTTTGGCAAGTTACCTGAGGTCTTTGTGACTCAGTTTCCTGATTTGTTAAATGTGGACTTAGATTGGAGAAGTTTCATCTGAGGTTTCTTCAAGTTTTAAATTTTGTTGGCATCCTAGTGTTAGCTCAACTTGAAACAAGGTGATAACTCAAGGGATATGTTAGAATCCTAGTGTTAACTCAATGGAATCGATACAATACTTGTGTTTACACCTTTAGAGAGCTCATATAAACAAGAAGTATTTAAGTACTCAATGGAGTTCACATGTATTTTTCTACCCTGGGGTTCAGTATGTTGACTTCTTTCCCAGGTCTCTCCCACTTTGCTCTTAGCTGTTTCAATCACTCCTCATCTTACAGTCTTCTTTCTTCTCATTATAGCACATGGAAACAAGCCAGAGGTTAAAGATTTCACCTAGATCCTCCGATGATTTGAGCAATTCACCTCTTTAGCAATATCTTTTTCTACATGCACATACAACACCCAGAAAGTGGGTGGGAGTTGTGGTCTTTTTTTTTTTAACCTTGCAACCCCTTGAGAAATAAGGCTTGGGCATCTCTTCCTCTCTTTTTCTCAATTTATGTGTCTGTCTGTTTCTGTTGCTTTTGCTGAGACTTTTGCCTCTTTCTTCCCTACTCCCTGTTCTCTTTCTATCTCTGCTTCTATCTGCTCTCTCTGTTTTTCTCTCTCCCTCCTCTATTTCCCATGCCTTCACTTCAATTTTCCTGCTAGGTTTTGTTTTTCTAAATAAGGAAGGATTATCATAAAACAGAATTTTTTCATTAGAAGGGACATCATTGACCACCTAGTCTCATCCATGGATATACTATAATCCCCTCTACAATATTGTCGTGTTTTTTTTTTTTTTTTTGAAAACCTTTTTCTTGAAAATCTCCTGTGAAGGAGAAATTATTACTATCCATAGTCCACTCCATTCTTCTTTCTTTTTCTCACTCCCTCCTTCTCTTCCTCCCTTTTTTTCTTCCTTCCTTCCCTCCTTCCCTCCCTCCCTCCTTCTCTTCCTCCCTCCCTCTCTTCCTTCTTCCCTTCTTCCCTCCTTCCCTCCTTCCCTCCCTCCTTCCATACTTCCTCCCTCCCTCTATTCCTTCCTCCCTCCCTCTCTTCCTTCCTCCTACTTCCCTCCTTCCTTCTTTCTTTCCTTTCTTCCTTTCTTCCTTCCTTCCTTCCTTCCTTCCTTCCTTCCTTCCTTCCTTCCTTCCTTCCTTCCTTCCTTTCTTTTCTTTTTTTTGCAAGAAAATGGGTTAAGTGGCTTTCCCAGGGTCACATAGCTAGTAAACATTAAGTGTCTGAGGTAGAATTTGAATGCAAATCCTCCTGAATCCAGGGCCAATACTCTATCCAACACAACATCCAGATGCCTCCCAATTTTTCAGTACCACTAATTTTTTTTTTAACTAAAGCTTCCCATTTTTCAAAACACATGCACGGACAATTCAACATTAGTCCCTGCAAAATCCTGTGTTCCAATGTTCCTCTCTTCCCTGCCCCCTCCTCTAGAGAGCAAGCAATCCAACATGTCAAATATGTAAAATATATATGTTAAATTCAATATAGGCATACACATTTATACAATTATCATGCCTCACAAGAAAAATCAAATCAAAACAGGAAAAAATGAGAAACAAAATAAAATGCAAGCAAACAACAACAAAGAGAGTGAAAATTCAATGTTGTGAACCACATTCAGTTCCCTTACTCCTCTCTCTAGGTTTAGATGGCTCTCTTCATCATAAGATCATTGGAACTGGTCTGGATTATCTCATTGTTGAAGAGGGCCACATACATCAGAACTGACCATCATATAATCTTGTTGTTGCCGTGTATAATGATCTCCTGGTTCTGCTCATTTCACTCAACATCAGTTCCTGTAAGTCTCTCCAGGCCTTTCTGAAATCATCCTGATGGTTATTTCTTATAAAACAATAATATTGCATAGCATTCATACATCACAATTTATTCATCCAATTTCCAAGTGATGGGCAGCCACTCAGTTTCCAGTTTCTGGCCACAACAAACAGGACTGCCACAAACATTTTTGCACACGTGGGTCCCTTTCCCTCCTTTAAGATCTCTTTGGGATACAAGCCCAGTAGTAACACTGCTGGGTCAAAGGGTATGCACAGTTTGATAGCCCTTTGGGCATAGTTCCAAATCGCTCTCCAGAATGGCTGGGTCTGGTTCACAGTTCTACCAACAATGCATCATTGTCCCAGTTTTCCCACATCCCCTCCAACATTGGTCATTATCTTTTCCTGTCATTTTAGCCAATCTGAGAGGTGTGTAGTAATTCCGCTAATTCTTAAAGAAGATAGAACTCTGGGTCTGAAGTCAGGAAGACTCATCTCCCTCACTTCAAAGCTGGTCTTAGATACTTAATTAGCTAAGTGACACTAAGCAGATCACTTAACTGTATTTGTCTTAGCTTCCCAAATTTTCCAAATGGGATTGGGAATAGTCAGAGAGCACTGAATAACAATTTTATTTATTTCTAAATAAATATCAAAATAAAACATTAATTTATTTATAATAAATAAAATTATTGTTTATTGAAAAATTAAGTTAATAAATTAAATATTAATAAATATTTTAAAATAAAATATTTAAAAATAAAAAATGACTTTTTATTTTTAAAAAATATGCAAAGATAGTTTTCAACATACACCCCTGCAAAACTTTGTGCTCCAAACTCCTCTCCTTCTCCTCTGTCTAGCCCCTCCCTTAGACAGCAAACAATCCAATATATGTTAAACATGTACAATTCTTCTATATTACCATGCTGCATAAGAAAAATCAGATCAAAAAGGGGAAAAAATGAGAATGAAAACAAAAAGTAAACAACAACAAAAAAAGGTGAAAATACTATGTTGTGATCCACAACAATACCAATTTTAAAAAGGTTTTTCCTTTACATCAAAGCCTACATAAGTTACTTGACAGCTTTTCATTTTTTCCTCCCTCTGGGCCAAACAGGACAAATCTGATCTTTCTCCAAATTACCTTTTAAAATTTGGTAATGGCTATTATGTGTTCAGGTGTTGCTCGATGAGTCTTCAAAGGTTCATTTAGGTTTTCTTGGTAAAGATGCTGCCCTCAGATATAATGGGTCTTCTTTTATTTTAGACTAAATGCCCCCAGTTTCTTCAATTAGTTCTCATATGGAATATATGATTGTTTTACTCTTTGTATTTGTACACATCTTTCTGACCCTCTCTTCCCAAGAGTCTAACACAGTGGCTGTTAAAGAGCATATGCTAATAAATATTTATGGATTGAATAACTGATTTATAAATTCAGATCCATCAATAACTCCACAAAAGCAAAGAGAGATATCTCCTAAAAAAAATTCATCAAAATAGTTGGGCTAAAGCACCATGTGAAGAAATAAAGATAATAATAATGATGATGATATTGCTAGTGTTTACATAGTACTTGAAGTTTTGCAAAGTAGTTTACATATATTATCTCATTTGATGCTCACAAGAATCCTGGTAGCTAAGTGCTATTATTATCACAATTTTACAGGTGAGGAAATTGAGGCAGATAGGGATTGCCCAAGACCACATAGCTTGGAAGAATCTGAGGCAGAATTTGAATTCAGGTTTTCCCGACTCCAAGACCAGGCTTTTATCTACTGTTCCAGCTAGTTGCAATTGTCATTCTTATTAATTGGACTTATCTACTCCACAAGTTTGTGAGAAAAGGGCCTTGGAAGCCTTCAAGTCGTACATTAATGTAAGTTATTAATGATCAGGAGGAGCAATCTATTTCTGTCTCAGTTACCTGAGATAGCACTACAGTGTTGTAGTATTTATTCTTTTCCTACATTTAAAACACATAATCATCCTCTGAAGTAGATGCAGAATCCAGCCGGGGCCAGCCTGCTAAATAAATCTTTCCCTAAAGACAAGAATCATTCTGGCTTCTTTTCTCCCTTTATTCTATATCCTTTCCTTTTTCCCAGAAGGAAGGGAAGAGGAAAAAGAAATCAAGTCAACATTTTTGCATCAATTTTTATCCATTCCCAAAATTTTTGATTATTAATATTTGTGAGAGTATGTGCCTCACCAGCAATGAATAATTATGAAAATTTAAATCATTCAATTTAGATCTATATATAATGTCTCCAGAAATCAGCTGAGCAAGGGATTTTCCTGATCACTTTGATTACACACACACACACACACACACACACACACACACAGTTTAAAAAGTGCATTAATCTGAGAAGAGTGTAATCAATGTGGGAGATTCATAGCAGTCAATTTTCACCTTAAAAAGTTGCTGAATGATAAATGTGGAAATATGTTTAGAAGAATTCCAGATATTTAGCTTATATTGGATTATTTGCTGTCTAAGAGAGGGTGAGGGTCAAGGTAGGGAGGAAAATTTGGAACACAAGATTTTGCAAGTATTGTAAACTATCTTTGCATGTATTTTGACAAATAAAAAACTATTATTTAATAACAAAGAAAAGAAAAAAGAAAAAGTTGCTGAAATCTTTGGGGCTCAGGTTTAGAACCTTAAAAAGGGTTTTAGAGATTAGGTTTGAAATATAATTACTTTGAATAGGAAGCTGTACCTAGGAGCTGGGAGGCAGATATATATAAAGCCAGGATTTTTAATCTGGGGATTAGAGATTCTTAAGGAGTCTCCGAGTAGATTTCAAGGGGTCCATGATGTTTAGAAAAATGCATTTTTGTTTTCACTAATCTTGAAGAGAAATATTGCATTTCCTTCAATTATTTAAAAACCTTGTTCTGAGAGAGGGTCCATGGATTTCCTTAGATAGGCAAAGATATTCAGGATAACAAAAAAAAGTTAAGGATCTCTGATCTAGGAGAGTGATATGCATAAGGTTTTCTCTTAAACTAACATGTCAAGGTCATACTAACTACATGGGAGAACTCTTGAGGACGTCTTTTTGGCCAGATTAACCATATGCTGGATTGGTAGAATGGTTTAAGGATTACAATTTACTTTACAGGTGTCCTCTCTTTTGAAAGTCATAATTCATTGCGGCCAAAGAATAACTGGAAATCATTACTGAACACAAAAAAGATAATTTTTATTATATTAAGTTAAAAAGTTTTTATACAAACAAAACTAATATAGACAAGATTAGAAGGGAAACAATAAACTGGGGAGACATTTTTACATTCAAAGGTTCTGATAAAGGCCTCATTTCTAAGATATATAGAGAATTGACTTAAATTTATAAGAATATAAGCCATTCTTCAATTAATATATGGTCAAAGGGATATGAACAATTTTCAGGTGAAGAAATTAAAACCATTTATACTCACATGAAAAGATATTCTAAATCACTATTGATCAGAGAAATGCAAATTAAGACAACTTTGAGATACTACTAAACATCTCTCAGATTGGCTAAGATGACAGGAAAAGATAATGATGAATGTTGGATGTGGGAAAACTGGGACACTGATACATTGTTAGTGGAATTGTGGATACATCCAGCCATTCTGGAGAGGAATTTGGAACTATGTTCAAAAAGTTATCAAACTGTGCATACCTTTTGATCCAGCAGTGTTTCTACTGGGCTTATATCCCAAAGAGATACTAAAGAAGGGAAAGGGACTTGTATGTGCTAAAATGTTTGTGGAAGCCCTGTTTGTAGTGGCAGGAAACTGGAAATTGAGTGGATGCCCATCAGTTGGGGAATGGCTGAATAAGTTGTGGATGTTATGGAATATTATTGTTCGGTAAGAAATAACCAGCAGGATGATTTCAGAAAGGCTTGGAGAGACTTACACGAACTGATGCTGAGTGAAATGAGCAGAACCAGGAGATCATTGTAAGTGACAACAGCAAAATTATATGATGATCAATTCTGATGAATGTGGCTCTCTTCATCAATGAGATGATTCAGACCAGTTCCAGTGGAGGGCCAGAACATTGGAGAAGTATGCTTGAAACAAGGTGTTAACTCAGTGGAATTGATGAGATGATGGTTTTCTAGGTTTACATATACTTAGTACTTAGTAGGTGATGTAATGGCTCTCTAGTTCACACATACTCAGTGTGCTGTAATGATGTAATTGTAATAAGGTATTTAAGGACTGAGAGGACTGGAAGTGAGACATTACCTCTTTGGCCATCCTCCTGGTGGCTCTCCTGCTTCCTGCACTAAGATCAAGGCTGGCCTCCAAGACCTTCAGAAAGCTAGCCTGAACATTACAAGTTCCAATGATCTTGTGATGAAGAGAGCCATCTATATCCTGAGAGAGAACTGGGGGAACTGAGTGTGCATCACAACATGATAAAATCAAATGAAATGCCATGACATGACATTTTCCCTCTTTTTGTTGTTGTTTGCTTGCATTTTATTTTCTTTCTCATTCTTTCTCATTTTTTAAATTTCAATTTGATTTTTCTTGTCCAACAAGAAATTTTATAAACATGTATACATATATTGGATTTAACTTATATTTTACCATGTTTAACAAATATTGGATTACTTACTATCTAGGGGAGGAAGTGGGGGGAAGGGAGGAGAAATTGGAACCCAAGGTTTTGCAAGGGTTAATGTTGAAAAACTATCTATGCATGTCTTTTGAAAATTAAAAAGCTTTAATAAAAATTTTTTTAAAAAAGAAAGTCATATTTTAGTGCATATAGATACTACTAGTATGTTATCTCCATTTTATGGAAGAGAAACCTGAGGCTTACATGGGTACTTTGTAAACCTTCCTTGGGACAACTAGGTGGTTCAGTGGTTAGAGTGCTAGTGGAGAGAATATAATATTTCCAGGTGGTCACCTAGCCTCTGCTTTAAGATTTCCAGTGAGGGAGAAACTATTGCTATTCAGAGCAATCCATTTTATTTTTCGGTATTTCTAATTTTAAAGGGAGCAGCTCTGTGGCGCCATATTGGGTAGAGTGCTGCTCTTCAAGTCAGGAAGACATATTTATTAGTTCAAATCTGGCCTCAGACACTAGCTGTGTGACCCTGGGAAAGTCACTTAACCTTCTCTGCCTCAGTTTCTTCATCCATAAAATGAGCTGGAGAAGAAAGTGACAAACCATTTCTGTCAAGAAAATCCCAAATGGGATCATGAAGAGTTGGACGCCATTGAATAAGACTGAAGAACAGCAACAACAACAGCTCAGAGGTTACATTGGAGACTGCTGGATTTGAAGCCAGAGGACAGAAGTTCCAATGTGACCAACTGTTACTATCGAAGTTTTATCTATGTTCTTCTGGACTTGGAAACCCAATTCTCCCCTGACTTCCAGGTCAGCATCCATTGCATTGAGCCTTTGGAATAAACTATTCAGTTTTTCAGCTTAGCATTGAGAGTCCTTCCTGGGGAGGCTCCTACCTGCCTGTCCAGACTTATTTCCCATGATTCTTCAAGAACTACTCTCTATACAGGACAAACTGAGCCACTTGAGTTGTCCTGTACTGGGTGCCTGAGTTTCCATCTCCTCCTCTCTTTAGAGGTTGTTACTCATCCCTGGAGAAACCCCTCTCCTCATATCCCCCTTTAAAGGCTCTGCTTCTCTCCAGGCTCTTCTCCCAGGGCTCCTCCTGCCAAAACCTCGCTGATGCCCTTCCCTCTCCCAGCCTTGAATTGGTCTGCATATACTCGTGTCTGTTTGCCCCATAGGACACGATTTTCTGAGGGGCAAAGATGTCACTGATGCTGTGTGTGCATCCCCAGAACTTAGCTCAGTGCTGTGCACGTGGAAGTGGATATCAGATGAAGAAATGTAGTCTGGGAGGCATCTGGCCCCAGACCTCATTGTAATGGCCAGGAAATAAGACTGTAGGAGGTTAGATGATTTCCCCAGAGTAGTAACGGGCAAGGCTAGAATTCAAAACAGGCCCTGTGACTCGAAAACTAGCTCTTACCTGTGGGTCTTACCACAGTGCTGGCTTGACGGAGTTAAAATGTCTGGATTTCAACTTGCCCATTGTAAAAACTCTTTTGAAGAAAACAGATTCTATTATATCTCAAAGCTTGTGCTAAATCACTTAATAGTAATCTCTACTTTGACTTCTGATGATATAAGAAGAAGAGGGGTTAGATTGAATTAGGGAAAACCTGATTATACAAGCGGAAAGCTTCAATGTTCCAGAAAGACTCATGTAGTCTTCAGCAAGTTTACAGCATAACAGAGAAAAAAATCCAGTTTCTGAGTCAGGGTGGGAGTGGGGAGGTAAGTCCTAGACTTTGGACAATAACCGTTCCCTACCTGGGGTCCCAGATGTTGGAAATGCCTCATAAAATCTGAAATAATAAATGTTTTTTGGTGATATCAGCAGTAGCCTCTCTAGTG
This sequence comes from Sarcophilus harrisii, assembly GCF_902635505.1. NCBI lineage: Eukaryota > Metazoa > Chordata > Mammalia > Dasyuromorphia > Dasyuridae > Sarcophilus > Sarcophilus harrisii. Next base: position 640,444,478 of record NC_045427.1, on the reverse strand, counting down.
AACTCCAGTTGATTTGGTTTCCTGTATCTAATCTTGTCCACCAGACCCTGGGGAAATTATGGTGAGTCTACAAATAGAATCATATAACAATTAAATGAAAAGCTGAATATATTTAGCTTGTCAAAGGAATGATATATTATTCTATCTCACATGTTCACTTAATGAATTGAGAGGGAGTATGGTAGAGTGGATGGAGGGCTGGATTTGGAAATCCTGGGTCTGAATTCTTCCTTTTAACAGAACAAATCATTTGATCTCTCTCAGTCTCGGTTTCCTTATCTGGCAAATGGCCCTAACTAAACCTATGTTATTTACTTCACAAAGTAGCACAAGTGTCTGCCAACCTTAAACTTAAGTCACTTTACATAAGTGTGATTTCTGCTCCCTGGACCAGATATCTACCTTGTAAAGGATGAATAATGACATCTTTCTCCCTCAGAATTATCTTTCAGTCTGCCTAAAGATGAAAATAGGGAAACAGTTACAGTCCTTGTCAAAACGGGCTGGCATCTTGAATAATATCTGCCTGGCTGTTTGACAACTCTCTATTTCTTAGAGAAGAGGAGACAAATGACAGTTGAAACTCTGTGTCAGCCAGTGCAGAGTAGCATCAGAGCACCACACAGAGAAGAAGGTTGTTTCTGATGTCATCATTTGCTGAGATCTAGATGGCAAGATTAGGGGACAGGGAGGCTGTCTTAATTCGTCCTCTGAAGTTCTCTGTTCAGCAGAACCATCTCAATAGTGATGGTAATGACTGATGGATGATGGCAATTGAAATTCTGAGGCTCCATCCTCTCTGCAAACTGTTTGAACTGATTCCCCGTTTCTTACCTTTTCTAGTTTACAATAATCTCCCTGCCTCAAGTCACTTGAACCCATCCTTTACACAGCTGTTAAAATGAAGGTCCTTTGGCTCTTTTCAACAATGAGATGATTCAAGGTAATTCCAATAGACCTGTAATGGAAAGAGCCATCCACATCTAGAGAGAGAACTATGGAGACTGAATGTGGATCAAAGCTTAGTATTTTCACCTTTTTATTGTTGTTGTTGGCTTGTTTGCTTGCTCTTTTTCCCTTTCTCATGTTTTTTTTCCTTTTGATCTAATTTTTCTTGCATAGCATGATGAATAGGAAAATATGTTTAGAAGAATTGTACATGTTAAACCTATATTGGATTGCTTGTTGTCTAGGGAGGGAGGGAAAGAAAGGAGTGAGAAAAATTTGGAACACAAGGTTTTGCAAGGGTGAATGTTAAAAACTATCTTTTCATGTATTTGGAAAAATAAAAACTTGTTATTTAAAAAAAACAAAGAATAACAACATAAAATCATCAAAAACCAAAATGAAGGTCCATCTGACTAGGTTGTTACTCAAGATGTTCTGGTGGTTCCCTAATACTTTTGGGACCAAATACAAACTGCTCTGTTTGTCATAGCCCTTCATAACCCTAACTTGCCTTTCCATCCTTCCCACATGCTATAGTTTAGCTAAATTGACTTACTTTTTAAAATTTACCATTTTCATACATTTGCGTTAGCCATCTCCATTTCTAGAATACATTACTTCTTCTAGCTCTTAACATTATTACTTTCCCTTAAGTCAGTTTGAACACTACCTTCTACACAAAACCTTTCCTAATGCCCTCCCTGGTGCATCTCCCTGCCATCGCTTTCAGAATTTATGGTATGTACTCAGTCTGTTGGACTAAGATCAATATCCAGCTGGAAAGGACCTAGAGGCCATTTAATCTACTTCCCTTCAGATGAGGAAACTGAGACCCAGAGAGATCAAAATGACCTATTTGTTCGTGAGCCACTTCAAGATTCTCTGATTCCATATCAACTCACTATCCACTGCCTCTTTGAAGTAAGATAAGATTTTTAACTATTATCTGATAAAAATAACTTTATAACCTGGCTTTATAATATTTTAACATGATTATATTTTACTTCTTTTATTTAATGTTATTATATTTTATTTAATATTATAATATTTTAATTAATGGCTGTGAATTGGCTGGTAATACCTTAATTATCATTATTTTTTCTATAATTTTTAAATGGCAATTCACAGTATTGGGAAAGACTTTCCTAAGGCCCATTATTACCCAAATGTCTGTCCATAATTTTCATAGATTTAATGACATAATGACATAGACTATGCAATAGTGTTCACAAAACTCTTGCAAGAGGTTGGCTTTTTTCCCCTCCCATCTGTAAAGCCAGGAATGCTGTTTGGGAAGCATAGATAGCAAAAAAGGAAAAAAGATGGGGTCATTCCAGACAGGCGGGCCTGCTGTGATTTTTGTCTTTTTGTCTACCCTGCACAATCATCAGGATTTAATATGAGATCCATAAATCAAGGAGGAACCCTGTGGTTGTGATAATGGCAATGTCCTTTAAATAAGATGCTACCCTTACTAATCCCATGACAGCATTGTGGCACAGATATACTGACTTTGCAACAAACATACTCACTTATTGATTGAAAAGGAAAATTTCCCCTCGCAACGGCAGTATTTTGTCCCTTCAAGAAGGCTAATGAAATCCAGCAATGATGCTCAATTGTCAGCTTTAGAGTGGTAAATTAATTTTCAGTCTTTGGAAAGGTGGGGGGAAGTATAAGCCCATCAGGAGAATTTCAGCAACTGAACCAACATTTGAAACACCATTTCTGACCCTTGACTCACAGGTTGACGTCTCTGTGGGGTTCAGTCGACTACTTTTACTCTATGGGTAAACCGAGGGACTGTGGATTCCAGCATTTGAGTCCCAACTTGTGTGCTCCTATTGTCAATTAACCAATTAGCTTTTTAAAAAGGACTTTAGGGAAGCTGTAGAGCAACAGCAATAGTTACAAAGTATATCTCTCCTCCCTATACCATGATACACTTTCCCCTTGCCCATACTGTGCCCCTGGGAGGAATGGACACAAACTTAAATCTAAAAATGGTAAGGTACATGTACAGAGAACATATGACAAAGGACCATCTCCTAATTCTTGGCCTTTAAAATCTTTTTCTCCCCTTTTAGTGTCTTTATGAAACTCCCCTTAGGTATAGCTCTATGTATTGCACAATGATTAGTTCTCTGTGGAGTTCATAGATAGCATTTCTCTCTGTCATGAGAAATCTTACTCCCTGAGACTGTTATTTTCCTCATTTAACTGCATTTCAGGATTCACCTGTAGATACTTCCTCCCTGGTTGGACATCTTTGTTATGGCAGCCACTTCTATTACCTGCAGATGCTGGTGGAACCTCTGATAGGATCTGTGGGTCTCCGAAATTTGTCAGGTTTCTGGGGTACTCTGACTTTACTTCCATCTGGGAAACTTTCATCACGACCCAATATCTTAATCCTGAGTCTGGTAACTGGAACTTTACTTATGAGAACTTCCACATGCTTGGATTGGACCAAAAAACCAGATGTAGAAAATCTGTCCATTGAGTACTGTTTCCCCACCCCTAATAGTTCAAGGCAATTCAAATACACTTTTATTAAGAACCTACTAGGTGTAAGGCATTCTGAAAGTGCTGAGGATACTACAGTACAAAGATGAAAAAGTTTAATCTTCACAGATCTTATATCCTATTGGGTGGAAGCCATCTGGGTCCAGTGGCAATATATAGATTGGGATGATTCGAGATAGTTCTGATGCTATGATCCACTTCGAGAACGAAGGCCAAACAACATCCCATTGGGTGATGTGACATGTAACCCAGTAAGTAAATTACAAAGAAATGCAAAGTTTGATTGTCCCCTCTATAGTGTGATCTGGAAAATCCACAAAATTTGTTGACCTTCCCTTCATACAAAGAAGAAGTATGGATTTTTAAAATTTTTCTTTTATGTTTATTGATTTTTTTATTTTTCTTTATTATTCTTTATTATTTTATTTTTCTTCTTATGTTATTTAAAGTACTTTATTGTAAAATTTGGATCAAATATTTGGTCACAGGCTTGGAATCACTTGTTACCTATGTGTCATCTGTGGCTTCCATAGAACTTCCCCCAAGTTTCCATTTAACTTTTTATGCCAATCTGCAATCTATGGAAACTACAATAGGAAAAGTCATGATATGGAAGGGATAACCATAAAAAAAATCAAGAACATAAGTATAATCAACTGAGGTAAGAGAAATAAGGGGAAGTCTCATTTAAAAGATGGCATTGAACTGGGCTTAAAAGGAGGCTAGGTAGTTTAAGGGGCAGCTAGATGGTGCTAGGCTTGGAGTCAGGAAGAAAGTTCAAATTCAGCCTCAGATACTTATTAGCTGCATGACCCTGGGCAAGTCACTAAATCCTGTTTGCTTCAGCTTCCTCATCTATTAATTGAACTTGAGAAGAAAATGGCAAATCACTCCAGTACCTTTGCCAAGAAAACTTCAAAAGGAGTCATGAAGAGTTTGCACAATGGAAAGGACTGAACACAAACTAAAAAGAGAGTCCAAGGAGTAGAGGTGAGGAAGAAGGGAATTCTAGACATGTGAGACCACCTGAGCAAAGGCAGGAGAAGGAATGCCTTATATAGGGAATACCTTGAAGGCCAGTATGACTCGAAAGTGAGTGAGGGAGATGACTAAAAATTGACTGGCAAGTTGAATGGAAAACTAAATGATGAAGGAGTTTAAAGATGAGTCTGAAGAGTTTAGCTTATATTTTATAGACAAAAAGAGCCACTGAAGAGTTTTGAGTGGCATAGAAGTGCAATCTATATTTTAGGAAGATGGCTTTGGTGATTGAGAAGAATTCAAGAATGGAAAGTGGGGAGACAAAGTCTGGAGACTGATTAAGAGGCAGCAGGAATAGTCCAGGGGTGAAATCCTGAGGGCCTGAGCTGGTGTAGCTGCTGAATAGATGGAGACAAGGGAGCAGATGCAAAACAGATAGTGGAATCCGAATCAAATATGGAAGTGAGAGAGAGGGAAGCATCAAGGACGAAGCAAATGTTAGAAATAAGAGAATAATTACATCAGTGGAAATAGGGGATTTGAAATGAATAATTGATCATTGCAGGCAGGCAGCCTAACTGATTTTTGTATTTTTGTCTACCTTGCATATCTTCAGAGTATCATGCAAACACCAACAGATATTTCCCTTTTCCATCAAGATTAATGGGGTGTTCTAGATTTATTCCCAAGGTGCTTTCATGCTCTAAAAACAGGATTTTATGACCTTTCCAAATAGATTTATAGATTCCCTGAGTAATGATGAAGATGATTATATTAGCTGGCATTTCTATGTAGCTTGTTTGCATATCATTTACAATGGGGGAATAGATGCTATTTTTATGCCCCTTTCACAAATGAGGAAACTGAGGTACAAATAAGTTAAGTGACTTACCAGGGCCACATAGCTAGTATGTTGCTGAGGCAGGTCTTCTTGAATTCCAGATGATTTGTCTTCTCCATCCATTTTGCTACCTAGATGCCTCTTATAGTAATTCTAAGATATTATATGTTCAATTAAACTAAAATATATTATATTAAACTAAGATTCCATATGCCAAATAGTTACTAAGGGTCAACTGGAACAAATTTCTATGGAGGCATAAACATTGAATTAAGAGATTTAAATCAAAACTATCAAAATCCTTGAAAAAAATACAAGACACTAGGAAATAAATAGAATCATAGCCCATCAGCAGAGGGACTTCAAAGATTCAGTTGGCCAACTCCTTCATTATGCAGATGAGCCAAAGGGGACTCAGAATGGGATAGGGGTGTTTCTGTGGTTTCACATGGAGCCCTCCATATGAGGGAGAGAATTTTAATTCCGGTCTTGAAATTTCAAAAGCAGCTCTTTGTACAATGACTCCCCAAAAATCAAATCAGATACAAGTAATCCATAATTGAATACCTTATTTTGGATTCACATTTATGATTAGATTAATAAATTTATTCATTTTGGGATATTAACAAGATGTCTTTCATGATCATTAGAATAAATTATGTCAACTATTTCATAAAATTATTGAGCTATTTTCATTATTAATGACTATATTCAACTGTCTAGCAAGACTAACCAGTCAAAAGTAATTAATGATCAATTAGGACAGATTATTGTACTTGTCTCTCATTTGCTTTCTTACTCATCAACTTATTTTTTCTAAACCAGGTCAATGTAAAATGAGGCCTAATACTTTTAAACTTCTATTTTTTTTAGATTTTTATTTTCAAAATATATGCATAGATAGTTTTCAATATTCACTCTTGCAAAACCTTGTGTTCCAAATTTTTCTCCCTCCTTTTCCCCCACTCTCTGTCTTGGATAGCAAATAATCCAACATATGTTAAACAGGTGTAATTCTTATATGCATATTTCTACAATTATCAAGCTGAACAAGAAAAATTAGATCAAAAAGGGAAAAAAAATGAGGCAGAAAAAAAAGCAGACAACAAAAAAGGTGAAAATACCATGTTATGATCCACATTCAGTTCCCATAAGTCCTCTTTCTGAGTGCAGATGGCTCTCTCCCTCACAAGTCTATTGGAATTGCCCTGAGTCATCTCATTGCTGAAAAGAGCCAAATCCATCAGAATTGATCATTGTATAATCTTCCTGGGGCTTTGTACAATGTTCTCTTGATTCTACTTACTTCACTTAGCATCAGTTCATGTAAGTTTTTCCAGGCCTTTCTGAAATCATCTGCCGATTATTTTTTATAAAATAATAATATTCCATAACATTCATATACCACGATTTATTCAGCCATTCTCCAACTGATGGGCATCCACTCAGTTTCCAGTTTCTTGCCACTACAAAAAGGGCTGCTACAAACATTTTTTGCACATGTGGGCCTTTTCCCTTTTTATGATCTCTTTGCAATACAGATCCAATAGAGACACTGCTGGGTCAAAGGGTATGTACAGTTTGGTAGCACTTTGGACATAATTCCATATTGATCTTCAGAATGATTGGGTCAATTCACAACTTTATCCACAATGAATTAGTGTCCAATTTTCCCACACCCCTTCCCATATTTGTCTTTTCCTGTCATTTTAGCCCATCTGAGAGGTGTAGTGGTACCTCAGAGTTGTCTTAACTTGCATTTCTTTGTTTAGTAGATTTAGAGCATTTTTTCATATGACTAGAAATGGTTTTAATTTTTTCATCTGAAAATTATTCATCTCCTTTGACCATTTCTCAATTGGAGAATGGCTTGAATTCTTATAAATTTGAGGCAGTTCTCCATATATTTTAGAAATGAAGCTTTTGTCTTTGGATATAAATCATTTTCCCCCAGTTTTCTGTTTTCCTTCTAACAAACTTCTATTTTCAAACAATACATACAGAGATTAAACTCTCTCACACAACATACATTTTAAGAAACTGTGCTTTTTGTAGGTCACTTATTGATCAGCATGGAATGAAAATATAGATAGCATTTAGTACCTTCCCCATTAGAGACCCCTATTAACAAATGCTTCATGAATCCATGGATGAATGAATAAATGACTTTCCTTTGATTCTGGTACTATATTTAGAATAGGAAGGTTTTTTAGTGATGTTGCTTGGGTACACTACCAAAGAGAAACTGCCAAGATACTAGAAAGAACACTGAGCTGGCTTACAGTTGACCAAAAAAGCCATCATAAATCCCTATTTTGACAAGAAGTGTATCTTCACTGGGAGTGTGTCCAGCATAGTGAGCACAATACAAAGATGCAAAGGATGACTGTAACCTATCATGACTACTGGCATGAAACCCAAAAGAACAAAAAATTTAAGAAGTTCTATGAGAATATGTTGTTGAGTCCTCCCAGAGTTCCAGACTGGGTATAAGATAACTAGGGATGAGTGCTGGCTGCTTTGCTCCATGGTGAAGCTCAATGTCCTGAAAGTCATGAAGGCAGCTGGAACCAGGAAGCAATTTTGGATCCTTCCTCAATGGCCGGCCTGTAATGTTTAGCTGCCCTGCCAATAAAGGCATTCTTCTTCCTCACTCTAAAGACTCTGAATCCACATCTTTTTTGAAGTCATAAGATATGACTTTCAATCCCACTTCTGAAGTCTGCTATTTCCATGCATGACTTTAGGCAAATTACTCTACTTAAAAATCCTTGCATTTCATGTTCCTCATCTGTAACAGAAGGACTTGGAACAATTGGCCTCTGAGACCAAATCGAAGATCCCATTCCTGAAGACAAATGGATCCCAGAAAGAGATGAAATACAGAAAAGTGTTAGTGGAGGGAGGGAAAGAAAAGATAAAACTACATTTGGAACTTAAATATTCACAAATGGTAAACATATTTGTTGTTGTAGTTCAGTTGTTTCAGTCATAACTGACTTCATTATCCCATTGAGGAGTTTGCTGTGAAGGTTTGCCATTTCTATGTCCAGATCATTTTATAGATGAGGAAACTGAGGAAAACAAGGGGAAATTACTTGTCCAGCATCACCAGCAAGTAAGTGTCTAAGATTGATTTGAACTTGTGAAGATGAATCTTCCTGACTCTAGGCCCAGTGCTCCAACCATTATACACCACTTAGGTATACATACTTTATGATATATTCTAGACCTCAGGAAGAGAGAACTGGGGCATCACGAGCCACTGAGTTCTCCATAGTTACACCCAAGGTCTGGATTCCACTTGTGCTCTTGTCCCCTAGACTATGATGAGAACACATGTTTCCTGTCTCTTTCCAAGTCTGATTATATCTCTTCCACTATCTCCCTCCCAACTCCATTCCCCAGCCCCTTGAATATTTCCACTTAAATCGCCCTACTTTTCATTCTGAGTTAAACTTGTTAGGGAGTAAGCCGATCTCTTTGTATCAATGGACTGGGTAATGTTTCAGTTAAGTCCCAGAAACAGATCACATCAAGCAAGTTCAATTTAAGAAGGCAGGGCAGTATATAAAATGTCTTAGGAAAAATAACTTCTTCAAATGTGGTCAAAGTAAAGTATAAGTGAGTTTTGGCATTTAAAGGGGGAAAGCATCTGTTATCTGGAAATTCACTCATGTGGGAACTGGTATTCCTAATTCCTCATTCCAGGCATTGCCTAATAAATGAGGCCTTAGTGTCTTAAATGTTTGTGTAATGCTTTGGGCATGTTTCATTTTACGTGTTATCACAATCCACTTATTATAATCCTCATTGCCCAGATGGGGACAGGGAAGTAAAATCTAATTAGGTATATGAAGGAGGAGGAAGAGGAGGAAGAAAAGGAGGAGGAGGAAAATGAAGAGGAAGAGGAGAAAGAGAATGAGCAGGAGAAGGAGGAGTAATAGATGGAAAAGGGGGAAGAGGAGTAGGAGGAGAAGGGGAGAAGGAGGAGGAGAAGAAGAAGAAATAGAAATAGAAGAAAAAGAAAAGAAGAAGAAAAAGAACTAGAAGAAAGAGAAAGAAAGAAAAAGAAAAGAAAAAAGAAAGTAAGAAAAGAAAGAAAGAAGAAAGAGATCATTTGGCAAAAGTTAGCATTGTATCTTATCAATATTGAAAGAACTACAGAAGATCCCCACTCCATTGAATAGACCATCTTTAGTAGATTTATAGTAGGACATGGGCAAGAGCATTACGAGATAGACAAAAATGAATGAGTTATCTAAACTGTCTCTAAACCGAGTCCCTAAACCGAGACTACAGGTTTAGAACTAGAAGTAGATTCTTAACTTGAAACTCATGGATCATTATGAGGTCCATAACCTTGGATGGGAAAAAAAAATCTTTTTTCTCCTTAACATCTGGCTGAAATTTAGAATTTCCTTCATTTATGAATGTTGGCAACAAAGCAGATTCATGTTAGCAGTGACTGTGACTTTATTAGTGATTGAGAGAACATATATGATCATTATATGATCGTTTGACATTAGAGTTTTTGTAGAAATTTCATTTATACTCTTCACTACTCGGAAATAGCTGTAGTTACCAGACTAGCCTCTAAAATGCAGATGGTTGCAGTCTGCAGCCTATATTTCAATATAAATTGGTTTTGGTTTTCTCTGTAAATTGAGTCCCATCTTATGCATTTTGGTGCTGCCAAAGGAGTCCGTGCAAGATGTCATAAACAGTTTACAACTCCCAGATCTAGAGCAAACACCTTCACTTTAAAAATAAAGGAAATGAAGCCCATAAAAGTTATCACACAGATAGCAGAGAAGGGGTCAAATCTAGGGCCTCTGACTCTCAATCTAGCATTCTTTGAACCTCACTACAACCCCAGAGGTTGTGTATCATTTGAAGTTTACAGTGGACTGAGTCCTGGGCTTTGGAATCAGGAAGATATGAGAAACTAGAAACTAATTGTGTGACTCTAGGCAAGTCACAAAACTTCAGTTCCTTCATTTATCTGGAGAAGGAAATGAGAAACCGGTCTAGTATGTCTGCCCAAAAAATCACCCAGATGAGGTCACAGAGTTGGACACAACTGAAATGACTGAAAAATTACTTCATTATTATTTTGTCCATGTTACAGATGAAGAAACTGAAATCAACAGTGACTAGTTTAAGGTTACAAAATAAGTTTCTAGAAGAGACTGTGTCTCTCAGTTCTAGGACGTATTGGAGCCAGCTCTTCCCCCTCTCAAGGACAGCCCATTGTAAAATTTTCAATGTAAGCATTTATACAGCTTAGAAACTGGCAATCACTACAAATCAGCACTTGATTTATTGTTTTATTGATTATTTAGACTTACAGAATTATGAAGAAAATGTTCATTAAAATGATAATGAAGATTAAACTTAAAATATGTTGAAAGTATATTTTTTCAGAGTCAGTTGCTAACATTTAGCAACATAACCTTGATTCCATTAAACAAAATTTCCAGAATCATCTGTCCATAATTTAATTCAGCAAGCATTAATTGTCTACATAATATGAAATGGAGGTCTGCCAATTAGCTGGCCAAATTCATCTATTTTGGGGTCAAAAATATTTGGCAAACAGGACAGAATAACTTGCCTAGAGTCACACAGCTAAGAAGCTTCTAGGGCCAAATATGAACTCAGGAAGATAAATTTTCCGGATTTTAGGCCCAGAGTTCTACATCCACTGGGTCACCCAGCTGCCCTTCAATAAACATTTACTAAGTCCCAGTTTCCTCCCTCCCTTCCTTCTCTCTCTCTCTTCCCCCCTTTACCTCCCCTCTCTCTGTGTCCATATAGGATACCATATTCTTATTTGTGGGTTCTCTTTCCAAAGGAATACAAATTTTGATCACTGAAACCTAGCAAGATATCTTGGAGTTTACCAGCTAGATTTCTTTCTTAAGAGTTGTACCTTACACCCAAATCACTCTGGCTCTTATTGAGTGGCCAATTAAAAGGTCCAGACCAAACTCCACTTGGTCATTGGACCCTGATTGGTTCAGAGGAAATGTAAATTGCAATTATTTCTGTTTTGATCAGAAACCCTGATGATTGGATGTTGCCTTAGTCAGACTGAGATTTGTGAAAGACCTTAACTTCCCAAGGCCAAGATCTCTCACTGCATCCATCTCCAATCTGGCCACTGGACCCAGATGGCTCTGGAGGAGAAAGTGAGGCAGGTGACTTTGCTCAGTGCCCTCTCATTTAAATCCAATGCACTGACAAGATCTCCCTGAAGTCATGGTCCTCTTTGATAATGAAGGACAAACAACAATAACCTTTTTCCCCATCCCCACCCCTGAAGAATGAATGCAATGATGTAAATGGAAAGAACAACAATAAGAGTGATGAAATTAAAACTGTGAAATTATAATAACTAGGTTTGGCCCCTGAGAAGAGATAACAAATAGCCATCTCCTCCTACCTTTCTCCTAATGGTGGAAGACCATGGATGGGGAACTTTGTATTTAAAATCAGATATTGAATGGTATTTTTTTATGTTTTTTATTCTTTCATTAAAAGAAATGGCTCTTTAGGAAGGAGTGAAAAAGGAATGCATTAGAAAATATAGGTGCCATTAAAACAAAAGATCAAAATAAAACTTTATTTTAAAGATAAATAAATGCTTGTTTGTTCATTCATTCATTCTACTGGTTTTTGAGAAAGCTGAACTTGATATTATTGACAATTGGGAACAAAAATTAAGGCTGTATGTGCTTCTTTAGGGAACCACTTGCGTAATTAACAACTGGTATCAATTAAACTACAAAGAATTAAATTCACTGACATATGGACAGTGCTTGATGCTAACATCTTTTTGAAGAGATGTATCTAAATATTTTGATCATCCTAAAATGTAAAACCTTAATTAACTGCATTAAATCAAGTTTGATTAGGTTAAGCACATAATTGAAAATATGGCAAGGGCTGAATAAAAGCCCTGAGTGATTTTAGAAAGAGTATAAAATTGCAACTGGGACCAACACTCACTTTTGTTCTCCAGTTGAATTATGTTTTTTACTATTTCACTGAACTATTGATGCCCTCGTAGAAGTTTGCTATTCACCATAAAATCAGGAATTCTGGGACAGAGCCCAGTCTTTATCCCCCTCCTGCTAATGTAGCCCAGCTGCTGTAGGACAGTGGCCATCCATTCTGTTATGCATAAAGAAAATGATTTATTTTGCCCCTCATGTTCTGCAAATCTTTTAGCAGGTCATTCCTTAAAAGGCAGTTCATAGACTAGTTCCTCCCTAACAAATAAAATTCTTTCAATAAACACAGGAATATTTCTTTCATTAAATTTCCAGTAACAAATTTCTACTTCAAACCACATGTAAATTAAAGATTCCTCCTAATTCTCTGAATATTTTTCTCCCAAAGCAACAGAACTCTAACTAGGGTGGGTCAACTGAGACTTTGTCCAAGAACACTGAAATTTAATGGAATTTGGTGATACAAGCCCTTCAGCAGTTAGAAACAACAGAGGTAAGAGCACTTATTTAAAAGAATGAATAGTTAAAAAAAAACCCTCTGGTGGTGAATTTCCTTCTCTGCCTTGCACTCCAAGTTACCTGGAGTTAGCAGGTACTGGGGTGACCCAGATCCTCTCCCCCAAAAGAATTTCCTAAAGCATCCAGATTTTTTCCATATAGAACTTTGAGGGTCAGGAAAAAAATTAATTTTAATCTTACGACATAACTGAGGTTTTCTTTTTGGGAACAGAGCATGCTACCACAGAAACAACAACAACAATACAACAATAGCAATTAATTTTTCTATAATATTTTAAAATTAACAAAGCATTTTATGTACATTGTTTTGTTTGATCTGATCTCTTACCAACAATGATATAAAGTGGGTGCTATAAGTATTATTGTTCCTATTTTATAGATGAGAAAATTGAGCCTTTGTTCTCCAAGACTATAATAACCCAGTCACATCACTAACAAAGGTCAGAGGTTGGATTTCACAGTGACAGAATTTGAGAGTAGACAGGGATCACAGTATTCATTGCATCCAATTCATACATTAAATGAATTCCCACTAAACATATCCAGGTTTTCTTGACCCCAAGTCTGCCACTCTAGACACATTACATGGTTGTAATCCATGTTACAAATTACATGGATCTCCATGTTACATGGATCCAATTTACATGGGTGAAGAAAGTCTGTGATTCAGACTTCAGTAATAGGTTGAACAGCATAGAAAGTGGTCCAGGAGAAATGAATAAAATTTATACATCATGAGAAGGTATGGAAGGGTTTTGATTTAAACCATTAGAGGGAATTATTGAGGTTCAAAAGGGACCCCCAAAACTTGGGGGTCACAGACCAGTGTTGTGAGGTATCTCAAAAGAATTTGCAGACTTAAACCCATCTCCAAGTTAAGGGCAAAGTCTGCTGTAATTGTAATGCCAGTTAAAGCGAGCTAAGTTCCAAAAGAACTTAATAAAGCACTGGGAGCAAGGAAACAAATTTATCCTGTTCTTCAGGTCCCCGATATGCTAATTTTATGACCCAGAGGTAGAACTGAGGAGTGGTCTCAGAAGTTTGGTGATCACTGACAAGCATTATATATATCTATATCTTACAGTCAGCAATGTTTGTAGGAAGGCCAGAAGATTTTAGAATTATTGACAGATTGTTAGAAGAAGGTCAGGGGACCTCAGGATTATTGCTATAGTTCCCCTAGAAGCTGTTCTCTATCAGAATGACCACAATAATCAAGAGACAAAGTGATATAGGAGATAGTGTGCCAGATCAGGAGCCAGGAAGACATACACTGGAATCTTGCCTTGGGAACTATTAGTCTAGTGTCAATAGGCAAGCCAATTAACCTCTGAGATCCTCAGTTTCCTTAACTGAAAAATGAAGACAATCATACCTATAGGATCTACTTCTCAGGACGATTGTGTTCTTCCTGTGAGATGATACAGGTAATACAATAAGTGATCATAGATCCCATGAAGAAAGAATTTATAATAACATAAGCAAAATGCACAGATTTTCCCTAATTCTTCTTCCATAACTAGTTTCCCTCCCACCCCTGGCTAAACATATATTTCACTAATGGCAGATTTTACTCATCTTTGACATTATTTCTCATTTGTGTTATGTTTCAATCTGCTCATTCCTAACATGTACCACTACAGTGTTTTGAGGCATTTTCTACTTTGGAGACTGCAGTTCCCATGATATGGAGTTCTATAAGATAACCAGAACATTAGTATAAAAAAGATGGCCCTTTCTTTCAGGAAGAAGCTTGGGGGCATCCATAAAAAAGCACATAGGAAAATAACCAGAAAAAAAAATTAAAGCCTGTTAGCTGCAGCATCTGAAGAAGATGCAATGAATAATTATATGAAACTATCCTCTTTGAGGTTTAATAGACTTAGTGGTCTGTGTTCTTAATATATTCAAGAAATTATCTCCCAATAAAGGGTGTGCTTCTGTTTTTCTTGAAGAAATTAGAGTGTAAATAACAGAGAGTATAGGGATAGTCTGTCTCTTTGCATGTGTTAATTTTATGGACAGAAATTGATGGGGAAATTACTTTAAAAATGGGATGAATATTAGCTGTGTGACATATCAATTTGCAAATATTCATTATGACAAATAACAAGAGGAATAGAATGCCTTGTTTATTTAAATGTTCAGAAAACTCATTTAGAAGAGTAATGGTCTTTCTCCAGAATGTGACATGTCAAACTAGTAGAAAGCAAAGCCTGCCCAGTTATATAAGACTGTTTCTGAACACAAAAGATTTAACTTTCACACATGGATCCTGGTCAGTCAGACGATCAGTACATCAACAAACATTTATGGAGTGTGCCAGATGTGTTTAATCTAAGTCCTTCAGAATCATAGTTGGTCACTGAAGTGATCATAGTCCTTAAAGTCTTTCAAGATTGTCTGTCTTTAGGATGTTGCTTTGTATAACTTGTTCTCCTGGTTCTACTCATTCATTACATACAGGTCTATCTGAAGCTGTCTTTCATTTTTATTGTACCTATATATTTAGTATTCCATTACATTCACATAACATACTTTGTTTAGCCATTCCACAATTGATACTCCCCCTTTTAATTTTTAAATTTTTACTATAAGAAGAATGGCTATGAATATTTTTGCATATATGGATTCATTTCCCCTTTGATCTTTTTGGGGAAAAGGGCAAGTTTATGGGTATGTACAGTTGGGTACCTTGCTGAAGATAGTTCCAAATTGCTTTCCAGAAGAGCTGAATCAGTTCATAACCTTGCTAAACTGCATTAATGTGTTTCTTTTTCCCATAGTCTCTTCAACATTAACCACTTTTAGGTCAATTTAGTCCATCAGATGTAGAATCTCAGAATTGCTTACATTTGAATTTTTCTGACTTTTAGTGATTTGAAGGATTATTGGTAATGTGTCCTACTTCCTCTGAAAATTGCCTAGTCATATCTTTGGATTATTGATTACCTGGGAAATGGTTCTTATTTTTATTTATTCATATAAATTTGAGTCAGTTACTTACATGTCTTGAATATGAGAACTTATCAGAAAATTTTCTATAGAGATTTTTTTTAGCTACTTACCTGTTTCCCTTCTAATTTTAGTTGCATTGGTTTTGTTTGTGCAAAACTTTTAAATTTTGTATAAGCAAAATAGTTTATTTTCAACATCTGCAATCCTTTCTATTCTTTTTTCTGGTCATCCCTATTCACAGATCTAAAAAGTATTTCTTCCTTGGTCTTCTAATTTATTTATGATTTAATCCTTTATGTAGAAGTTATAGGCCCATTTAAAGCTTACCTTGATATAAGGTCTGAATGTTGCTCTATACTTAATTTCCTCTAGACTATTTTCTAATTTTCCCAGAACTTTTTGTTAAATAATGAATTTTAACTTGAATAGTTGGGATCTTGGGATTTATCAAAAGCTAGGCTACTGTGGACTTTGTTTCTGGTTATTATGTACCTAATCCATTCCAAGGAGTAAGTTCTCTTTTAAATATCACCAAATGGTTTTAATTATCATTTTGTGTATAATTTATAGTATAGTTTGAGATCTGGTACTACTAGATTATTTTCCTTCTGCCTTTTTTCATTGTTTTCCTTGAAATTCTTGACATTTTGTCCTCCAGATGAATTTTTTTTCCAGCTCCATAAAGAAATTCTCTGATAGTTTGTTTGGTACAGTTACAAATAAGTAAATTTATTTAGGTGGCATTGTCATTTTTATTGTGAAGCTATTTTATCTTGCATAAACTATCCAAAAATTCAAATTGCCTAGAGACATTTGTTGTTGTTTTAGGGACACTGGGATTTGTTTTCAAAGTTTGATAGAATTCAGAAAAAAATAAATAGTCTTCTAAACTAAAGACTATTTATATAGAGGGGGCTCTGTTCCATTCTTCACAAAAGAATAGATATTTCCTAGAGGCATTGGAAGGAAGAGTAACCCTTTGTTTTCCCCAAGGCATGATCTAGGGAAAATTTCCCAAGTAGTCTTATAATAGCCTATTTGGCAAGTCATGCATCAAAACAGAGGGGAATATTACCACCTTCTTTCATATGCATAGAATTTTCCCTAAAAATGCCATTTTGAAAAATGCCATGAGTAATACAAAGAATGCTGGATATAAAGCTCAATTAAGTTAAAATCCAACAAACACTTATTAAAAGAATCCTAGTGGCACTGAGAAGCACTATCTTTCATAGTTGCAAGGGAGCAGAGGCCCTTGTTGGCTAAGGACCTGAGTGACCAAGAGAGCAGTGGTTATACCTCTTCCCAGACCGCATCATCTTGGAAACACTAAGACTTCCAAAGTTTTAGAATTAGTTCTGAAAACAGCAGTACAGAAATGCATAAAGTTGAGACAAATACCTCCTTTCCCCAGGAACAGAGTTGAACTTTTGTTCATTCATTTCAGTTATGTCCAACTCTTCATGATCCCATTTGGGTTTTCTTGGCAGTGACACTAGAGTGGTTTGCCAATTCCTTCTCCAGCATATTTTACAGATAAAGAAACTGAGGTAAACAGGGTTAAGTGATTTAACCATGTTATATAGCTAGTAAACATCTGAGTGCAGATTAGAACTCATGAAGATAATAAGTCTTCCTGATTCCAGACCTGGTGTTTTTTGATTCTAGACACTGCTGTGCCAGCTTCCTGAGTTCAACTTTGAAATGAATTTCAAAGTCAAGAAGCAGATTGAAAGAATGAGCAAAAATCCACAAAAAGAACCTGATCATGAAAAAGTTATTATGGTGAAAGGGAAGATCAAGACATAAACTTGAAAGGAGACAGTGAGATCAAAAAAGGTACAAGCAAAGCCTCAAAAGAAAAAAAAAGAGGTAATTGGACACAAGCACAACAAGAATTTCTGGAAGAGCTGAAAAGTTATTTTAAAACTGAAGAGTAGTAGGGAAATCATCATTGATTAGAGAAATACAAATTAAAACAACTCTGAGGTACCACACCTATGAGATTGGCTAATATGACAAAAAAGGAAAATGATAAATGTTGGAGGAAATGTGGGAAAATTGAGACAATCATGCATTGTTAGTGGAGTTGTGAACTGATTCATTCTGGGGAGCAATTTGAAACTATACTCAAATAACTAATAACTAAAAAACAAAACAAAGCATGCATAACATGTTGACCCAACAATTTTGCTACTAAGTCTTCATCCCAAAAAGATTTTTTTTAAAATGGGGAAATAAATGAAAGCAATGCAAGAAAATCATAGTGAGATAGTTAGAAGCTTGGTAAAATGAGGCAGAAAAATACTGTGAGTAAAATATCTTAAAAAGCAAAATTGGTCAAATTGTAAAAGAGGGCACAAAAGTGCATTGATGAAAATAACTCCTTAAAAAGCAGAATTTTCCAAATGGAAAAAAAAACTGAGGAAAATAATTTCTTAAAAATTAGACTCAGACAAGTGAAAGTTAATGACTCCATGAGGCACCAAGAAACAATAAAACAAAGACAAAAGAATGGGGGGGGGGTGGGAGGAGAGATATGTGAACTTTATCATAATAAAAACAACTGATCTGGAAAATAGATCAAGAAGAAATAATTTAAGAATGATTGGATTATCTCAAAACCATAATCAAGGAAAAAGTTTAGAGATCATGTTTCAAGAAATTATAAGTGGAACTGATCTGATATCCTAACCAGGAAATAAAATAATAATTGAAAAAATCCACCAATCACTTCTTTGGAAAAGAATCCTAAAAGATATTAAAATGAAAACTCCGAGAACTTTCAGGTCAAAGAGAAAATATTATCAATAGCCAGAAAAGGATTCATTCAAATGTCATGGAGCCATTGTCAGATAAATCACAAGAGATTTAGCAACTTTCATATCAAACACAGGAAGGCCTTGAGCAAAGAAATTAAGTTTACAACCCAAAATCACTTTTCCAGCAAAACTGAATATAATATTTCAGGGGGAAAATATAATTATATTCAATATAATTAAATTGATTATTTTCAAGCATTTCTGATGCTTGAAACTAAAAAATCTGACTTTCAGATACCAGACTTAAGAGAAGCATAAAAAGGTAAACAGGAAAGAGAAATCATAAGGGACTTAATAGAATCAAACTGTTTATTTTCATATATGGGAAGATGATACATATAATACTTAAGAACTTTGCTATTGTTAGAGAAGTTAAAAGGACAACATGTAAGCAGAGGACATGGGAATGAATTAGTTATATAGGTATGATCTTTTAAAAAAAAGCTGGGTGAGAAAGATGGATATGAGAAAGAGGAAAAGAGAAGAAGAATGGGAAAAATTATGTCACATAAAAGAGGAACACAAAGAAGAGCTTTTATGATGAAGGGGAAAATAGAGTTAAGGGCCAATGCTTAAACCTCATTCTGCTGAACTGATTTTAAGAAAGAATACATACATACATCCACACACACACATACACATACTCAATTTGATATCTTACCCAACAAGGAAATAGAATGGGAAAGGGAGAATGATAAAAGGTATGGTAGATTAAAATAGGTAGTGTCAGAAGCAAAATAGAGTTTTTAGGAGGGACAGTGAAAAAAGAGAGAGAAAAAGATAAACATAGCTGTGAACATGAATGAGATAAAGTCGATCATAAATGGAAGTAGATAGCATTATAAGTCAAAATGTGTTTTTCTTTTTTTACAAGCAATGCACCTTGAAACAGAGAGACACATGTAGAATTAAAATAAAGGACTGGAACAGAATCTATTATCCTTCAGCTGAAGTTTAAAAAAAAAATGAATAAGGGGAACAACCATGTTTTCAGATAAAAGTAAAAAAAAACTTTTGTTCAGTTGTGTCTAATTTTTTTGTGATCCTGAGGATCATACTGTCCATGAAGTTTTCCTGGCAAAATACTGGAGTGATTTGCGATTTCCCTCTGTGGTAGATTAAGGGAACCAGAGAGTAACTTGCCCAGGATCACACAGCTGTAAATGTCTGAGGTCAGGTCTTCCTGACTCCAGGCCTGACACTCTATTCACTGATTCACATAGCTGCCTAAAGTAAAAACAGAACTAATTAAAAGAGAGAAATTGGGAAACCACATATTGCTAAAAGATATGCTAGACAATAAGGTAATATCAATACTAAGCATATATCACCAAATGGCATAGTATATGAATTCTTAAAGGAAAAGTTAAATGAGTTACTGGTAAAAAGATACAAAACTATGTTAATGGGAAATCTCAACTTGTCTTTCTCAAAGCTAGATAAATATAATAAAGTCACATGATATAATAAAACAATAATAAAGAAATTAAGGAGATAAATAGATATTCAGAAAAGTTAGAATGACAACAGAAATGAATATACCCTTTTTTTCTCAGCTATATGTGGCGCTTTCAACATTACCTCAACTTATTCAAGTGAACTATTTCTCTTATGTCAATAAAATGCTCGTTACAGAAATGCTTCCTTGATAAGTAAGCACTTAAAAAAGAAATTCTTGAAATAATTAAAGAGAGAACTCTTAAGCAGATTACATTAACATAGCAAAGGAATAGACAAATCTTCTTGAACTATTCTTCTGACAATAGCATGACAAAAATTTGTTATTATACCTTTTGGTTTATTCTTTTAAATTCTTCTGTTCTTGTATCCATCTTGTGCCACCCCCACATAAGTAATAACATTTATTTCCTTGTGGTAATGAAATATTTAAATATATTTAATTTGAAAATTTTACAAGGGTTGAGAATATGAACTTATTAATATTAGCAAAAAAATGTAAAAAGTCTTTAAATACTTTTTGATTTTGAAATTTTGTAGTGCATACCTCATTTATATATATATATTTAAATATGTCTACATATGCATATGTACATATATAAATACATTTATTATGTATTCCTATATATGTGTATGTACACTTACACCTATGTACATACATATACCTAGATAGATAATGATGAACTAGAATATACTTTTTCCTATTTACCATTAATCGGAGATGTTTTCCAGTTTCAAGAGTCTTTGTAGGAACATCCAGGTGGCTCAGTAGATAGAGCACTACTCCTGAAGTCAGGAGGTCCTGAATTCAAATCCAGTCTCAGACACTTACACTTACTAGCTGTGTGACCCTATGCAAGCCACTTAACTCCAGTTGCCTCATAATAAATAAATAAATACCATTTAAGATGGAATAGTAAGAATAATAGTGGTAGTGAAGGTGCTTTCTTCCATTGTCAATAGAGAGGATGGACACGCATGTAGGATACACTGTTTGAAAGGTGCTTAAATTTGGAATTCATGTGGGTCAAAGAAATGCATGACTGACACTGCTGATCTCTAATGTCTTTTCACTTCAACGACATCCGCACTCTGCTCTCCTCAGGTGCATTGTCTCTGGGCTTCATGGGCCCACTATTCCCCAGCCTCCCTCCAGATTGCCAAGACTAATTCTCTCTTGGATTTACAACTTACTGTCTTTCTGTTGCCAGGGCCATATTTTTCAGGGCTGTTTTGACTGGCTTCCTGGGCCGGTTCCATACTGGGTTCAGTGTTTTCCACTGGGCAATTAGCTTTCCTGCTAGAGCCCATGGTGATGGAAGGGGGTAGAAAAGAGAGTTCCTATTTCTCCTAACATTTGCAACTTCTTTCCTAGAGACGCAGCTACAAAAGTAACCAGTGATTAATTCCTTCTCATTACATGGGTTCTTTCATGGTAGATGACTCTCTTCTAAACTGCCAGGGTTCTCATTCCTTGGGGCTCCTTTGTACTTTTTTCCAGAGCCAGTAAGCTTGCCTTTTTTAGATCATCAGAGGCGTTGAATATTTCAACTAGCCAATGTCAATCTGGCCCTCTAATGCCAACAAAGAGAACTTTAAACTTTCTAGAAGGGTAACAAAGTGAAAATCCTTCTTTGTACTTAAAAAAAAAACACATTAACACTTCATCTCTGTTCCTCTTTTCTGCAATTTCATCAACTGAACTAGGCCAGGAAGATCAATTGAGCAAGGATGTCCTGATCAACATAAAGAAGGGACTAGAGGGTTATGAAGGATGTAGAGCTATTGCTAGCTGTATGACTCAGGATTTCTGTCCTAGGGTTTTGGGTACCTTACAATCCAGTCCAGCACCCGTCATAGAACATTGGCAAAGATAAAAATGCACAAGGAAAGGCACTGAAAAACAGGAATGGCCCAGAAAAGAGTGCTGCTCTGCCAAATAGAAGTATCAGCTAATTATCTGTCTTTCATTCTCTTTTGTTCTCCCTATTTTGAACACCACGATTTCTGTTATTGTTAAGTTGTTTTTCAGTAGTGTGTAACTCTTAATGATTCCCCATTTGGAATTTTTTCTTGACAAGAGCTACTGGAATGCTTTGCCATTTCCTTCTCTGGCTCATTTTGCGGATAAGGAAACTGAGGCAAACAGGATTAAGTAACTTGTCCACAGTCATCCAGCATAATAAGTGACTGAGGAGGGAATTGAACACACAGAGACAATCTTTCTGGTTCCAATCCAAAGCGCTCTATTCATTCTGCCACCCTAGCTGCCCACAATTGTTTCTAAGCCAATTTTTTAAAAAATCCCCATCCCAGAAAGTCTGTTTCTCTCTGATTTTTTATATTATATTTTTTAAATTCTAAACTTAAACACTCCCAAAAAGAGCATTCCTTATACACAGCAGAATACAAAAAGAAGCTTCTATATGAAACTGTGAATCACAATTTCATACCACTCAGTATTTTGTAAAAGTATGTAATAAATCTATATTTTCAAAACATTTCTTATTTGTCTTTCCTTCTGAATTTTCTTCTCTATGCAGAAAAAAGTTACAATGTTTCTCTATTTCAGACAACACTATTACTAATACCCTTCTGACTTTCCCTCTCATTAATCAAAAGAAAGAAAGAAAAAATAAACAAATAAGAATAGTTAAGCAGAATGAATCCACACAGTGGCTATGTCTAAAAATGTATGCCCTTGTACCTTGTTTTTATCATTTCTGTCAGAAGGTAGGCAGCTCAAATCATTATTAGTCCTCTGGAGACTTGGTTGGTCACTGCATTGATCAGAGTTCTTAAGATTTTCAAAGCTCCTGTTTTTATAGTAGTATTGTTTTGTGTCTACTAGCTCTACATACTTCATTGTGCATCAATTCGTTCTACCCAGAATTCTCCAAAATCACTCTTTCATCATTTTTATGTGGCAATCATATATACCACAGTTTGCTTAGATAGACCCCAATTGTCCAAGAGGCAATACAAGGTACCCCCATAGATTCTTTTTTTAATGTGTAAAAACTCTTTTGGCTGTGTATGTACATTCAATTTTTACAAATTTCCATGTGAATCACGTTGAGAAAGAAAAATCAAAACAGAAGGGAAAAGACAAGAAAAAAAAAGAAAAAAGTGAACATAGAATGTGTTAATTAATATTCAATCTTCATAGTTCTCTCTGTGGATGCAGATGGAAAGTGTATTGGATGTCTTGGACCATTGATGAATTGATAAAATTGATGAAAAGAATTGATGAAATTTGATGAATTTGATGAAAAATTGATGAAAAGAAACAATTCTATCATAATTGATCATTACACTACCTTGCAGTTGCTATGTATAATATTTTTCTGGTTCTACTTGCTTTAATCTGAATCAGTTCATTGTAAATCTTTCCAGGCCTTTCTAAAATCATCTTATTCATCATTTTTTATAGAACAATAATATTCCATTACCTTCATATACCACTTTTTCTCCTCCATTAGAATATTAGCACTACCAATGAAATGTTTGTAAAGTGCTTAGCACAGTGCTGCTCCCTAGAGTAGAGGCTTGATAAAGGATTGTTTTCTTCCCTTCCTCCTTATTTTGTTATTATACAGCTCTTTCTAATTTCTCAAATAAGTTTACTTTCTAGGTTTCTCTATACTCTTATGTTTTCATTTCTAAGTTCTTAAGCTTAGATCTAGTTTTTGTGTCAGGAAGATTTAAAGGTCCTAATCTATTAAAGATCCATTTTATGACTTATAGTAATATACTTAGCTTTCCAGGATGATTATTCTTGATGACAAGTCTGTCTCTTTTGCCATTTGCAATATTGCATTCCAAGATCTTTTCTCAGCTTTGAAAGAAACTTCCAATTCTTGTGTAATCCTGATAGTATCTTTTTGGTACTTGAATTACTTCTTTCTGGTGAACAGGGTGTTCAGAGGATATTCACCTCTAGTGTGAGGGCTTACTGAACCCTTTACAAGACTGCTTATCCATTTTTGGTATCCATGTTCACTCAATTGTTATCTGTGGTTCCAATGTAGCATGCATAGCAACCACACGTTGGTAAATCCTTTCAGCAGATGGGATAAAATGAAGTGAAATATAGCTAACAGGTCTCAAGCCTATTGATGAGTTAGGGGGATGTTTACCCCAAGCATATGAAAAATTTCCCAGGTAGAATAGACAGATGGGGACAATTTGTTTTAATGCCCATGAAGGCAGCTGAAGCCAGCACTGTGGAGCATTTAGAGCCTGACCAGGGATCAGAGACACTAAGGTCATTTACTATATCCCAGGTCATCATCTTGACTTTTGTCTTGTCCCTGGACCTTTGATGACACAGGAAGAGAGAGTGAGGCTGATAACCTTACTTAATACTGACTCATCTAAATCCAAGTCACACACAAGTCAAGATATAACCTGTGATGACATTGGTCCTCTTCTAAAATAAAAGATGAACAACAATTATCTGATGCTACTAGAAGACTTTTTCATAAAAAAGACTGTTGACAAGAAGAATTGTGCCACTGTGTCATTACTCATCATATGTCACATTTCTTCTGAGACTTAACTACATCAGTTTGTAACCGCAAGCATTTGGGGATCTGTTTCTCCTCATCTTTATAGCATCATGAGGGATTTGATATTATCTGTAAAGTAATATGAGATAATATATATCTTGACCTGATCAGGACACTCTTCTGTTTAAGTAAGTGCTGTATTCTATGAGGCTGTAGTAGAATTACTGTGTATATACTCCAACCTTCTGTCTATGTCACCTTGCAAATTAACCAAATGAGCTGGAGAATGGAAGCAATTGTTAAAAAAAAAATTAAGAAAAAAATCAATTTCTGGGAACTGAGTGTGGACCACAACATAGCATTTTTACTCTTTCTATTGATGTTTGCTTCCTTTTTGTTTTCTTTCTTATTTTTTTCCTTTTTGATCTTATTTTTCTTGTGCAGCAAGATAACTGTATAACTATGTGTGTATATATATTGGATTTAACATATACTTTAACATATTTAACATGTATTGGACTAACTGCCATCTAGGAGAGGGGTGGGGAGAAGGAGAGAAAAATTTGGAAGAGAAAGTTTTGTAAGGGTCAATGTTAAAAAAATTACCCATGCATATGTTTTATAAATAAAAAGCTTTAGTAAAAATTTTTAAAAAGAAAAAATCAATTTCAAGAAAAAAATTTTGAGGGAAAAAACCTTAGTAGTTGTAATTAGTGGGCTATTTTCAAGGATACATGTCATTATTTTAGTTGTTCTATAACACAATTCCATGTCATTTAATATTTTTAATGGCCAGATTTTGTTGGGGTATTTTTGAGAATTATAGAGAATAGTTCACAATTGATAGCATTTGGGAATGGATTTCTTTCCCCTTTTCTCTATTTTGGGAAGCTAAGAATGAGAAATGTTATCATGGAAGGTCACTGGACTTAAAAACAAAATACTTAAAGTCTTGAGCATAGGATCTGAGTTCAAATCTAGCCTCTGACACTTATTAGCTGTATAATCCTAAGCAAGGCATTTGGTTTCATTTGGCCTCAGCTGTAAAATGGGGATCATAACAGTTCCTACCTTGCAGAATTATTGAGATAATATATATTTCCTGGAACATAGTAAGTTTGTTTTTACTTCCATGCTTTTTAGCATGATATATATTTTAATAGCCTTTTATTTACAGGCTATATGTATGGGTAACTTTACAGCATTGACAATTGCCAAACCTCTTGTTCCAATTTTTCCCCTCCTTCCCCCTCCCCCCTCCCCCAGATGACAGGATGACCAGTAGATGATAATATATATTAAAATATAAATTAGATACACAATAAGTATACATGACCAAACCATTATTTTGCTGTGCAAAAAGAATCGGACTCTGAAATATTATATAATTAATCTGTGAAGGAAATCCAAAATGCAGGTGGGCAAAAATATAGGGATTGGGAATTCAATGTAATGGTTCTTAGTCATCTCCCAGAATTCTTTCGCTGGGCATAGCTGGTTCAGTTCATTACTGCTCCATTAGAACTAATTTGGTTCATTTCATTGCTGAGGATGGCCAGGTCCATCAGAATTGATCATCATATAGTATTGTTGTTGAAGTATATAAGGATCTCTTGGCCCTGCTTGTTTCACTCAGCATCAGGAACATATTAAGTTTTACAAATACTTATTCCCTTCCCTTTCTCTTGAGTGTCTGGATGAGAAGCAGATAATGGAGGGCCAATGAAGGTTTTTAAGTAGAGAATTTACATGATTATGAAAGTTTGAATGTTCATTCTGATCCTTACTATATATGAACATTTGCTTTAGCAGCTTCCTGAAGTGTAAGATGATACCTGTTTCCTTTATGTTTTTCTTGACTTTTAGGTGCCAAAGAAGAATGGGGATGTAAAGTGGAACAGACTGAAGGCTCCTCTAAAGTCAGCCATAATGATGATGCTCACTTTTAATCTGTGACACTAGTTTTAAAAGGGAAATTAATCAAAAACTATTTATTAAGCACCTATTGTGTGCCAGGCATTATATTAAGCATGGGTACTTTGCAGGATATGTATTGGGAACAACTTTCTGGCTAATTTGAACTTTTGCAATATGATTGTGGCTTGGGGAGAAGATAATAAGGATATATTTACCTGAGTGTATGACTTGAGTAATGGATAGAGACAGCGAATTTCCTGCATCCAGTCTATAAAATTCCCAAGAGGCTGGTTTCCTCTAAGTTTCTTACTTGACACTTGGTAGACGTGGAGAAAGAAACTTGACCACATACATGAATCAGGGAAGTTTTCCTGGAGCCATCTAGTGAAATATGGAATAGCAGGTCTTACCTGGTTTTTCAATATAGAAATAGGTTTAACAAGATTGTACATATAGTACAAAGAATATCAGATTCTTTGCTCTCTTGGGGACAGAAGAGGGAAGAAAATGAGAAAAATTCAGAACTCAAAATCTTTATATTTAATTTAAAAATACTTTTAAGACGCAAAAAACTCAACTAAAATTCTAACCTACAAGACAAAAAAAAAGAGAGAAAATATAATAAAAGATGATTCTAGTCATGAAGAATTTTATGTGAACGGAAAGTGGTGAGATTGTTTCCCTTTCTTGTGAAGAAGCACTTCTCTTTGAAGTCCTTTATATATAACTCTTCTGAGAACAAAAAAGTTTGATGCCATAAAGAGTGGGAAAGAATTAGAATTTCAGTCATTACCAAAAATAACTGGTTACCATTCAGATATTAATGCTACTGTACTTAAGTTTCCTTTTCACTGTTTTAAGTGTTGCTCCACTTATATTCAGAGTAACTAAGTTCTTTGGATATATACAGAAGGGAAGAGAAAATTGGGATCCAAGTAGGTGAGAGCACAAGCCAAGAGAATTATGAGTTATTTTTGAGATTGTTCCATACTTCTAGATTAAAACCAGAACCTTGGAGAGAGTACCTAGTGGTGGGAAGCTGTTCAGAGATTATGTACGCAAGTGATCTTGTTCAAGCTCTAAGTACCACATGAAAGTTTGGATAGGTATGATACCTGAGCAACTGGGTCAAGCCATGCTTTCTTTTTTTTATTATTATTATAGCTTTTTATTTACAAGATATATGCATGGGTAATTTTTCAACACTGACAATTGCAAATCCTTTTGTTCCAACTTTTCCCCTCCTTCCCCCTCCCCCCTCCCCCAGATGTCAGGTTGACCAATACATGTTAAATATGTTAAAACATAAGTTAAATACAATATATGTATACATGTCCATACAGTTATTTTGCTGTACAAAAAGAGTCGGACTTTGAAATAATGTACAATTAACCTGTGAAGGAAACAAAAAATGCAGGTGGACAAAAATAGAGGGATTGGGAATGCTATGTAGTGGTTTATAGTCATCTCCCAGAGTTCTTTCACTGAATGTAGCTGGTTCAATTCATTCCTGCTCTATTGGAACTGATTTGGTTCATCTCATTTTTGAAGAGGGCCATGTCCATCAGAATTGATCATCATATAGTATTGTTGTTGAAGTATATAATGATCTCCTGGTCCTGCTCATTTCACTCAGCATCAGTTCATGGCCTCTCTGAAATCATCCTGCTAGTCATTTCTTACAGAACATTAATATTCCATAATATTCATATACCACAATTTATTCAGCCATTCTCCAATGATGGGCATCCACTCAGTTTCCACTTTCTGGCCACTACAAAGAGAAGCCATGCTTTCTTAGTGATAATAGACACACTGTCCTCATGCCACTCTATCTTTGTGCAAGGGAAAAATAGTGTCATCTTTTTGGGACTCTCGTCAAGTGACTTCACCTTTCTGATTTGCATTTTTCTCATCCGTATGGTAGGGACAAGAATAATAACACATATCATCTTGTAATTTTATTTGGAAGAAAGCACTTTGGAATCTTAGAATTTCAATTCATCATCGACAATGTCATTTAGAGGAACACATGAATTTTTGAACAGGATTCTGTCAGGTTACTCGGACAGAGTTTAGGTGATGAAAACAGACACAAATTTGGAAGGTGGCTGCATTTAAACATGTGGCTTGATAGTTCTTTGTATGTAGGTTTCATTTATATGAATAGAGCTATTCACTCATTTTCTTGTTTGCCAAAAGTGATGGAAACAAACAAGTTAAGATTTTAAATGTGTACTGTCTAGGCCTTTGGGGACAAACAAAATGGTTTGGGTGCTCTTTTGAATGTAGCTGACTCTTTTCTTATTATTGTGGAGAAAGAGAAGTGAAATTACTTCGAACCTTGAATGCTTTCTCTGCTGCTTACCTTGAAAACATTCAAGGAAGATAAATGATATATTGTCAATTGATAATGATATTTGGATTTGTGTAGGCTTCTCTTCACATACAGAAGGTAATACTGAGTAGTTTAGCACAATACTAAATAGAATTGGAACAAGAGCACATGATTTGTTTCTTCTTTGCTATTAATTCTATACTGTACCAGAAGAATTCCTCTCCTACTGTGGAACGAACAACTTAGATCTTGAAAGACACAGGGAAAAACATGGCCAGACAACCCTAGACTTTAGATTACTCTGCCAAGCTTTCTCAAATAACAGTGCCTAAGAGCAATCAATTAATCAATCAATCAACTAATGTTTGTGACTTTGCCTGATACTGTCCTAGGTCCTGAAGATACAAAAAAAATATAAAGAAGCTCGAGTGGGAAATTATCCTATTTCCCAGATACAGGATTAGGATCCCACATGGGCTACAGTAGATAATCACCTGCTTAGTGGAATCTGAGAGACAATTTTTGCACTTTAAAATCTGCCAGTTAGGAAAATGGAAAGAATTTAATTAATACTACTCTTCGAACTAACAGTCCCAAGGCAGAGATTCCTGTTCAAGCTTGCATTTGATAAAGCTCGTGGACCTATTTCCTATCTCACATAAAGAGACTCTTTCCCTGACATATAGCTCCTTGCTCTCTGTGAGATTGGGTTCAAAGTCTAAAAAAGTTTTTTTCCAGCCACAAATACATAATAAAGGGAGAAGTGTGTCAATATAGAGTGAAAATAATAATCTAGACATTTGGTATTTTGTTCCGACTTTCTTATTTCCACTCATTTGATTAGAAGAGAAACTATTTTGGAATTGAGAAACTGAGGGACCTCACGTGCTGACTAGGATAATTGCTAGAAATTAAACAGTGATCCATAGAGATTTAAGCTGGAGAGGGGTCATGGAAGAGATCCATGGCTTGTAACTAGTAAATGAAGTTCAAAAAATAAAATGAAGCCTGAATGCATTCATTAGCTATAAATGTTTCTGTTCTGTTTTCCAGAGAGCTTGGCATCTGGTACAGTTGCCTATTCTAGGGCAGCAAAGTGGAACAGAGGACAAAACAGTGGACTTAAAAGTTAGGAAGACCCAAGTTTAAATCCATTCTCAAGCACTTATTAAGCTATGTTGACACCGGGCAAATCACTTAACCCTGATTGCCTCAGTTTCCTCATCTGTAAAATGGGCTAATAACAACACTTACCTTTTGGCATTGTTGTAAAGACAAAATGAGATATTTGCAAGATGCTTTGCAAACCTCAAAGCAAAATATTAATTCTATCTACTATAATTAGCTAAGTCTCTTTAAAAAAAACATATCTTATTCCTCATGGGGGAAAGAACCAGAAAGGGGCTTTTCTCTCCTAATTTTGTAAATTGGTGTTTTAGGCATTATGATTTTTAAAGGACCTGAAGAAAGCTCAGGGATTAGAGCATACTTTTCATATGAAGTACTGATCCTAGAAGCAAGAAGCAGAGAAAATATAAAGAACATCCTGCCAGAGAAGTATGTATACGTGGTAGCAACCAACAAATCCACAGGACTGGCAGAGCAATGCTGAGCATCAGCCATGCTGCCCAGCGGGATACAATGCAGTGAGTGATGTTGCTCCATAAAATCAGTGGGAAGCAGATCTACTGGAAGTTGTGTGATCACTCATTCTAGAAAGAAAACAAAAAGCATTTATTGAGTGACTGCTATGTTCCCGGCACTGTGCTAGATATCGAAGATGAAATCACCAGAGGAAATCAGCAGCCCTGTGATAGGAGACCATATTTTGATTGCCCCAGCCACATTGACTAACATTTGATCCATATTGACTTGCCCCTACATGGTCGGTTGTTGGTTTGATTGTTGTCCTTTATTCTCGAAGAGGGTCAAAATGACATCGCCATGTTAGAGTCGAGTTATAGTGCGTCCAGCTGGGGCTGATCAGACCAGTACGGGCTTGGAACGCTTTGCCATGGGTCAAGCACAAATGGTCCCCTATGAATATTTAGGGTGAATTCTCCAGTTTTGTGCATCTCACATTTCTTCTGAGCTAATTCAATCCTGCTTTGCTCATAGAACACATTATCTTCTCTGAAGAGGGCACACAATGCTTTATGGTCCTATACCAGTGTCTCCCATGTCATAGAATTAATTCTAAGGTTCTAAAGAGAGACCTTGAGAGTGTCCTTGTATCGCTTTTTCTGACCACTTGGTGAGCGCTTGCCCTGTGTGATCTTCCATAAAATAATCTTTTTGACAAGCATACATTTGGCATTCAAATAATGTGACCAGGCCAGTGGAGTTTCGATCTCTGCAGTAAAGTTGGAATTCTGGGAAGTTTAGTTCAAGAAAGCACCTCAGTGTCTGCATCGTATCCTGCCAGGTGATCTTCCCAATCTTCCCAAGACAATTCAAATGGAAGTGATTTGATTTCCTGGTGTGGCTCTGGCATACTGTCCAGGTTTCACAGGCATGCCACAATGAGGTCAGTACAACAGTTTGGTAGTCAGTCTAATACCTTCTTCCTAAGCTAGCTCTGTGTCAATCTCATTATCAGTGTGGACATCCCTGGGAAGCACACTGCCAAGGTGAGAATATATCCATAACATTCAGAACTTCACTATTTACTGTAACTGATGGTTCCACATCTGCATGGTGTGGTACTGGCTGATGGAGGACTTGCGTTTTCTTGGTGTTAATTGTTAGCCCAAAATTACACAAGCAGCAGAAAATGTATCCTTTTTTGTTGGATCTCGACTTCAGAAGCTCATTGAGCGCCCAATCATTTACAAACAAAAATCCACTTTAGTTTTCACTTGTAGCCATTTCAAGTTGAAGAAGTGACCAAAATAGGTGACTTTGATTCCATGTTCATCCTCATTGAAGGTGTTTTGACAACATGGTTGAAGACATCATGCTAAAAACATGGAAGTAACCACACATCCTTGTTTCCCTCCAGGGGTAACTGGGAAAACTCCAGAGCATGTGCATCTTAGCCACATATGTTGCCCATATGCCTTCCTTTTTATGAATTCTGCCTCTGTGTCCATTCTTCCCATCATCTGAGAGTATACCCCAAGTTCACATGAGAAATGTTCTCTTGCTACGGTGTTTACTATGCTGTTTACTTAAGTACTTTTGCTTAGTACTAAGTATGTCCTGTAGCTGACTAGCAAAGGGAAATATAGGGACAGGGATGTATGAGCCATGGTTTTGAGTGAACACACAGCCTGGGATGGGCTTGCCTGAGGCACATGTGTGAATTGGAGTGTGCTCCAAAGTGATACACAAGAATAATAATCAGGTTTTTTCCATTAGTGGTTGGGTTCTTTATTATGTCATAGACATTCTGGGCTTTCTTATGAAGCTAATGGACTTTGTTCTCACAATAATGTTTTAAAATGCTTAAGTTCAAAGACCCCCTGAAATCTGTCTTTGAACCCTTTAAGTGTCCATGAACTCCAACTTAAGAACCCTATCTATCTTTATGCTGTGAACACATTCTTCAAGAAATGTCAATTGAATCTGTATCTTGGTGAAATTTGGGCAAGCCAAGTGAATTAGAATGTTGGAACATAATTCTTGTTCTCATCCTATCTCTACCTACCTTTGCTTCTGTCATCCTTCATAATTAGTCCATTAGTCCATTAGTCCAAGGTGAAGAATTTTCACTCTTACCCTCTTTGTTGAATATCTCTATCTGTTGAATTTTCTCCCCTCCTTCTGAAACAACTCAGATATTACCTCATCCATGCAACCTTCTTTCTTTTTCCCTCCCCAGATGAAAATGATCACAGACTCCTCAAATTTCTCATAACATATTGATTGACTTTCCCTCTGCATCATTTTCTGTTTTATTATAGTTATTTTTATGTTTTTATCCTTATTTGATCATAAGCTCCTTTAGAGAGGCACATATATTGGTTCTATGTTTGCATCTCTAACATTATTCATAACTGCTGAATTATTTCTGAGGAAATGTGGTTTTGAGTTCTGAATTTTCCAAATGACTCTTTTTTGTTTTTCCATATACAAAGATAGTTTTCAACATTCATCTTTGCAAAACCTTGCATTCTAAATTTTTCTCCCTCCCTCCTCATCTTACCCATCCCCTAGATAGTAAGTAATCCAGTATAGGTTAGATAAGTGCAATTCTTCTAAACACATTTCCATTTTCATCAAGCTGTGCAAGAAAAATCAGATCAAAAAGGGGAAAAATATAGGAAAGAAAAAACTAAGCTTTACAATAATCAAAAATTTTAAAAAGATGAAAATATTATGCTTTGATCCACATTCTGTCTCCACAGTTCTCTCTCTGGATGTGGATGGCTTTTTCCATCACAAGTCTATGAAAATTACCTTGAATCACCTCACTGTTGAAAAGAATCAAATCTATCACAGATGAGCATCACATAATTTTGTAGTTGCTATGTATAACATTCTCTTGGAACTGCTCATTTCACTCAGCATCAGTTCATACAAGTCTCTCCAGGCATCTCTAAAATCATCCTGCTGATCATTTCTTATGAAACGATAATATTCCATTACATTAATATACCATAACTTCTTCAGCTATTCCCCAATTGATGGGCATCCACTCAATTTCCAGTTCCTTACCACTAAAAAGGGCTGCTATAAATATATTTCGCACATGTGGGTCCTTTTCCCTTCTTAATGATCTCTTTGGTATACAGACCAAGTAATACTAAAGGGTATGCACAGTTTGATAGCCCTTTGGGCATAGTTCCAAATTGCTCTCCAGAATGGCTGGATCAATTTACAACTCCACCAACCCTAGTATGAGCATTCCAGTTCTCCCACATTTTCTCCAACATTTATCGTTGTCTTTTCTTGTCACCTGATAACTTTTTCTAATCCCCCATTCATTTTATTAGTGTGCCATAATCAGGCATTGAATCAAATTCAGACAATTCCAAAAGAAGTTTTTTTTTTAAAATATGAACCTGATTTGAATCTGTCAATTTCAACTTGACTTTTTTGCAAGTATTAATTCATAAACTTATGCGGAGGAAAAAATATTCACCTAAGTATTTATCAGACAACAGAACAAAACTGGGTACACCAGGATTAAGGCAACGGATGAAGGGTAGAACTGGGATAAAATATTCTAAAGAAAGTAAGGAGAATTGGGAAACTGTTTTAATAGTGCAAAAGGGGAAATGTTTTTTTTCTTTTTGAAAGGCTTAGTGAAACACTCTATTTTTTATACTACAATCATTTCCTAATACATCACTGTCTTACTATCCCACAAAGTCCTTTTAACTAAATTTAGTATCATTTTCACCTATATTGGATACTGTCTATCGTGTTTGAGTTATGTTTAATTTCATTTGTTTAATATTGTTCATGTTTTGAACTGATGCTGAATGAAGTGAGTAGAACCAGATCATTATGCATGGCAATAATAAGACTATACGATGATCAATTCTGATGAACATGGCTCTCTTCAACAATGAGATGATTCAAATCAGTTCCAATTGTTCAGTGATGAAGAGAGCCATATACGCTCAGGGGGAGCACTGTGAGAACTGAGTATGGATCACAACATAGCATTTTCATGCTTTCTGTTGATGTTTGCTTGCATTTTGTTTTCCTTTTCAGATTTTTTTCTTTCTAGATCCATTTTTTCTTGTGCAACAAGATAATTGTATAAATATGTATACATATATTGGATTTAACATATATTTTAATATATTTAACATGTATTGGACTACTTGCCATTTTGAGGATGGGGTGGGGGGAAGGAGGAAAAATTTGAAACAAAGTTTGGCAAGGCTCAATGTTGAAAAATTTCCCATGCATATGTTTTGTAAATAAAAAGCTTTAATAAAAAGAAAAAAAAAAGATTGTTCATGTTTTCCCATGTGTCTTTGAATCATTTAAATTCATTGATTCTTCTGGTACAGGATATTCCAACATTCCTATGATAATTTGTTCAGCCATTTTCCTAATCAATGGGCATCTGCTTTGTATAGGGTTTTTGGTTTTTTGCTATCAGAAAGTGTTGTTATGAGCATTTTGAAATGTATAGGGTTTTTCTTTCTGACTTTGACCTCAACAACAATAACACATATTTGTATGGTTTACAAGATTTATTTACTAAAAGAAATTGTGGGGAAAGAATATCAACTGCTTAAAGGCTTTTCTCCTAAAATTCCAAATAGTTTTTCCAGAGTAGTTGAATAAATTCAAATTCTACTAACATATTACTGCTCTTGTCTTCACACAGTCTTTCCAACATAAACTATTTCTTCTTGTTCTTGTTCTTGTTCATGTTCATGTTCATGTTCTTGCTCTTGTTCTTCTTGTTCTCCTCCTCCTCTGTTTTTTCTCTTGTTTCTTCTTTTTTTCTTCTAATTATTCTTCTATTTTTTAAATTCTTCTGTTCTTCTTCATCTTTTTTCTCCTCCTTTCATTTCTTCCTTTTCTCTTTCTTCCTTGTCCTCCTCCTACTTATCACTTCCTCATTTCTCACCCAGTTACTCTCATTTTGGACTTTTTTTTTTGTCTTCTCTAGTTGCATTCATTTTCAGTTGACTTCTCCGTATTGCTTCCAATAAACTCATGAATGGGGAATCTCATCTTGTGATATATCTCATCAGTACTCTTTGACTGGAGTCTGGAGCTATAAGCTCCTCAGCTTTTATTGAAGGAGGGGAGAAAGAATATTATCTTCTCTGTCATCCCCTGATCTCCTTAGATGATTCACATCTACCTGCACTCATGTGTGGATTTCTTTAACTTTTCCACTCATCCTGCACAAGGCATATTTCCTCCTCTCCCAGTCTTCTGAGTTTTCTTTCTCACTAGGTTATAACTCCTTGAGGGGAAGGGTTGTATTGGTTTGTTTGTTTTTTGCACTTGTATCCCCAGCACTTAACATATCACCAGGCACATAGCAAAAGCTTAACAAAGATTTGATTTTTGACTATTAATAATTGTTAACATAGCTAGTATTTATTTACAGGGGTCCTCAAACTATGGCCGTGGGCCAGATGCAACAGTTGAGGACAATTATCCCCCTCACCCAGGGCTATGAAATTTCTTTATTTAAAGGCCCACAAAACAAAGTTTTTGTTTTTACTATAGTCTGGCCCTCCAACAGTCTGAGGGACAGTGAACTGGCCCCCTAGTTAACAAGTTTGAGGATCCCTGAATTTTATACAGTACATTAAGTTTGTTAAGCACTATATGAACATTAATTCAATTGATTCTCAAAACAATACTATGAGTCAGGTATCCCTATTTTATAAATGGGGAAACTGCTATTAAAACAGGAATTCTTGATGATTGTTTTGTATCTTGTACCTAATGGATACGTTAGAGCCAGCTCCAACTAACTCATGGGCAAATGCTCTTAACATCAGAGTTTGATCTGTTGTTTTGTGGATTGTCTAGATTTAAGAAAATGATAGAGAAAATGTGAATAGTGCACATTAACTTAAAAGTGTGTCCCACTTATAAAAGATCCAGTGGTTAAACATTTACCTGTATATCCCTGGGCAGGGATTAA
This sequence comes from Sarcophilus harrisii, assembly GCF_902635505.1. NCBI lineage: Eukaryota > Metazoa > Chordata > Mammalia > Dasyuromorphia > Dasyuridae > Sarcophilus > Sarcophilus harrisii. The sequence continues at coordinate 640,408,064 of NC_045427.1, read as the reverse complement.
GTTATAATCAGGGGTAGGGGGTTGTCTAGCTCGTAGATATCTAAGGCAGAACTTTGAACTGAGCTTTTCCCAGACTCCAGCTGCTATTCTGTGTACAAACCAGGTGCCAATTTGAGGTGTGAGGTTATACATCAGAGATTGGATTTGCATTTTAAAAATATTTTCTTTTTCAAATGAGCTAGAGGTTAGACTTGTGATTTCATTGTAGGGAACTCCCAGGATTAAGAAACTTCCTCCAAGCAAGTCAGTATCTGTTTTGCAGGCTCTCATCATCATGAAAAGTTGTTTGGGAGCAGGGAGACATTAACTGACTTGCCCAGAGACACACAGAAGTATGTGTCAGAAGCAGAACTTGAACTCAGGTCTTCGTGGCTTTAAGATCATTCGTTAACTAGCTTCAATGCCACAAAGTCTTTCCCTTTTCATGATTGTTGATAATTTGCATTTCTTCTTTCAGAATCTATTTATATCCTTTGATCATTTATCTAATGACTTTTCTTCTTACGTTTAGGTCAGTTTTTTATGTATGTTGAATATCAGACATTTGTCAGAGGTATTAGAGACAAAGGGTTTCCTTCTCCAATCTATGGTTTCCTTTTTGATTCTAGCTAGATTTATTTTATACATTCAAAATACTTTTCTCTATTTTGCAATTAACTTCATCCTTTTTTTTTTTCCTTTTGTGATCATCACTATCCCTGATGTAATAAATATTGTTCTGTGTTTCTCTGTTTTCTGTAAAATATCTTTTTTTTTTTTCTGCTTCTTTTCCAAAATAATGTGACAGTTTATATTTAGGCACTGTATTCACTTAAAACTTACTATGTTGGATGGTAAAATGGAAGGAAATATTTCTTAAAAAAAAAAAAACACGTGCTATGAAGAAAATTTTTTAAGAGTTTTAAAAGCTAAGGAGTCCAAAATGTCACAAGCTGATAAATATTTACCCTGTGACCATTTTTTTAACATCTCAAAATTTGGCCTCAAGTGTTTACTTACAGTTTATCTAACAGCTGAAAAATGTAGTTGAAGATCATTCTCATTCTCTCAGGGTTCACCTACATAATTCATACATTGTTTTTCCTTGAATTTGAAGACAAATTTCTTAGCTATTTTAGTGAACACACCCCAAAATGACACATTTCACTTAATGTTAATTTTTCAAGCATGGGTTGGACTCAAAATGGATCAATCCTGATATCATGTTGCAAAAGTAATGAATTGTTTTGTTTTGGTTTAAGAATATATTAATTTAGCCCTGTTAGGTCTCAGTTTTCTCAATTAGTCAATAAACATTTATTAACCACCTACTGTGTGTGAGATACTGTGTTAAGCTCTGATACAAAGAATGGTAAGAGTTCACGGATTAGAAAATTGAACTGATCAATAAAGTGGTAAATAGTGACATTTTCTGAAGAAAAAGAAATTATGTTTGAACCCAAGTCTTGATTAATCAAAAAAAAAAATTAAACACCATGATTTCATGGTCACATTAAAATAAGTTGTGAGATATATCATAAGGGACTTAGAGAAGTTGGGAAGAAAAGGGTGATGGTCAGAGAACCCAATGACCCATAAAATAATAGCATTTCAGAGCTGGAAACAACCTCCATGGGCAACTAAGTCACACTATACTTGACCAAGAATCCTCAAACATAATCATCAGTCTTCAACTTGAAGACCTCCAATAAGGAAGAAAGTACAGTCTCTTGAAAAAGTCCATTTCAACCGTGGCATATCTCCAATTATCAGCAAGATTTCCCCTATATTAAGCCTAAATTTGTTCCTTGCACCATTCAGGCAATGGTCCTAATTTGGTCCTGTGGGACCAGACAGAAGGACCCTAATTCTTTTTCCAAGTGACAACGCTTCAAGTACCTGGATTTTCATATTTCTTGCACCCATCCCACGCAGTCTTCCCTTCTCTAAGCTAATCAAACCAGTCCTTAAATTGATCTTCATATGGGAAGAACTGGAAGTCCTTCACAATCCTGGACACCCTTTTCTGTATGTTTTACAAATAATACTTCACATTCATAATCTGAAATCAGATCTGTGATCTCATCACTTGAGTTTTTCCTTCAATGTAAACTAAGTAGGGAACAAGCATTAAGCACTTACTATGTGCTAAGCATATAGCATTATCTCATTTGAATCCCATAACAACCCTGAGGGATAGAAACTTTTATTACAGAATATATTATTATCATTCTTTCTTATAGTTGAGGAACCTGAGGCAGAGATTGATTAATTTATACAAAGTCATGTAGCTGTAAATATTTTGGGACTGAAGTCCAGGACTATAGCTCTATCTACCGCCTCTGTCTTCAGTGATAGAAGATTGAAATCTGTCCATGTTTACCCACCCTCTTACATTCTTGTCCGTGTCTTTCTGTTAAGCTCCCCACCTGTACTCCACTCAAAGTACTAGGAGCCCTCTTTGCTCTCTCCTAACATTGAGGGAGTAACCATAAAAAAAAAAAAAATTTCTGGCTATCTGCCATCATATCTTCTTTTCTCTATTTATGAAATCTTATTCTTCAACTTCTTTTACATTTTTCATTGATTATACACTGAAGTCTCATCACATCTACCATGTGTCTTGTCTTTGCTTTTTGTGAGAAATTGATTCTTTGAAAATCGTTATAATCCATGTCTTACTGCTATATGGCAACTTCAGTAGGATATGTGTGTGTGTTTTTTTTAAATGAACCTTTGTTATCATGGGGATCTCGAAATCTCTAAATAAATTCTGAGCCTTCCTGAGCAGTCTAGATTATTTTCGTCCTTCTGTTCAACTCCTGTACCAACTTGTTGTCCACTTAGGTTATCTGCACACTGATTGATCAGTACTCTAGGTGACTGTCCGTGCAGATGTATATTGGGAGCTGGGAAACAGACATTTTTTTTTCCATCTGTGGTTGGTTGGATGGTCAGGCCAAACTCTTTTGAGTTGCTGCAAATCTCTTCTTTAGATAATGACAACAACTGACTTTCTTATAGCACTTTTAAGTTGATTTACACATACGATCTCATTTGAATTTCAAAATAACACTGAAATAAATAATACCTTATCAATGACCTTCCAGAAATGTGACTTGGAGGTCATTTCCTGTTCTTTTAAAAAAAAATTCCTTAATAACAATAACTAGCATTCATACAATTCTTATGGTTCTGTAAATTACTTTACACATTATTATTCTGATATTCACAATAGCTATGAGATAGATACTATTTTTATCCCCATTTTACTCATGAAAAAACTGGAGCGAGTTTAATGGCTTACTCTGCATTATACAGATGATAAGTATTTGAGAATGGATTTGAATGCAGTTCTCCCTTACTTTAACACTTTCTATCTATTCCATTGCCTAGCTGCCTTTATAGGAAAAACAATCCCAATAATATTTATGGACTATTGGACTATGTCTTAGGATGATAAGAATGAGAAGTAATGTGGCAATAATAAATAGATAAATAATAAACAAACAGACAGACAAACAAATAAATAAATGAATGGATGGATGAATGAATGAATGAATAAATAAAAGTAAAAAGCAGGAACTCTGAAGAAATATACTTAAGGCTCAGTATGATTGATTTAATCGTATAAGATGTTAATTCAGTGGAACTATACTAAGTACTAAGTACATGTAAACTAGAAAATCATTGTCTCATCAATTCCTCTGAGTTAACACCTTGTTTCAAATATACTTCTCCAGAGTTCTGGCTCTCCACAAATAAAAAATAAAAAGAGGTAATGTAGATCACTGTTGCTAGAGTCAGAGAAGACCAGGGGGAATCCTTGCTTTCCTCCTTTCTCTGTAGTTCCAGAATGGAAAGGTCTTCAACAATACCACACCTCATGTTTTCCTTAAAATGGTACCTTCCATTTTAGTAGCGCTTTAAAGCCTTAGAGGCACTTTTCTATCAACAATCCTGAGAGATAGGAAGTTTTATGCTTGTTTCATAAATTAGGAAACAGATGCCCAAATGTATCAAGTCTGTTATCAGCCTCCTAATTTTGCTAGGACCATGCTGCATCCGGGTTAATGTGGTTATAAAATTATATGCAGAATTTTGCTTAAATGCTATGCAGCATTTAAGGGCCTTAGTAACATATAAATATGGAATATCTGTTTCTGCAGATATAATCTCATTCAACTTGGTGATCAGAATATTAGTCCATCTTTGTGAAGTACCATTAAAATGAGTCCATAATGAAATGAAAGAGATCATTTTAATTTTCCTCTTTGAATTTATTTGGTAATCTCCAATGATTAATTTTTATAATTAAAGGAGATGGAGTTTATTCTGCAAAATCATCACTAGTTCCCAGGCTGGGTGAAACCCTCAATTTTGCACTATGCCTTTTGGCCCAGTTTAATGGAAAGCCCTCCATAATTTTCTGAAACATCTTCAGGAAGAGATTTACCTTGTACATGAATATATCAGTGACAATAAATGGCTAGCACTTTTATTTTTAAACAATACTGGGTTTCCTTATTTTTCTCAGACTGGAGAGCAGTGGCCATTCATAGGTTCAATTCCAATACTGATTGGTTTTTCTGACATGAGGTAGTTTGCACTTTCTCAGGTAGCCTGGTATCCTTATGCTCCATGAGATGAATCATGTTAGTGGGGCCATTTGATTAGCTTTAGCTTCTTGCAGCTCACAAGAGTCTCAAGTCTCAAGAAAGCCACCATTCTCAGCTTCTTCCAAAAACAGGGATCATGGGTATGAGCCATCAGACCTGACATTCAATATCTTATTGAAATTTTGACAGGAAAAAAGCACTGTCATTTCCAAATAACCCTGTCCCCATAATGAAATACTGCTTGTAACGAAGACAAAGGAGAACAAAACAAATTCTTCCCTCCCTTCTTTCCTCCTCCCTCCCTCCCTTCCTCCTCTTTCTCTCCCTTCCTTCCTTCCTTCCTTTCTTCCTCCTTTCCTTCCTTCCTTCCTTTCTTTCTTTTCCTTCCTTCCTTCCTTCCTTCCTTCTTTCCTTCCTTCCTTCTTTCCTTCCTTCCTTCCTTCCTTCCTTCCTTCCTTCCTTCCTTCCTTCCTTCCTTCCTCCTTTCCTTCCTTCTTTCCTTCCTTCCTTTCTTTTCCTTCCTTCCTTCCTTCCTTCCTTCTTTCCTTCCTTCCTTCCTTCCTTCCTTCCTTCCTTCCTTCCTTCCTTCCTTCCTTCCTCCCTCCCTCCCTCCCTTTTTCCCTTTCTTCTTTCTTTCCTTTTTTCCTTCTTTCTTTTCCTTTCCTCTCTTTTTTTTCTTTCTTCTTCCTTTTCCCCTCTGTCTCTGTCTATCTGTCTGTCTGAGTGTATTTCTCTTTGTCACTGTCTCTCAATTTCTGTCTCTCTGTCTCTCTCTCTCTCTCTCTGTCTCTCTCTCTGTCTCTCTCTCTCTCTCTCTCTCTCTCTCTCTCTCTCTCTCTTTCTCTTTCATTAGTATAGGAAACTTCTGTGGAGGGAAGACCTTCTAGCAAAGCAAAACAGCAAGTGTTCTGCAACTTACCATATTATAGAATTGGTGAGAGGGTGAGGGGTCACAGTGGGGGAGATGTTAGGGGGGAGTAAGAGATTTGGTGACCTGTCCATGATTACACAAACAGTATGTGTTAGAGCCAGGTCTTAAGCATGGCTCTTAATTTTTTCCCCCACTGTAACACAATGACTCTTCTATTCATATTCTTTGACCACTTATTCGCTAGGCAGTGTTTCTGGCTATGTGTTTGCATTCACTACCAGGATTCCGCCCCTCCCCTACAGAATGGTTCCTTGTCTCTTATCACATGCCCCCAACATGTGAGAAGAATCAAGTGGTTACTCACCAGGCTGAAAGAATGGGCCAATGAAAAATTCTGAAATATGAAAATGATCCAAACAATTCTATCTGAATGTGGTTTCGTTGCCATCTGAATCTGGAACACTCTGCTCTATAAACATGGCCATATCTTTGCTCTTGTGTGATTTCAAAAACCTGGACAACAAAGAGAAAATATTTACTCTCATCATGTTGCTGCTTGACCTTCCTGCAAGAAATATTTGTACTTGAGAATGATCCTTCTGACATTGACTTTAGAGAAATATCTGTTTGCTCACTAGCCTATGGGTTTGACACTGTGTGTAAAGAACTTTATGAAAAAAGACAGCAGCTCTTTTTTAAAAAAGGTGATTTCCATTTGTGTTTCACAGCCCAGAGATTCTCAAAGGTCCTGGGCATAATCCTTGGAGTTGACCTCCAAAAAATTAATTTCTCTCTACTTTATTGCTTCCACCAAAAGTAAATTGAGGAAATTCTTCCAAATAAAGCCAAGTAACAATTCATGCTGAACTTTCCACAAATATTGGTATCAGGGTCTTAAGTTCCTGTCTGAGCACTTAGTGTATAATATAGGTATTAGGTAGGGGACAGATTCTTATTTCATCCACAGAAAAACTGCATGAGATCTTAAGGACACTTTATGGCAGCAAAGTGGAGCAGGAAAGAGAGCAATGGACTTTGATTCAGAAAGACCTGATTTCAAATGTGGTCTCAGTCACTTACTAGCTCTGTTACCCAAGACAAGTCACTTAACTACTGTGTACCAGTTTCTTCATCTGCAAAATGGGGTAATAATAACTCCTATACCTCAGGATTGCTGGGAGAATCAAATGAGATAATTTTTATAAAATACCTTGTAAACCTGAAAATGATATACAAATCATCATCATCATCATCATCATCTCGAGTCCCTGAACAAACAGAAACATAAAGCATTCAACCCAACAGTTTCTTCAGGAATGAAAATGAGCTTATGGTTCTTGTCTGAAAAGCCCTTTCTCATTTTATTGAGTGACTCTCCCCTAGAATCTTATGTGTGCTCCCCAAAACTTGTATCCTACCTCTGCCATGTAAATATACTTTGAATCTACCATCTCTTTTAATTTGAAAGTGAACTCTCTGTCATTCATCCACTTTGCTCTTGAAGGAAGATGTTATACAAGAAATGATACTCTTCAATTTTTTTTTGCCATAATGCAATATGTTCCAAGAAATCATTTCTCCCCCAAACAATGACTGCTAATCTTTTTTGTATTATGAACCCCTTGACCAATCCAGAGAAGCCCCTTCTCAGAATTAAATTTTTAAATACATGAGGTTAAAAAAATATGATTTTTTTTCCCCATTCAAGTTTGCAGATCCCCTTACTTCTATCCACATATGCCAGGTTGAGAATCCTTGCTCTAGAAAATCTGAACTCTTGTACTCTAAAACTCTCATTTTGGGGGGATTATAAATGAATCCACTTCCAAAGCTGTTGGTACCCAAGAAATCTCCCTTCTTGGACTAGATCCTAGGATCCTTCTTATTAGGAAATGTTTAGTTCCTACTGAACATTTGGGGTTCAGTTGCAACTTTGAATTCTCTGAATAGGTTGCATTTGTACCAGTGCTTCTGCTATAAGTCAACATTATTGTTCTTGGATGGGAAGATATAAGAGAAGGGAGAAATGCCTTCTATTTATCCTTTTGCTACAGTCAAAGCAGAGGAGGCAGGAGAACGGGAATGGGAGAGATAAATGTGGAGAGACAAAGACAAAGAGAGGGGAGGGGGATACACACACAGTCAGAAAGAAGGTGAAATTGAGACACTTCATTACCAAATAGCCAGGAATAAGAAGAAAGGCAGTCCTGATCTTTGAAACCTGATTAGTACAATACCAGTGGGCACACACATCAGGTTCACCTCCTGCTTATCCATTTAGTGATAACTGAATCTGTGTGGCATTTTAAGGTTTGCAAAGCATTTTATAGACATGATCTCATGTTATGTATACCATGTAGAATAGCCATACTCTAATGACTCTGTGAGTGTGACAGTAACACTGGTTTATCCCTATATTTGAGATAATATTATTGAAAAATTGAGCTCATAGAAATTGTTTCCCAAGTTACTCAGAGTTAATGTATGCCAAAAGTGTGATTTATAACCAGCTCATCTAATTCTTTCTGATTTTAGTCATCTTTCCATTCCATCATGAGATACAACTTCCTTGATAACAGTTTATTTTACTTAGTAGGCTAAACAGTGTTTATCATATGGACATTTTAAGTCCTAGTAATTTAGCTAAATGCATTTTGTCGAAACAATTTCTGGGAGGATACAGTTTCACTCTGAGCAAACTTCTACCCACATCTCTATGTACTGCGTAATTCTTTCCCTTAAAGTTTGCTATCAGAGAACCTGGCAGTTGGTAGGCACTTAATACTTTTTGATAAATTGAGATTTTGACCCAAGCATTGGCATTTGGGGAAATCTAGTTCCTCACTCTAGCAGAGTGAAGATAGCTCAACCAGCTTGATCCCTCATCTGTCTCATGGACTGCCATTCCCAGATTCTCTTCGGACCTTCTCACTAGACTAGACTACCCCCAATAAAATGAATGGCCTGGAATCCAAACCACATGGGACATCAATAGTAAAGGTGGTACTTGCTGGTGGCTACCATATTCTGCCCTCTATAATCAACTTTATCCCATGTCTTCCGCAATGCCCATGAACTTTTGACCCTTTTCCCACTATTTCTTCCAGAAATTTTCTTTACTGCTAACAATAGAGGAGGAAGTCAACAATTCCCCTTCATTCTCTTTCTTTCCTCAGATTTCTTCCATTTTTACTCATTGCTTTAGTTCTTACTCTATTACCTTCTTGCCTACTTCTTTGCTGCCTTAGAGAGACTTTACCCCTTAGCTCTATTACTCTGACTGGATTCTGCTTCTCTTACACAATTTCTTCTGACTGCTGGAGGCAGGGAAACTGTACCCAGTTGAATTCATGGTGCATCTCTGCAGAATACTTTTCCATACCCTTTCCATGCTATTGTTCAAGAAATGCCCTTTAGTTTATTCTATGAAGGCATTATTTCATTCCAAATGCCAAGTCAAAGCCACCAGACTAGCCTGAATAAGAACAAGGCTAGAACATTTGGTGTTAGCAGGCAGGACTGGATCAGAGACTTTGTGGCTGACCGCTCTGTTAGGAGGCAGGTAACACACATTATTATGAAGTGTGTTTGGTCACTGCATTGATCAACTTCCCACACCTTTTTTCATAAAGGAAACGGAGTAAGACAGAAAAAATGTGCTTAGCACTAGTGTTCAAGGTTTGATGCAATATAATTTTGCTTTCCCTTCTCTTCTCTTTTCCTCCTCCAGAGCTCAAGCACATGCTCTTATCTTTTCTTTCTATCTTTTTAATTCTTCACCATCTATTCTCCTGGGTTAGAGTTTATTTTGCTTAGAATAAATTCCTTTCCTTAATCTATCTGCCCTTTGATTCTGCCCACATCCTACTTCCTTCTCCCCTTTCCCTCCTGTCTTCCTGTTAAGTGAAATGTATTCAACTTCATTTTTATGAAAGAGGAACCAAGTGACTTGTCCATAGTCATACAAAAAGTAGACTTGAGATCAAACTCAAGTCTTTTGACTTTCTACTATAATATAACTACTTCTGTACTGTCTACTTATTGAGTTACTGTAGAAGGGAGTTCTTATTTGGTTAGGATTGAACTGGTTAATCTCTGACTAAGGTCATTTTCACTTCCTATATTCTATGATTCTGATTCAAGTTGACTCAGTGAAATATAGACATAGACATGGACAAGAACAGATACAGATATAAAAATGGAAATGGACATGGACGTAGACTTAGATATGGACACAAACACAGATACAGATAGAGGATGTACCAGGGGTCCTCAAACTTTTTAAATAGGGGGCCAGTTCACTGTCCCTCAGACTATTGGAGAGCCAAACTATAGTAAAAACAAAAACTTTGTTTTATGGGCCTTTAAATAAAGAAACTTCATAGCCCTGGGTGAGGGTGATAAACATCCTCAGCTGCCACATCTGGCCCACAGGCCACAGTTTGAGGACCCTTGAGACATTGGCAATGATATAGATATAGATGATATAGATAAATCACAAACTTACACTTCATAAGTCTATCATTTCTCACAAACTGAATGTTAACTAAAAATGTGGAACAAACAGGGTTTTCTTCACAGTTGCTAATAATCCATAAAGCTTATTTACTCCCTGACTTGATTACTTCCCTTCATCTTGTGTTCCTTTTCTAAAGCATAGGAAAATGGGCTCTGGATCACTGCTCTCATAGTCCTATCATCCTGGAATCCCAAGGGAAAGGAAAGGGAAAGAGAAATTTCTTCTTCCCACAACATTGAGCCAAAGGCAGAGACCCTGACCAGATTCACTTTTGGTAAGAATGCCCTATATAAAAAACTGTGCTCCTCTAACTCTTCATTCCCTTAACATTTTTCACTCCAGATGAAAGAATTCCTAATTATGGCTCTGATACAAATGAGTTATATAATTGCATAAAATGAATAATTTTACTCTTTGGTTTCCCATGGTTATGACTCCAGCGTCAAATCAATTTTAAATCTAAATTTGTCTGTTATGTTTAAGAAATTAAAATGACATTTAAGTAACTATGGCCAATAACTGTAGTTATATTGAGTTCTGGCTATTTTTGAAGGATTGCTAATCACTTTGATGCTGTACTTTTCACTAAGTCATCTGAATTTTTCTTTAAAAACAATTTGGCATTTTTTCACTCTTCAGAGTCACATTTTAGAATATGCATGACAGAGGGATAAAAATATGTGGGTGATGTTGTCAAGGCTCAGCTCTAAGAAAATCTAATGTAAGGAAATCCAAACTTAGAAAAAAAGATAAATTACAGATTCACAGGATCTCAGAGTTAGAAGGAATCTCAGAGACTAGTCCAACCTATTCCTGAACAAGCATCCCCTCTACAACATACGTAACAATTAGTCACCTAGCCTTTTCTTGAAGGTCTCCCCTGAGGGGAACCCACCCCCTCTTCATTCTGCCTTTGGAGAGTTCTGAAAGTTACAAAATATTTCATCATTTCAAACCTAAATTTGCCTCTTTGCATATTCTCCCCATTACTCTGAGTTTTGCCTTTTGAGGTTATGGAGAAAAAGGCTATTTTCTCTTCTCAGGACAATGCTTCAGATATGTAAAGATAGCCAGCATTTCTCCCCTGAGTCTTCTGAGAGTTAAATATATCCAGCTCCTTTAATTGATTTTTAGATGCCATGGGATCCAGAGCCATCACCATTCTGATTGCCTTCTTTGGATATTCTCCAGATAATCAATGTCTTTTTAACCTTGGTCCCTAGAAGTGAACACAGCATGCCAGTTGAGGTATTCTGCAGGTAGAGGATCATGGAACTATCCCCTCCCTATTCATGGAAACTGTTCCATTAATTTTGCCCATTAGTTTTTTGATCTCATTAATTTTGGGGGGGGAAAGACTGTCACATCCCATTGCTGATATATATCGAACTGACAGTCCACTACAACTCCCAGATCATTTTTAGAATAACTCCTTTTTCAGAACATACCTCCTCCAGTTTTTACTGCCGAAGATAATTTTTTATACCAAAATGAAAAGTTTGATATTTATTTTTGTTGAATTTCATCTTGTTAAATTCAGGCCAATAATCTCCTCTGTCAATATCATTTTGAATTGTGGCTCTGTTACCTAGTGCATAAACTCTCCCTTTCCTTTTGTATAATCCTTAAATTTGATGAGAAAACCATGTATATTTTTATATGTCATTGATAAATATGTTAAACATGACAGGATCAAGCACAGACACTTGAGGTACTACACTGAGCCATTAATCACTACTCTAAGAACCCAGCTATCCAATCAATTCTGAATCCAACTGACTGAATTATTGTCTAATCTTGTATCGTCTCCATCTTCTCCTCCCCATCTCCATAAGATACTTTATCAAAAGTGATGCTAAAATGTAGGTAAATTCTATCTGTGGCATTTCCCTTCCCCACTAGTCTAGTAGCTCCACCAGAAAAAGGAAACGAGAAGGTCTGAGATGGCTTATTCTAGATGAAACCAACCTGACTCGCTGTAACCCTCACTTGCCTTCCTAGATGTGACCAACTAGCTTTTTAATGCTTGGTTTTAGAATTTTCCCAGAAATCTTCTCACTTCCCTTGTTTGAAAATTGGGACATTTGCCCATCTTCCACATTGTGGTATCACTCCTCTTTTCCATGATCCACATATCCCTGCAATGATTCAGCAAGGATGTCCTCAAATGCTTTCAGAACCAAGAACAGAGTTACTCTGGGTCTAGTTAACTTCATTAAGAGTGGCTGGTACTCCCTTAGCATCTCCTTTCTTAGCTTGGATTTAGGGTAAGTTCATTCTCCTTTGAAGAGAAAATAGAAACACAACAACAATCAAGCAGCTTGTTATTGTTGGGATTCTGGTTCTGTCACTTAAGAGCTATATAATTATATGTTTTAACCTCTTGATCTCTCAGACTCCTTTCTGTAAAATGGGCATAATGATAAACTCTAAGCTTAGTGTAATCAGTGACGTTTATCTAAACTCAGTATCTCCCTAGCACCTGGCTCAATCTATTGCACATGGTAAGTGATTAATGTTATTGAAAAGTACAATGTAGTAAATGGATGCTGAGTAAATTGAGCAGAACCAGGAAAACATTGTATACATAAACAGCACAATTGTGTGACGATCAACTATGATAGACTTGGCTCATTTCTACAACTCAGTGATCCAAGACAATTCCAATAGACTTGGGATGGAAAATGCCATCCACATTTTGAGAGAAAACTGTGGAGACCAAATGTAGATTGAAGCATACTATCTTCACCCTTTTTTGTTGTTTGCTTGCTTTTTCTTTCTTGTGTTTTTTATGTTTTGATATGATTTTTCTTGAACAATACGACATATATGGAAATACATGTAAAAGGACTGCACATATATAACCTATATCAAATCACTGGCTGTCTTTGGGAGGGGGGATGCTAAGGAAAGAAAGGATAAAAAAATTTGGAACTCAAATCTTACAAAAATGAATGTTGAAAACTATCTTTACATGTATTTGGAAAAATAAAATACTACCGAGAAAAGAAAAGCATAATGTAGGGCACATCTAATTCACAATATAAGGGAAACACATCTCGTGGTACTCTTTTTAGGTGAAGGATATTAGTGTTTAAGCAAAGAGGCTTTCTTTTTGCTTTCTAATGCTTTGCTTTCTGATTTTTGTCAGTCACTTGAGAACAATTATTTCCCTACTCTTATTTGTCTTTATATATCCCTTCCTAGTGTTTTATATATTGTATGTGCTCAATAAATATTTGTTCAGGGATTAAATAAGCAAGGTTCAAACTTAGGGCTTAGAATCAGGAAACCTGATTCTAAGCTAGGCTTTTCCTCTTCCTCCTTGTCTGGCTTCGGTCATATTATCTTTCTAAACCATAGTTTCGTCATTGTAAAATGGGAGGGGTTCAATTAAATGATCTCTAAGGTCTCTTCTACCTCTGACATCCTGAGGCTCTGTGTTATGCTAATTTTTCAGATCCAATGATATATTTCTTTGTTGATAAGGAAGAAGGTATGCATTATTGAGCTCCACACGTAAAAAAAGATTGTCATCCTAAAATCTTTATTGAATTTGAGCCAGAAAATCTTTTAATTTTTGTTGATAATTTTTGCTTTCACAATATCTTCCTTTCCAAATATATTTCTCTCATAGCCCTCTTTCCAGGAAGTCATTCCTTGTAATTTAAAAAGGAGAGAAAAGAAACATTTGAGTAAAACTAGTAAAACTAACAAGCTCTCAGCTAAATCTGACAGGATATAAAATGTATCACATCCATTGTTTACAGTCTCAGCAAAGGATGAAGGGATCTGAATGTTCTCATTTCTACTTCAGAGCTAAGCTTGATAATTATAGTTATGTAACATTTAGATTCTTTTTTTTTTGCTTTTCCTTTTTCCTTCTTTCTTTCCTTTCCTTTCTTCCTCCCTTTTTCCTTCCTTTTTTCCTTTCTTCTTTCTTTCCTTTCTCCCTCTTTCCATCCTTTTCCTCCTCCCCTTTTCCTTCCTCCTTCACTTTCTCTCTTTTTTCCTCCCTTCCTTTTTCCTTTCCCCCTTTCCCCTTTCTCTCTCCATCCTTCCCTCATCTTTGGTTCTTATAGTTGTTCTCATTTAAAGAACACATCAGAAAATAAAACAGGAACAACTGGCCAAAGGGACATAGATTTAGAGCTGAAAGAGAGCTTAAGGCCATCCAGATCAATTTTTAACAGCAAGTGTATAAAAATAACAACCTGTTAAAGAATAACTTTATCTTAACCCAACTGGCTGAGACACTGGGCTTCATATTTTGGAATGAAGACTGAAAAGCTAGAGCTATTCTGGAGGAAGGCAGCCAGGGCTAAGAGATATATAAAAAGCAAACTTAGGAAGAAGCAAAAGTGTGTTAGCATTTGTGGGATCATCTGTGGAAGAGGTATTAGATATATTTAACTTGACTCCAGAGGCTGAACTGGAAGCAATGGATAGAAGTTATAAAGAAAAAAAAAAAAAAGACTTAAGCCTAATGATGGTTTCTAATGATGAGGTATCTGTTATTATTGTAGCACACAGTGGAATGGTCTACCCAAAAGTAGGCATTCAACCCTCACTGATTTCTAGGGAAAGTTTAAAATAGGAAGAAGGTTGGAAATCTTGTCAGTCTATGGTTGGACTAGATGACCCTCTAGGTCCTTTTGTATTCAGAGAGTCTGTAATCCTATGAACTAGATTTTATGATAAATTTCTTTTGCTTCATGAATTTCTACTTGCAGATGGATATGATAATACATTTTAGTCACTTCCTGTTGTTCTGTTGTCTCCATCTGCCTCCATAATTCTAGTTGTTGAGAGAATGAGTAATCTCCATCATGTTCTTACTCAGCATAGAGGAGGGAATGGAAAACCAATTAATGTATGTAAAGTAGGAGGAGAAGCTGGAATGAAGAGACCCATAAGTGGTAGTTGATTTAATTATTTGATAGTAAAAGGGGAGGGACATAACAGGCACAAGTTTTTATTTCCTGGACATTTGGGTAAAAATGAGAGTTCTTATCAACCACATTAAGCTTTTGTGAAAAGTGATGTTAGAGGAAGAGAAAGCACAAAGGGACCAAGAACATGAAAATTTGTCCTAAAAAACTGACAGGTTTAGGTTATGTTGAATTCATATACAGTTTAGATATGGGACTATGAACTATACGTATTGATGACCCATATTATTGCCACTCCTACCCCTCGATCTAGTTCTTTATTTCTTGTTAATTCTCATCTTGAGTTCTAAGGCCATCAGAGAGCCACCACGTTAGAGTTAGAAGGAACTTTGGAAGCCATTTAGTCTTTAAGTAAACTGAGGCTTAAACAGAAGCAGCTAAATGGCTCAATGGATAGAATTCTGGGCTTAGAGTCAAGAAGACCTGTATTCAAATCTGACCTCAAACACTAGTTGTGTTACTCTGAGCAAATCACTTCTTTTTGTCTTAAGGAAATGACAAACCATTACAGTATCTTTGCCAAGAAAACCCCATGGATATTATGGAGCACAGAGGTCAAGAAGAGTTGAAAAAGACTGAAGGACTGAGCAACAACAACAAAAAACTCCCCAGCAAACTGAGGAAAAGAAAATAAGTGATCTGCCTAGGACCACACAGCTAATTAAGAGTCAGAAGCAGAATTTAAACAGAGGGCTTCCCAGTTATACGTCCTCCACAATTCAGTTACCATGATATCTTCCAAACAGTCCTTAATTTCCTTACAAATTAATTTTTAAAATATTCTTTATAATTAATTAATTACCCCTGAACCCCCACTTCAGTTTATAAAATAAATCTCTTTTTCCCATAAGCTTTTTCTCTTCTCTCTTCCAAATCTTCTAGTTTCATAGGCTTGCATAAAATCAATGTGACTGTTTATATACTTTATTAACAATGTTGATAGAGAGACATATTTAAGTATTTCACCAATGCAGATAGAGTTCCTTCTAACTATCTATTTGTAAAAGTTGACTCCTTAGTCACAAAATGAAACCATATCACAATTATCGGTTGTCCTAAGTAATTAGCAAACCACTAGAATGGTGCTTAATAGGTGCCTATTGAATGAATGAGTGAACTTCTCAACAATTAAGGCTTATTGATTATTATTTGAAAAATTATTGAATAATTCTAAGAATGATTTAGGGGATGCAGTATTGAAAAATAATCCGGAAGGCCTGAGTCCTGAGTCAGGACTGTTCAAATCCTATTTCTAACATTTAATACTTATGTAGTCTTAGTCTTCACTTCGCCTCTGTGGTTCTCTGTAAAATTTAGGATTTGAACTTGATGGCTTTGGGGTTCTTTTAGGCTCCAAATATATGATTCTAGCTTCCCTGTCAATAATACTGCCATTCTCCCAGGCACCCAGCCACCAACCTAAGTGTCATTCTCGATTTCTTACTGTGTCCCATACTCCCTTTATCGATCTGCTGCCAAGCCCTCTTTAGTTTATCTTTGTAACATCTCAGGTTCCTCTCTCTCTCCTCTGACACCATCCCAACCGTGGTACAGAACTTTCCACTGAGGCTATTGCAATAGTCTGCTGTTGGTCCACCTGTCATAGATCTCTCCACACACTAATCTGTCTCCGATAGAACTGTTGAAATGATCTTCCTAAAATACAGATCTGACTACGTTTTTCCCCCTATTCAACAAACTCCAGTGGGTTCCTATCACCTATAGGATCAGATATAAAATCCTCTGTTTGAGGTTCAAAACCTTTTATAACCTGACCCCTTCTTATCTTTCCAGTTGTTAATACCTTACACCTTCTCTCCTTCCATATACTCTGCAATGATCCCACTGCATCCAGGGCCAGCTCCACTCATCCTGACCTACATATCTGGCTACTGGGCCCAGAAGGTTCTGCAGGAGAAAGGGAGACAAGTGAGTTTGCACAGAGCTGTTTCACTCAAATCCAGTTCATTTGCATGTCATTGAATCACCATCCTGATCTCATTGTCCTCTTTGAGAACAAAGGACAAACAACAACTTCTGTGAGTAGAACTCTTTGGTCATTGGTCAGTTGAAAAACTCGAATTCACTCTTCTTTTTTTCCTTTCTTCTTTCCTCTTTTCCCTCTTTCCTCTCCTCTTTCTTTCTTTCCTTATTTCTTTTTCATTCTTTTGTTCCTTCCTTCTTTCTCTTTCTTTCCTTTCTTCCTTTTTCCTTTCCTTCTTGCTTTCTTTCTTTTCTTTTTCTCTGTCTCTGTGTCTATCCATCTATTTCTGTCTTTCTGTGTGTGTCTCTCTCTCTTTTTTCTTTCCTTCCCTCTGTCCACATATCCACACCTGTTTTTTTGTCTGATCATTGAACCCTCCCAAGACATTTTAGGGTTTACTGGCTAGATTTTTTTCTTAAGGATAATAACTTAAACCTAAATCACTCTGACTCTCATTGATTGACCAATCATAGATTCCCGACTAAGTCCCAGTTGGTCATTGTTTGGATCCTGATTGACTCAGAGTGAATGTAAATATCAATCATTTCTATCTTAGTCAGAAAACCTGAGGGCCTTCCCTATCCAGATTGATGGACTGATTTTTTTTTTTTTTTTTTTTTTTTTTTGACTAGGTAAAAGAGGCCATTCTTTTGACTCAATCGCCACCTAGCCTTAAACACTGAATGGGTGTTGCCTCAGTCAAACTGAGATCTGTTAAAGATCTTATCTTTAGTCCTTTTTCTACATGGTATGTTATCTCTCTCATTAAGCCTGTGGGCTTCTTAGGAGTGAGGATTGTTTTGTTCCTTTCTTTGTATCCCCAATTTAGCACAAAGTCTGACATGTAATGGGCACTTAATTTTTTTTTTGGCTGACTGAACCTATAATCTCTTAGTGCTGCATAAAATCAATCAATCAAAGACCTGTCATTTCCATCAATATGTGAATTCTTTCCACCACTTCACATCATGACTTATCTATACAGTATAATCTTAGAGAGTGGCCAGAGGCTCAGGGAGCTTAAGAAATTGACCCTTGGTCACATAGCTAGAAAGGATTGGAATCAGAATTTGAATCCAAAACTTCCCGATGTGATATCCAAAGCTCCATATGGATCACTTCCCAAAAAATCCCTAAAAGAATAGTCAAGTTGATTGAGTGCCATATTTCTAGTGAAAAACAATTATACCTCTTCTCCACTCTTCCCATTCCTCAGTCAATTAAATAATGGGGGAGGAGAGGGGAAGAATCTTATTTAGAAGTTTTGGCTCAAAAGATCTGAATAGTGCTTAATCTAATTTCTCAGAAATAATGCTTGTCAGCAAGCTATTTGTGCTTGTCAAATCAGCCTGGTGCAATAGATACAGAGACATGGAATCAGGAATCAATCAGTCAATCAACAAGAACATATTAAAAACTTATTATGTTCCAGGGTACTGTGTTAGGTGCCGGAAGACCCGGCTTCAATTCTCCCTCTGCCCCTTACTGTTGCCTGATTATGTGCTGGTCATTTTCCATGTCTGAGTCCCAGGAAGTGCTCCAAGACTAACTTATCAACTATACAGTCCTGTTCTAGGTGAAGTTAGTGCTTCCGACCCTTTACGAGCTGGGGAACCAGTGTGCAAATTCTTTCCATTACTTCACATCACAACCTACCTATAATGTATAGTCTTGGAGAATGGTCAGAGACTCAAAAGAGGTTAAGGAACTGACCACAGTCACACAGTTAGAAGAGATTACATTTAAACTCCCTTAACTTTAGGAAAGTTTCTAAAACTCCAACTTACAGAAAACAGTAAAAGATTTGGGGGCATAGAGAGAGAATTGCCACAAAGACAAAATTTCGTGAATCCTGCTTCTAACATTTATTGGCTGTGTGCTCAGAGAGGGGTGAATCATTGAGACTTTTTGAGCCTCAGTTTCCTTATCTGTAAAAAAGAAAAATAACTACCAAAAAAACATTAGTAGCATCTACCCCACCGATTTGTTAGAAGATTAAAATAAGATCATGTATGTCAAGAATGTTTTGAAAATTTTCAAATCCTGTCTAGTTTGGCTATTGTTATTAGAGCTAGTTAACTTCCTTCTCAATAATATCATACTTTTTCAATATATTGATAACTTTACTTCCACACCCTCTTCATCTTCAAATCTGTTTTCTCTCCCATCAACTGAGCCATCTCTTATGATAAGAAAACAAAGAAAGAGAAAAGTAGTTCAGCAAACCAAGGACAGTCACTCAGTCTGAGACCATATGCAATATTCCACATGTAATCATTCACTTTTTAAAGAAAGGAGAGATGAAGATTTTTTAGATCTTGTTGGAACATGCTTGGTCATTAGTTAAAGAGATTGGTAAAAATCAAATCAGGTATTCTTTTTTTTTTTTTATTTATTTAATAGCCTTTAATTTACAGGATATATACATGGGTAACTTTACAGCATTAACAATTGCCAAACCTCTTGTTCCAATTTTTCACCTCTTACCCCCCCCCCCACCCCCTCCCCTAAATGGCAGGATGACCAGTAGATGTTAAATATATTAAAATATAACTTAGATACACAATAAGTATACATGACCAAACCATTATTTTGCTGTACAAAAAGAATCAGACTCTGAATTATTGTACAATTAGCTTGTGAAGGAAATCAAAAATGCAGGTGTGCATAAATATAGGGACTGGGAATTCAATGTAATGGTTTTTAGTCATCTCCCAGAGTTCTTTTTCTGGGTATAGCTAGTTCAGTTCATTACTGCTCCATTAGAAATGATTTGGTTGATCTCGTTGCTGAGGATGGCCTGATCCATCAGGACTGGTCATCATCTAGTATTGTTGTTGAAGTATATAATGATCTCCTGGTCCTGCTCATTTCACTTAGCATCAGTTCGTGTAAGTCTCTCCAGGCCTTTCTGAAATCATCCTGTTGGTCATTTCTTACAGAACAGTAATATTCCATAATTTTCATATACCACAATTTATTCAGCCATTCTCCAACTGATGGACATCCATTCAGTTTCCAGTTTCTAGCCACAAATCAGGTATTCTATTGCAAGAAGAGATCCTTTTCCTACCAGAAGCAGAAAAAAAATTTTTTTTCAGTTAAATAATAGAGAAGCTAAATCTAAAGATCCAAATGTTTGTATATTTTTAAATGATTCCTTATCCTCCATCACTGTTAATGGGAAACATTCCAGCGTGGCCCACATACTCCCAGCATGTACAGAATAAAAGGAAGAGTACATTTCTTTTCTTTTTTTTTTTTTTTTCTGATTCTCAATGTTCTGGAATATGTTCTTTCTCAGCCTTTTACTGTAACCAAAAGCTTTTTTTCTCCTCTCTCTCTCTCTCTAAAAATACCCTCTTTAAAGAGTGAAATAAACCTGCCTCTATGTACTAGCTGTTTAAATTCTTGTCCTATTTTGACAGAACTTCATGCGCAATAATTCATTCTGCATACAATTAAATATTTCATACCTCATAATTCATGCATTTCAACGGTATCTTTTTTTGTACGTTTTATTCCTTAGCAACGCACATCTTATACTTCCCACTATCATTTATCTCAGGGAAGAAGTGTCAGAGACTTCTGTTCTCATTACAGATCACTAACAAAGGAAATGGATGGAACCTTTGTGAGAAATGGTCACAAAGGCCTTTCTAGCTGGAAAACCTTTTTAAATTCACGAAATTTTGTCTTTGTGGCAATTCTCTCTCTATGCCTCCAAATTTTTTACTGGAGTTGTTGGCCAATAGGCGTAGGGTTTGATTTGGTTGTCATTTCATTGCCTTCTGCCCCAATCTGTCTGACAAACAAACAGGGAATGGTGAAAATTCTGTAAATGAATATTAGATTTATTTGATGAGATTTAGAAATAAAGAGGAAGGGATTCATAAAATCTTAGACTTGGAAGAAATCTCAAAGGACCATCTGCCCAACTTTGCCATCTCTAGAATGATGTAGCTGATAGCACATGAAATTTGGAATGAAAAGAGCTGAGTTAACTTTGTGATGCTGACCTTGAACAAATCACTTTTCTTTCTGCCTCAGTTTCCCTATCTGTAAAATGAAGGGTTCAACTAAATGGCTTCTAAGCACTCTTCCAGCTTTAAATCTAGGATCCTATGATCCTAAGTCCCCCCACTTCTTTCAAGGCTCAATTCGAGACCCTCAAGAATCTTATGTAGAATTAGTTCAGTCTCAATATAAATAAAATGAATGAAATTTCTTCTGTGACCTTGGGTGGGGAAAAGAATCTTTTTGTGGAATCCTCTGTTCTTTCTCTCCTCTGCTTCTCCCCAAGATGAAAATGTTCTATCTCTTCTCAAATTTCTAGGATAGCATGTTTCCTGGCATTTCTCCTTTGTACATTTCCTTTCTCTCTCTCTTATGTCATACTTGTTTCTATTCTTGACTTTCCTGGCATTAGACTACAAACTCCTTGGGGGCAAGGTCCATAACTTCCATTTTATTTTAGCAGCCTGAGGAGGCTGTATGTTATAATGGAAAGGGCAATGGCTTGGGAATTAGTGGATCTGAATTCAAATCCAGACTTGGATGCTTACTACCTATTTGACCTTAGGATGATCATTTTAATTCTCTGAGTCCAACACAACTGAAGGAGTTGATTGGATGAATTCTCAGATCTCTTCTCAAAATAGATAAATGATCTTCAAGTCCTGGCTAAAATCTGACCTTCTATAGGAAGCCTTTCCTGATCACTATTGATACCAGAGGCTCTCTATTGTCTCCAATTTATTCTGTCTCTATCTTTTTTGCACAAAGTTGTATGCATGCTGTCTCCCCTACCTTTGACCATTAGCTCCTTGGAGGCAGGAACTGTTTTTTGCCTTTCTGTGTCTCTCCAGTGCTTAGCACAACGGTCATGCTTATTGACTTGACTTGTGATTTTGTCCATGTGGACAATCCCAGTCCTTCTTTGACCTGGTGGGTTTTTGCAATGGTTGAGATCTGGATGATTTTTGAGAATTACTGTGGTCAAAATAAACTGAGTCGGTACTCAGATTTTTCAGCATCGCAGGCCCTTACTCATATGCTAGGTCTAGCTCAAGAACCCAGATGAATTGTTAAGAGGATGACTTTAGTTGGGTGGTGGAGGGGAAGTATGAATTGTGTGACATTTTGTTTACTAGTTGAATAATAAAAGGGAGGCTAGTTTGTGAGGAAGGCAAAGTCAAGTGAAGGTTTTTTGAAAATGGGGGAGAACTGGATGTGTAAATAGAACCAGTAGAGAGGAAAGACTGGAATAGAAAGAAACACATATACACATACAGAGAAAAAGATAGCCATAGAAAAAAGAGACAGACTGAGAGAAACAGAGAAAAGGAAAGCGAGATTATCCACACAATGTCAACAAGGAATATTTTTGGGGAAGCCAGGATCTAGTGCACAAATAAAAGGGTTGGCCTAGATCTGGAGAAAAAGAACCATTTTTTTTTCAAATACAGGAGCAAAAGAGGAGAAAATGGGAAATAATGCAAAAGGGATTTGAATTATAGATTAGGAAAAATGGGAGAGTTTAAGACAGATGGTATCAATTTCCTTTGTAAGATAGGAGGCGAGGATGTCTGAGAGATGGGGGTGGATGGTGACTTTGGGAGATTGAGGAGGGAAGAATGTACTAAAGTGAACTTACTGATAAAGGAAATGAGGGTCAAAGAGGTTAAAAGCATAGATAGGTGGTACAGTGGATCCAGCCGGGGAAACTTATTAGCTGTGTGATTCTGGGCAAATCACCTAACCTCTGCCTGCCTCAGTTTCCTCATCTGTGAAATAGGGATTAATAATAGCACCTCACAGAATTGTTTAGAATATAAAATTCTAAAGCCCTTAGCAAAGGGTCTAGCATACATTAAGTATTATATAAATGATATTTATTGTTATTATTATTATCATATAGCTAGTTAGTAGCCAAGCTGGGACATTCTTCCCAAACCGGGGCTAGTTTCCTCATATTGCATTGCACTGGGGCTGAATAATCCATAAACTTGATAATTGATTTTTGGATTAAATTAAAGTGGCTTGACCACTCTGAGTGGAGCATCATAAAATAACTATTTCTGGCTTTATTATCTTACCTGAAGAAACCCAGCAAACAGACTGCAGATCTCATTAACGCTCTCTTCAACATTACATTAATTTCCAAATCTGATAGTGATTTATTAGTCCTAATTCTTCTCGTTCTGCTATATTCTACATTGTGGATCACTCTCTTAAATACTCTTTCCTTTCTGGTTTTTGTGATATAATTCTCTTCTAGTTTCCCACATTGGATTGTAACTTCAGTCTAAGTAGGAATTGTTTCAATTATCTGAAATCACATATCCAGGGAAGCTAAAGGGTTCTATAAGACCTGGAGCATTGGACTAAGAATCAGGAAGACTCATCTCCTTGAATTCAAATCTGGCCTCAGACACTTACTGGCTGTGTGATCCTGGGCAATTCATTTTATCCTCTAAAATGAACTGGAGAGCTAAATGAGAAATCACTCCAGCATCTTAGTCCAGAAAATCCCAAATGGAGTCTCAAAGAGTTGAACATGACTGAACAACAACAGAAGCTATAACCTCAGTTCCTGGCATATAGTGGGTGCTTCATAAACACTTAAATGGGTGATACAATTAACTCTGGAAAAAATACTGGATTTGGAATCTTAGGACCCCAGTTCAAACTTCTGCTCTTTAACTTGTAGGTTGGGTGGTCTTGGGCAAGTCTCTGACCTTTTATGGGCATTCTCCATTTTCTCACTTGAAAAATGAAGGAATTGGACTAAATCATTTTATTTTACCTATTTTTGGTGCAAAATCTCTAATTCTGTGTTCCTCCTCCCAGTTGCTTTTCAGAGACTAGAGGAGACACTTCTGTGCTAGAGTACAGAGAAAAGAAGTCAAGGCAGAGGAGATCAGTGGGCCTCCGCTGAAGTCTCGACTCTCTCTTCCCTAGATCTGTGACTTTGGACACAAAATACTATATGACTCTGGGCCTCCGTTCTTTTACCCACAGTATGAGGAAGTTGGACAAATGGCCTCCAATGGCCTTGTCAATTCAAAATCTATGATCCTAAAGATTCCTTATTTTTCGATTCCACCCGCCTACCTAATTCTCACCTTAACCAAGGCCTGCTGGCTCCTGGTGTTCCTGGTGTAGACTGGTAGTTGCCATGCCAACTGCCCTAAGCTGAAATAGGGATTTTTATTATTTCACCACAGTGATGGCGCTTTATAAATTCAATCTAAAAACTTCAGCCAGGAGTCTTTGAAGAGAGATTATGTCAGCAGAGTTTATCTCCCAGGAAGACAGCAGCCCCAAAGCAATGGTAGTTGAACATCGAGTCATGAGTCAGAAGCTCTGAAGTCACAGAGCTTGGATGTGAGGCTCTTAGTGACCTTTCTTAGATCATTTACCCCCTGGAACCTCAGTATCCCCAGCTGTAAAAATGAGTTTAACAAAATGAATTCAAAGATCCTTTTAATTGTCAATTCTAGGAGACTATAAGGAAGTTGGATGTAGTGAAGACTGGGGTTAGAGTTAGAGGTGTAATACTTCATAATTCTGTGCTCTGATATAGTTTACTCACTTTTCTGAGTCTCAGTTTCCCCAATTGCAAAATGTGCAGGTGGACTAGAATAGCTTCCGAAGCTCCTTCTAGCTTTGGATCTCTACAGGATTTCAGGACCTGCCCATTTGTAAGGGTTCCCTCTCTCAAAATACATTTTCTCTGTTTTGTTTATAGTGTATGCCATCTGTGCAGTGCAGGGAATGGAGAACGGTGTCTGTCCTAGCCCTGTGCACTTGGCCAAGTGTGCTCTGACCCCTTTAGTAACAGATATGCATGACATCATCAGAGCTCCTTCTGCTCCCTAGCTGGTCCCTTGGTCCCAAAGGTACAAGTATGAGGGTTGGGCTCTTGAAAGGAGGAGATAATCGTCTCCTATAGGAGAATCGGCAGCTGACCCATGAAAACTGCCTGTTCTATAGAATGAGAGTAAGGGTTTCTGGTCTCCTGAGAGATCGTGTCTTTGGGGCAATCAGCCAATGTCAAATTTGACTTTGACTTCTAGAATGGTGAGGAGGGAATTTTTCTCCCCTTTCCCTTCCCAACAGCAGCTACAGCAGCTACAATCACTTGGCAGCAAGAAAGAATTATAAATTTAGGCTGTAGATATAGTCAATCTTTTAAGTATGTGCTAGTGTGCTTATTAACTTTGGGGGTTTTAAACATTTCTTTTGTGGTGAGGAAATGAATAGCTGTCCTATGCTGATATTTGCTACGGTACTTACTTGCTGTTTGTGCACTTTGCTAGAAGACACTCTATTAATGTCTATTGAAGACACCCTAGACATGCTTATTTTTTAATTAAAATATTTTTATTGTCAGGAATTTATTTTTTTCTCCCTCTCACCTCTCTCACTGGAAGAAAAAGTCCCCAAACCCTTTACAGCAAATAAGTATAGAGAAGCAAAACAAATTCTTGTATTTATCACGTCCAAAAATATATGTCAGACTCTGCACCCCGAGTCTATCCCCTCTCTGTCAGGAGATAGGTAGTTCTACTTATTTATCAGTCCTCTGGAATCATGAATAGTCACTGTGTTGATCAGAATTTTTAAATCTTTCAAAGTGTTTGCCTTTTCCATATGAGTCAATCATCCAGTCAATAAAAAATTACTAACAACTAGATGCCAGTTGTTAGGACACCTGTGTGGTGCAATACAGGGATCCTGATGTTAGGAGAATCTGAGTTCAAATCCAGCTTCAGATACTTATTAGCTATGTGATCCTGGGCAAGTCATATAACTCTGTTTGCCTCAGTTTCCTTATCTGTAAAATGAACTGGAGAAGAAAATGACAAATCATTCCAAGAAAAATTTGCCAAGAAAATCCCAAGTAGGGTCACAAATAGTTGGATGCAACTGAAGTGACTAAATAATAACAAAAACAACAAATGGTCCAGGTACTATGCTAAACACTGAAAAAAAAAAAAAGAAGTGGAAGGCAGCACCTGTCCCTCAAGGGGATTCACAATCTAATGGGGGAAACAGAAAACAAATAAATATATACAAGCAAGTTATGTACAGGACAAATAAGAAACAATGGGTGAAGGTACTAGAATTAACAAGGTTGGGAAAGTTTGAGAAGATGAGATGCTTCATTGTATAATTTGTTTTCTTGGTTATTTTCACATCACTCTGTAATTCATACAAGTTTTCCCAGGTTTCTTTGAAGCTGTCACTTCTGCAATTTCTTAAAGTACAATTGTATTCCATTATGTTCATATACAATTTGTTCAGGCATTGCCCATTTGATAGCCCCCCATTGTTTTCAGTTCTTTGCTACTACAAAAAGGGCTGCTATAAATATTTTGTATATATAGAACATTTTCCCCTTTCTTTGACCTTTTTGAGATAGGCTCCAAGTATTAGTATCCTTGCATCAAAGGATAAGCACAATTTTAGTAACTTTGGGAGCACCTATGGCTAATCTGTTCACAGTTCCACCAGTCATGTGCTGGTATGCCTGTTTTCCTGTAATCTCTCCAGCATTTGTCATTTTCCTTTTTTATTAATTTTTTTCCAAACTGATGTATGGGAAGGAACTTTAGAATTGCTTTAATTGGCATTTTTCTAATTACTATTGAAGTATTTTTATTTGCCCATCGATAGCTTGATTGTCTTTCCTTGATAACAGCCTATTTTTAATCTTTTGATTCATTTAGTAATTGGTTTAGTAATGATGCTTATTGATTGATTAATTGATCCTCTGATTGTACACATTCTTCACTTTTTATTTTTATAGTTGCCTTTCCATATTTATTTATAGATTTTTAAAGTTTTTATAGTTTTTAATTTTGTTTGGAAAGATCATACAGATGGACAATGCTCTGTGCCCAGAAGTGAGTAGAAGGAAATTAGAGGGATGAATTTACTTTGGAAACTTGTGCATGGCTTTGAATGAGCCCAAGCTTCTCTCTGAAATAGAAGATTAACTCCATAAAAATTTATATTTGTTTGATGATGCTATGTGATTCTGAATCTTGTGATACCATGGTTTATATAAATTAACCTTGAATGTTCCCCCAAAGGACTATAGAGAACATGTGTAATTGGTCTAAATAGATTGCATAGGAGGAATTATGCAACAATAACTGTGTGTGGAAAGGAGGAGTGTTGCAGCTAAAGAAACACATTCCTGTGCTCCTTGTAAGAGGTGTAAATTTCTTCTACCATTCTGGAAAACTTGGAACTAGATCCCCACTGAGCTTACACTAGAATGTCATACACTTTTGCCCAGCATTAAAGATCTAATCCAATAACGTCAAAACTAGAAGGAAAGAACTCCTATATACAAGAGTAATAAGAGCAGGACTTTGGGTCACAGCAAAGAATTGGGAACAAAATTGGTGTCCATCAGTTGAGGAAAGGATGAAGAACTGAAATAGACTATTATTGTGCTGTTAAAAACAAAACAAAACACCCATGTGATGAAATTCAGAGAAACACAGAAAGACTTCTTTGAACTGATGCGGATTAATCTGCATCCAAACTTTGATCTGAACATTTATTTGGGTGGAATAGAACCAGGAAAACAATTTGCACAGTGATCATCACAATAATTCACATTTAAGTGACTGACATTTCTCAGAAATCTGGTGAAAGCAGGAAAGGCTGATGACAAATAAACCTCACACTTCTTTGGAGGGAGGCAATAAATTCAATATGCAGAATGAACTTTGCACTTTCCAGAATGGTTAATATGTTTATTTTCTTTGCTGGACCCTAGATATTAATTACAAAGGAGAGTTTCTACTTCAGAATGTGATGGTGTGATAGTGGTAGATTTGCCAAAATAAGAAGATAATCATCTTTTTTTAATTTTTTAAAATAAACAGAACAAAACAAAAAATATTAAGAGTAACAGAAGAATTTTGTTACTACTTTGTTAGATGGAGCATATATATACACACATATAAACACAATGCATCCACATATATTTTTTATTTATTTCTTCTTTAAAAACATTAAATGTAACATTAAGTTTCTTAGACAAGGCTTGTTTAGTATATTAAAATGTTTGTTCACAGTTAAGTTCATAATAAAACAGAAGATTTAATTTTAATAAATGTACTCAAAGTGGTTATAAAAACATATCCAACAAAGAAAGCTTGAATAGAAAAGTTGGCTGAGACACTAATTAGGAGCAAAGCTTGATAGGGGGTCAAAAATCAAGAGATAGAAAGAGGAAAATGTGCAGCTCACAGAGAAGTCCTAGAGAGCAAGCCATGGAAGGATGTTATCAAGAGTGGAACAGATTAAGAGTGAGGTGAACGCTAGGAGGAAGAACCCACATTAAGGAGAGAGCAATAACTTCTTTAAGTAATCACATAAGAAATGTTTGATGAATTCTAGTATTGCAGTATAATGATTTTCTAATTTTTTAATTTTTATTCTCAGTTGCTGCACATCTCTAATGTTTCTAAATTTTCACAATTATAATTATTACTTCTCTAAATATCTTTGAACAGGTCTTTTCTCCTTCTGCAAAATGTACAATTTAATAAATGAATATTTACTATTGGAATATTCTGTTGGTTTGCTCTTCATTGTATCAACTTTGCAAGTCTGCCCAGTACATCTATTTCTTTACAATCTGCTCAGCGTTTAATTTGTAATTTTTGTCAAATTAGCACAATTCAAGTTTTGTTGAAAACGTGTATTTCTTTGACTATGAGGGAGGAAGAACATCGTTTCAATTATACCAAATTATACCAAATTAAAAACCCCCAATCAAATACTAAATTGGAAATTCTAAAATTAAAAGGAGAAATTAAAAATATTGAAAGTAAAAAAACTATTGAACTAATTAATAAAACTAAGAGTTGGTTCTATGAAAAAGCCAATAAAATAGATAAGCTTTTGGTAAATCTGATTAGAAAAAGGAGGGAGGAAAATGAAATTAGTAGTCTTAAAAATGAAAAGGGAGAACTTTCCACCAATGAAGAGGAAATTAGAGAAATAATAAGGAGTTATTTTGCTCAACTTTATGCCAATAAATTTGATAACCTAAGTGAAATGGATGACTCCCTCCAAAAATACAGACTTCCCAGACTAACAGAGGAGGAAGTAAATTGCTTGAATAGTCCCATTTCAGAAAAAGAAATAGAACAGGCAATTAAACAACTCCCTAAGAAAAAATCCCCAGGACCAGATGGATTTACATGTGAATTTTACCAAACATTTAAAGAACAATTGGCCCCAATGCTATATAAATTATTTGATAAAATAGGGAATGAAGGAGTCCTACCAAATTCCTTCTATGACACAGACATGGTACTGATACCTAAACCAGGTAGGCTGAAAACAGAGAAAGAAAATTATAGACCAATCTCCCTAATGAATATTGATGCTAAAATCTTAAATAAGATATTAGCAAAAAGACTACAGAAAATCATCTCCAAGATAATACACTATGATCAAGTAGGATTTATACCAGGAATGCAGGGCTGGTTCAATATTAGGAAAACTATCAATATAATTGGCCATGTTAATAACCAAATTAACAAAAACCATATGATCATCTCAATAGATGCAGAAAAAGCATTTGATAAAATCCAACATCCATTCCTATTAAAAACACTTGAGAGTATAGGAATAAATGGACTTTTCCTTAAAATAATCAGCAGCATCTATTTAAAACCATCAGTAAGCATCATATGTAATGGAGACAAACTGCAACCATTCCCAATAAGATCTGGAGTGAAACAAGGTTGCCCACTATCACCGTTACTATTTAATATTGTATTAGAAACGCTAGCTATAGCAATAAGAGCTGAGAAAGAGATTAAAGGAATAAGAATAGGCAATGAGGAAGCCAAATTATCACTCTTTGCCGATGACATGATGGTATACTTAGAGAACCCCAGAGATTCTGCTAAAAAGTTATTAGAAATAATCCACAACTTTAGCAAAGTTGCTGGTTATAAAATAAACCCACATAAGTCATCAGCATTCTTATATATCACTAACAAAATCCAACAGTCAGAGTTACAAAGAGAAATTCCATTTAAAGTAACTACTGATAATATAAAATATTTAGGAATCTATCTGCCAAGGGAAAATCAGAAACTTTATGAGCAAAATTACAGACCACTTTTCACACAAATTAAGTCTGATCTAACCAATTGGAAAAATATTAAATGCTCTTGGATAGGGCGAGCAAATATAATAAAGATGACAATATTACCTAAACTAATCTATTTATTTAGCGCTATACCAATCAGACTCCCAAAAAACTATTTTAATGACCTAGAAAAAATAACAACAAAGTTCATATGGAAAAACAAAAGGTCAAGAATTTCAAGGGAATTAATGAAAAAAAAATCAAATGATGGTGGCTTAGCTGTACCAGATCTAAAATTATATTATAGAGCAGCAGTTACCAAAACTATTTGGTATTGGCTAAGGAATAGATTAGTTGATCAGTGGAATAGATTAGGTTCAAGGGATAAAACAGTCAACAAATATAGCAACCTAGTCTTTGACAAACCCAAAGATCCCAGCTTTTGGGATAAGAACTTACTGTTTGATAAAAATTGCTGGGAAAATTGGAAACTAATATGGCAGAAACTAGGCATTGATCCATACTTAACGCCGTACACCAAGATAAGGTCAAAATGGGTTCATGACCTAGGCATAAAGAATGAAATTATTAATAAATTAGAGGAACATAGGATAGTTTACCTCTCAGACCTGTGGAAGGGGAAGGTCTTTATGACCAAAGCAGAACTAGAGATCATTACTGATCACAAAATAGAAAATTTCGATTATACCAAACTGAAAAGTTTTTGTACAAACAAAACTAATGCAGACAAGATTAGAAGGGAAGCAATAAACTGGGAAAATATTTTTACAGTCAAAGGTTCTGATAAAGGCCTCATTTCCAAAATATATAGAGAATTAACTCTAATTTATAAAAAATCAAGCCATTCTCCAATTGAAAAATGGTCAAAGGATATGAACAGACAATTCTCAGATGAAGAAATTGAAACTATTTCTAGTCATATGAAAAGATGCTCCAAGTCATTATTAATCAGAGAAATGCAAATTAAGACAACTCTAAGATACCACTACACACCTGTCAGATTGGCTAAGATGACAGGAAAAAATAATGATGATTGTTGGAGGGGATGCGGGAAAACTGGGACATTGATGCATTGTTGGTGGAGTTGTGAACGAATCCAACCATTTTGGAGAGTAGTTTGGAACTATGCTCAAAAAGTTATCAAACTGTGCATACCCTTTGATCCAGCAGTGTTACTACTGGGATTATATCCCAAAGAGATTATAAAGAAGGGAAAGGGACCTGTATGTGCACGAATGTTTGTGGCAGCCCTTTTTGTAGTGGCTAAAAACTGGAAACTGAATGGATGTCCATCAGTTGGAGAATGGCTGAATAAATTGTGGTATATGAATATTATGGAATATTACTGTTCTGTAAGAAATGACCAACAGGATGATTTCAGAAAGGCCTGGAGAGACTTACACGAACTGATGCTGAGTGAAATGAGCAGGACCAGGAGATCATTATATACTTCAACAACAATACTAGATGATGACCAGTTCTGATGGACCAGGCCATCCTCAGCAACGAGATCAACCAAATCATTTCTAATGGAGCAGTAATGAACTGAACTAGCTATGCCCAGAAAAAGAACTCTGGGAGATGACTAAAAACCATTACATTGAATTCCCAATCCCTATATTTATGCACACCTGCATTTTTGATTTCCTTCACAAGCTAATTGTACAATATTTCAGAGTCTGATTCTTTTTGTACAGCAAAATAATGTTTTGGTCATGTATACTTATTGTGTATCTAATTTATATTTTAATATATTTAACATCTACTGGTCATCCTGCCATCTAGGGGAGGGGGTGGGGGGGGGTAAGAGGTGAAAAATTGGAACAAGAGGTTTGGCAATTGTTAATGCTGTAAAGTTACCCATGTATATATCCTGTAAATAAAAGGCTATTAAATAAAAAAAAAATTATACTTTGTCTTCAGATGACAATATCATAGGACCATAGACTTGGAGATGAAAGGAAACTTAAAAGTCTTTGAGTACATTGTTTTCTTTCTTTTTTTTCCATTTTGCAGCTGTGGAAACTGAGGCACAGACAAGTTAAGAAGTTTGTCTAGCTAGGGCTCACAGTCATTGTGCCAGAAACAGCACTTGAACCAATGTTTTCTTGATGTCAAATCTATTTCTCTGTCTACCGTGATCCCTTGGAACATTTCATGTTGGGAATTGCCTCTGAATATTTAATTAATTCCTTATGGGCCATGTTAGCAACATAGCTGACATTTATACATTATGTAAAAGCTTGTAAGGCAAGCTTATCTTATTTGAGCCTCACACCCCCTCTGTGAGATGGAGAAATTGAGGTTCGGGGAAATTGAATGGCTTGAGTAGTCATACAAGTCATAAATTTCTACAGCAAAGTTGGAACTTTGGTGTTCTAGATTTCAAATCTCATGCTCTACTGTGGGTGACTACCTCATATGGGGTCATATAACTGAATGTGGGGATCACAAAATTAAGATTTGTTATCAATAAATGTTTGATTTATGTAACTATGCTGGGGTCACATAAAAAATTTCTCAGGCAAAAAGGAGTTACGAGTGGGAAAACTTTAGGAAGATCTGCTCTTTCTAATCTATCAATTGGCTGTGTCCTCAGCCATTTTGGAAGTATTCTCCAACAATATCAATTCCATCAATGCCTGCCCATTCAGAACAACTGTATTCCATACTGTCCCATCTCTTCCTATCATGATTCTTGATAGTCTCTTTTATTCCTATTTTTCTTTGAAGCTTCTCATTGATCGTATGGTAGAAGCTGCTTACCCCACATATGCCATTTTTATACTCCTGGGAGCGACACTCATTTTTTTTTTTTTTTTTTTACCTCTTTGGACAGTCTCTTTGGAGACTATTGTCGAAAATTATACAATAATACAATACAGTCCTCCAATACGAACACAAACCACAGCAAACTGCCCTCAAGACACAGATCATTACATATAAGTGCCTAGGAAAATACAGAGTTTGGCTAAAACAAGCTTCCTGCCCTCAAGGAGTTTACAATCTAAGATTACAAAATTGTAGCTCTGCAGCTGCAAGAGACTTCTAAAGCAGAGGGGTTCTCAACTTTTTGGATGCCTCTTGGACCCATCTGACAGTCTGGTAAAACCCACAGAGCCTTTGTCAGGATAATGTTAATAAAAACATTAATTAAATACATGGGATTACAAAGGAAATCAATTACATTGAAATGACAAAATACAAAAAAAAAAAAAAAAAGTAAGAACAACAAATTTGTGGACCCCTGAATAAGAATATGTCCCTGAGGTCATCTAGCCCCTGTTTTTTTTTTTTTTTTTTTAACAGATGCTATAACTGAGGTTATTGAATTGACTTATGGGAAGTCACACAAAATAATATTGGAGAAATGAGTTTAATGGAGGTCTTTCTTATCATTCCCTCTGAAGCAATAGGGGATAAGACACTGTGGGGAGCCAGCTGTTAAGTCCTTTGGAAGACTGAAGCAGGACTTTAGGGGACTTGGAAAGACCAGTTCCACAGCTGGTGATTCATATCAGAACTCCCTTGGATTATTTACTGGAGATAAGAAGGTCGACCTGACCAGAATGTACCTTATCTAGTAGAAAAGAAGGCCCTCTAAAGGAAGCAAAAACTAGAATAAACCTTGACTAGTAGAACAAGGAAATATTGCAGCCTTAGTTATACTTTCTGTGGTTTTCTGGCATTTATGTAATGTATAACAGAGAAAAACATGCTTATAGTGGAGTATAAAAGGGAAGCTGCAAGAAATAAGTCAGTTCTAAGCTGTAAGCTTGAACTCACCCGGTCCCACTCATTTACTCTTACTACTTCATCCTGCATTTGGAGCCAGTTATTGGCAAGGCACAAATACAACTAGTTATAATGTTAAGCAGGATATGCATTTATAATGAATATAACAAATATACTGAAGAGTTACAGAATGGACCTGGGTGAATACTGAGTAACTAAATCATTATGAAGCAGAGAATCCAGGCAGGCTTCCTAGAGGAGAAAGAAAAAAAAAATGTCCCTGCTCCCCTCAAGGACTAATGAGCTATATATCCCAAAGAGATCTTAAAGGAGGGAAAGGGACCCACATGTGCAAAAATATCTGTGGCAGCCCTCTTTGTAATGGCAAGAAACTGCAAACTTAATAAATACTCATTGATTAGAAAATGGCTAAATAAATTAAGGTATATGAATATTATGGAATATTATTCTTCTATAAGAAATGATCAGTGGGATGATTTCAGAGAGACCTGGAGAGACTTACATGAATTAATGCTAAGTGAAATGAACAGAACCAGGAGATCATTATACACGGCAACAAGACTATATGATGATCAATTTTGATGGATGTGGCTGTCTTTTACAATGAGATGATTCAACCCAGTTCCAATTGCTCAATGATGAAGAGAGCCCTTTACACCCAGAGAAAGGACAATGGGAACTGAATGCGATTCACAAAATAGTATTCTCACTCTTTTTGTTATTGTTTGCTTGCATTTTATTTTGCTTCTTTTTTCTTTCTTTTTTA
This sequence comes from Sarcophilus harrisii, assembly GCF_902635505.1. Classification (NCBI taxonomy): domain Eukaryota; kingdom Metazoa; phylum Chordata; class Mammalia; order Dasyuromorphia; family Dasyuridae; genus Sarcophilus; species Sarcophilus harrisii. Next base: position 640,373,459 of record NC_045427.1, on the reverse strand, counting down.
CTGATTTGATTTGATTTTTCTTGAGCAGTACAATAATTGTATTAATACATATGCATATATTGGATTTAACCTATATTTCTACCATGTTTAACATATATTGGACTACTTGCCATCTAGGGGAGGGTGTAGAGGGAAAATTGGACACAAAATTTTGCAGAGGCTAATGTTGAAAAATTATCCACGCATATGTTTTGAAAAATAAAAAGCTTTAATACAAAAAAGCCTAATGGGCTATTTAAAGTTTGAAAAAGAGTTGGAAATGAGTCATAATTAAGTCTCTGAAAGGAGGCACGCCCCTTGACATCCATTAAAACTCAACTACAATTTTGCAAAAATGAGTCAAAATATAGATTGACCTTCAAAAAAAAATGATTTAAAAAGAAACTTTATCAAAATGTCATGTCTCACTGGGGAATAGTAAATTAGGACTTTATTTCACCTAATGTATTGAGTGGACATTGTGTACAAGGCACTGGTATTGTGTCACTCAATGCTCTGTGATGTGGGAGGTCTCAAGCAATAGCACTAACCAATTAGTAGCTAACCAATTTAGGAGGGGCAGTGGACAGAGGCTTCAAATCTGAATTAGGAAGATATAAATTAAAATCCTGTTTTATATACCTAACTGTGTGACCCTAGGTAAGTCCTTTAATTTTTTCTTTCAGTGTCAGTTTCCTGATCAGTAAGATGGACATAAAAATATGTAGTCCCCTACTGGGACAGCATTTTTATGAGGAACAAAAAGGATATAATACAGGAAGTGTTCTAGAAACCTTGCACTTTGTTACTGTTATCCTTAGAAGTCTTAGGAAATTTCATGAAGCTCAGGGATGTTATGAGATTTTATCAACCAATCAATAAGCATTTATTAAACACTTCAATCAAATAGTAAACATTTATTAAGCTCCACTGTTGTTTTTTTTTTTTTTTTTTTTTTTACCTTGTTCCCAGAGAGCACCTACTATGTGCTAGGCACTTTACAAAGCACTACAGGTTAAAAAAAAGTCCAAAATACAGTCCCTGCCCTCAAGGAGCTCCTACCTGTCAAGTGCTGGGGATACAAAAACACAACAGCAAAAATAAGCTTTTTCCTCAAGGAACTTGCGTTGCATTGGGGAAATTGATGTGTGGCATATATGGGTACATATAAAATTAGATAGTTTGGGGGGAAGGCACTGGAAAGGGGCAAGAAAAGTTTTATGTGCAAGAGAAGTTTGAAAAGGCTTGAAGGAATCCAGGAATTCTGGGGCAGAAGTTGAGAGGGCACATTCTGAGGCATCGGAGACAGTGCAAAGATATAGTGATGGGAAAAGGAAGAACAGCAAGAAGACCAGTTTGGCGGGACCATGGGTATGCCTGAGGAGGGCTAATAAAGTTGGGTAGAAGTTGTGTTAGGCTTCAAATGACAAATACAGGAATTGATATTTGAACCAAAAGGTAATAGAGGGCTGCTGGATTGGTGGAAGACTATTAAGAAGCTCAAATGGGAGAAAAGATGTAGAGAGAGCACTGATCTCGGAATCCTGCCACTTTCTGTCAGTACCCAAGCACTCAACCCTTGTGCCTCAGGAGCCTCATCTGTAAAGCCTGGGGGTTGGTTAGCTGGCCTCTGGGGTGCTAGATTCTAGGTACTCCTGGGCTCTCCCCATGGCCTCTTACCCCAATCAGGGCTATCACTAGGAAGCTGATATTCCTCCAGAGATACAAGAAGTCCTGAATATATAAATGCCAGTCTGCCTCTTAGACGGCATCTTCCTTCTCTGGGTCTCAGTTTCCTTCCCTGTAAAACAGGAGAGGGGCTACATGGCTTCTAAGGTCCTTCCCATCTCCCCATCCGAGATGTTTGGGTACAGGCCTAAGCTCGGAGAGAAATCCTTTGGGGAAGAAGCCCTAAGACCTGCCAGGATCACTGGGAAGGCTTCTCGGAAAAGGAAGATACGCTAGAGAAGAGGAAGGGGCCTCTGAGTGGACCTTTTGGAGGGAAAAGGCACGGGATGGGAGGGATCTCTGAGAACCTTTCGAATCCCTTTAGGTTAGCTTCGGGCTGGCTCTGAAGTTAACCCAGGCCAGCTGTCAGCGCCCCCACTCCTGTCCCCCCGACTCCCACATCCTAGCCCGTGTGGGGTTGGGGGCGGCGCCCTTTCCCCCTCTGCCCTGGCCCCGATGCCGAGGTGACAAGCCCGGATCTCCTGCGCTAGCAGCTTCCCCCACTGAGCGATGGCATCCCGAGCGCCCACCGGGCAGTGCCCGGGCCCCCCGGCTGATGCAAGCAGTGAGCGCGGCAGTCAGTGCCTCCGCAGCGCTCTCGGTCCGGTGCACCCCGTCCCATTCCCTCCAAGGCCTGACGCCGGACCCCTCCCGGGAGGTGGGGGAGCGCAGGAGCGGCCGGGGCCGGCTCAGCCCCGGGCTAGCCCGGTTCTGGCCGCCAGCTCGCCCACATCCCCGCCTGCCAGCCCCTGCCGCCGCCGTAGCCACCGCCGCACGCTCCGCCCTGGGCGCCGCTCGGGCCCCGCCGCAGGGGGGGTGCGGGGAGGGGGGGTGCGGGGAGGGAGGGGGGGTGCGGGGAGGGAGGGCGGGCGTCAGTGCAACGGGGTACCGGGCTCTGCCTGATTTACGGCTCTGCTGAAAACCGCTTCTTCCGAGCCGCAGCCTCAGCCCCGGCCGCCGCCGCCGCCGCAGCAACAAGTCTGGTAAGTCGGTGGCTGCAGGGGCTGCCGCAGCCGCGCAGCCCGCCGGGGGTGGCGAAGCCGGGGGGAGCCCCGCGCGCCCCGCACGGCCCAGCCCGCCCCAGAGGCTCCGCACCGGGGGCCCTGCGCAGCCCGCCCGGCGCAGCCCAGCCTGCGTGGCCTGGACCGGCCCTTCCCGAGGGGGCGGGGAGGAGAGCGGGGGCCCCGACGGTGCCAGGGGAAGGGAGTGACAGAGCTGGGAGCGGGGGCAACAGTAGCCGGAGGAGCCTTGCCCACGGGCTGTTGGGGTTACTCGGGTCCCCTGGGCGCCCAGCCCCCAAGAACCTGAGCCCACCCTCGGCTGCGCGGGGGAAGGAGGTGGGGATTGGGCAGCCAACGGCGGAGAGTCACCGCTGCCTTGGCATCACCTTCCTTCCCGGCAGCACCATTCCCTCCTCCTCCTCCTCCTCCCCCTTCTCAACGATCAGGAAAAATCGCCATAAAACCACTGGACTGATGTTCCCTCCTGCCTCTGGATCCCAGCGTGTACTCCTGCAGGGACCAGAACGTGTGACGTCCCTGCTTTTTTTTTTCTTTTTTCTCCCAGCGATGTTTTCCCTTTAGCACATCTCTTTAAACCCGATATCTTCTCCACCAGCAACCCCTCTTCCATTGCCCCCCTCCCTCCAGAGCTAGGTCAGAAACTCTCCCTGCTTCTCCCCGCAACAACCCCTTACCCCTATCGTGTCCCCTTCCCCGGGGTGCCCGCCACCCGGAGGCACCCTCCTTATCAGCGCACCCGCCCCCCCCTCCAATCAGCCTTCTCCCCCTCTTCCAGGCGTTGGTCCCAGTGAGCCTTTGCGCCTTCTCACAGCGAAGCCAGCCAATAAAGGAGTTTGTTACGGGCTTTCTCTCTGATGCGCACGAGTCAATTGGTCTGGAGAGTGTGACATGCCAGCTGTTTGAGGCTCCCTGGTAGCCCTGAGTGCTTCTGGAACTCTTGCTAAGGCCGTGCTCCCCGACATCCAGGCTTTTCTAACATGACGTCCCCTAGCCAAGACTCCTCATGCATGTTAAATTGGGGTAAAAACCATTTACCTGCCCAAGGAGCTCTGGGCATAGTTTGGTGTTGCTTTCGGGCATCCTTGCCAGCGTGAACACGTTAATCCCCTTCAGAAAATGAGAGCTGCTAGTTGCTAAGAGTTCTGTTGGAGAACTGTTCTGATGGAGAACTGCCTTTTTAAAAAAACTGTATACCTGGGGATAAGAGTATTAGGATTCATCGGACTCAATATGTTCATTTATAATAGCAGTTCCCTTTTCTTCAGAGCCTGGCTTCCTAACAATGGACAACTTTCAGGGGAATTCCTGAATCTAGGTGCTTTTTTAAAAAAAGGATATCGTTATCATTATTGCTATTGTAATTATTATTTACTAACATTCAGTTTCCTTTTTCAGTTAACTAGCATTTATTGACTACTTTTTGCTACATATTCTGCCAAATATGGAGGATACAAAAAGGGCAAAAGATCTCTCCAAAAGAGATCACAATCTATAAAGAGAGACAAATATGCAACATAAATTGGAGGTAATCAACCAGAGGAAGGCATTAGCAATTGCCAGTTAAGGATACCCAACTTTTACTCTGAGATTGGGCCATAGACTTCACAAAATTGTCAAAGGGGTGCATAGCACACACACAAAAATATTAAAAACCTCTTCCACAGTCTGAAGGTTTGTCAAGTTGTCATTTCTATTTTACAAATGAGCAAACTGTGGCTCCAGAAGATTTGATGGCTTGCCCAAGATCATACAAGCCAAAGTTTGCAAGCTCAGATCCCCTGTTTCTAAATATATATTCCAAATTTTCCCAGATTACTTCCCTAACATTCAATGAACATTTGTTCAGCCCATTTCATGATAGAAGCACTGTGTTAGAGACCAGGGTTGCAAAGACTAGACTCCTTGCCCTCAAGAAGCTTACATTCATTCTTCTATCCCAAATCCTGAGCAGGCTGCATAGGTTTTTTTGGTTTGGTTTGTTTTTGTTTTTGTTACTTGTTATTTAGTCGTTTTGAACTTTTATTCCCCATTTGGGTTTTCTTGGCAAAGATGCGGGGCTGGTTTGCCAATTCCTTCTCCAGCTCACTTGACAGATGAGGAAACTAAGGCAAACAGGGTAAAGCGATTTGCCCAGTGTCACACAGCTAATATGTCTTCAAGGTCACAGCTGAACTCAGATCTTCCTGATTCTAGGCTCAAGCTATTGCACCCCCTAGGTTGCATGTAGTTGCAATAATTCAGCAATATTAAATCGACATTTGTTGAATTGAAAGGATGTATTCCAGCCAAAGGCCTCCTTTGTTGGAAGTGTTCAGGAGCGGAGGACTATAGGCTTTCAGGACCATTTATATGCTTTGAATGCTCTTCAAAGGCCAAGGGCACAAAGACTTTTCCTTTTAGTGTCATAAGCAGGACTCTGCTTGAGGGTGAAGAGGTGAAATTTGCAGGTTTGGGAATTACCGTTGGTTGGTTGTCTCATTACTCATTATTATTATTATTATTATTATTATTATTTAAGACACCATTTACAGTTGGGGAAAGACAGCTGAGCTTGCTTTTCTCAGGACCAATTTTCTGTAAACAAATATGTTTTCTGTAGACAACTGTCCCCACTTTCATTACTTCAATATTTCCTTGCCTTTGTATGATCAGCAAAGTGAGCTGGGGCCTGGGAAGCAAGAGACACCCAGCCCTGGCAAAGGGGTGTCATAGAAGCCCAATGGGCCTGGAAGGCAGCCACCTGAGGCACCCAGCCCAGAACAGAATAAAGAAATAAATGTCCCAACCAAAGGCCTCCTTTTGATATTCTTTTCTCCGTTAAGGATCCTGGGTAGAATGTCACTAGTTGCAATAATTCATCGATACTAAATTGACATTTGTTGAATTGAACAAAACATATTCCCAACTAAGGGCCTCCTTGCATATATTCAATCAGTAATGAACTTTAGAATGGGCCTTAGAAACATGAGCAATCATGACTGCTGGTCAGTGCCTCTGAATTTACATTTGCAAGGTAGATGGACGAAATCCCTTTTATCTTGAAACCAAAACAGTGGGAACAAACTAACAAAACCTCAACATGTATACTTTACTTTATCTCATTTCATTTGATACTCAAAACTTGAGGGTATGTGACCAGTCTCAAAACCAAGAACATCTGGGTTCAGGTGTTGTCTCTGATCTATGCTGTTTCTGTTACCCTAGTCCAATCCCATCACTTTTTTTGTCCTCTGGGTCACACTCTAAGAACTTAGAGGTTCTGACCTAGTTAGGTAGAGGAAGTTTCCTTCTCTGGGAGTTCCTTATTTATACTAATGAAGTCACAGTCCAGTCCCTGTCCCTGCTCAAAATAATCCTCTAATATAAATGTTGCTGGTAAACCTTGAAAAGTCTACACCTGTGACTTCATCCATGGAATGAATTCCTTGAAGGTAAGATCTTGCCATCTTCCCCATAATTCTTGCCTTAGAAATTTGGCTGGGGATGCAGAAGGTTATAACCAGGATGAATCAGACTCAGGTCTTGCATCCAGGTCTTTCCGATTCCAAAGCCTGCCCTCTATCTGTGATACTGTATTGCCTCTCTAGGTGCAGGTGTTTATTTAATCTGCATTTTATAGTGAGGAAATGAATGCTTCCAAGGACTCCCTCCTCATTTCTACCTCCTGGCTTCCCCCAAGTACCAGTTACAAATCCCTTCTCCTACAGGAAGCCTTTCTCAACCCCTCATTTTGGTGCCTTCCTTCTGTTGATTATTTCTATGTTGTCTTATTTGCATGTTGTGTCTCCTATTAGGTTGTGAGCCCCTTGAGAGCAGGTATTATTTTTTTTTTCTTTTTGTGTCCTCTTGCTTAGCACAGTGCCTGGTACACAGCAGATGCTTAATAAGTATTTATATTCTAACTGGCTAGTAAATGGAGCCTATCCAGTCAGTAAGGAGTAGAATCAGAATTTGACCTTGAGTCCTACTTCTTTCTCATGCTCAGTTCCAGTACGCCCCAGCTGTCTCCGACACACAGTTGTATTTGTCCTGGGGATTTCTGCTTTCCAAAATTATAAAGTCCTCCTTGTACCACCAAGGGAATTGTCTGGCTGAACCATAGTGTTAGTATTTGTAATTGGAGAGAGGATGGACTGTGTAGACAACATCAGGAACCAGTTCTGGAGACAGATGGAAAAACGATGTTTCTGAAGCTGGGTTCCAGTTACTTACATCCTTTCATTCTGAGTAACTGCTAAAGCCCCAGCTGGGCCTCTAACTAGTTGTGCTTTCCCCCTTATTTATCAAATGGAGGGGGCTGGACTAGGTATCCCCCAGGTCCCCTCCTTTTTTGAGATCTCTGACCTTTGACTTGATCAGAGGGTTCCTACCTGTTTTTGTGACATAGATGCCTTTGGGTCCCTTTTTCTACTTTTAAATTCATTCGATAACAGACATAGGATTTCAAAGGAAATTAATTCTATTAAAATCTAGTTGTCTAAAAGATATTTTGAAATCCAATTCATGACTCCTAGATTGAGGACCCCTGGTTAGATTATCCCCGGCCTCTATCCCAGCTCTGCTGTCTTGCAGATCTGGCATTTGGATATACGTAGAAACTCTTTGGTCTTTTTCTCCTCTCCTCCTCCAGGATTTTTAGAGTAATGCAACAGAAGGCTTTTGAGGAAAATAGATACCCCTGGCAAGAGTCATTCGAAAATGTTGCTGTGTGCCTGCCATTTCGCTGCCCACGGTGTGGAGACCATACCCGCTTTCGAAGCTTGTCTTCCTTGAGGGCCCATCTGGAATTCAACCACAGTTATGAAGAAAGGAGTCTCATGACAAAATGCAGCCTCTTTTCTCCCCTCAAAGACCCAGACCTGATCACTTCATCAGAACCCCTGAAATTAGGGAGCGGCGGCCGAGCAGTCAGACAGAAATCTGGCTATGTGAACTTGTGTAACCTGTCCCGGGAAAACCTGAAGGATCGCAAATCCCTTCAGGTGGTGGCGGAGAGGCCGGTGTCTTTCGTGCCCATCTACACTTCCATAGACTCCTTGGGTGGTCCGAGGTCCAGCCCCGGGCTGCCCACCACGGATGCCAAAGCTTCCTTTGAGGCCCATGTGAGGGAAAAGTTCAATCGGATGGTCGAGGCGGTGGACAAGACCATCGAGAAGAGGATCGATAAGCTGACCAAAGAGCTCGCACAAAAGACAGCAGAACTCTTAGAAGTCCGAGCGGCTTTTGTGCAGCTGACTCAGAAAAAGCAGGAAGTTCAGAGGAGAGAGAGGGCCTTGAACCGGCAGGTGGACGTGGCCGTGGAGATGATCGCTGTCCTGAGGCAGCGGCTCACGGAATCCGAAGAGGAGCTTCTCCGCAAAGAAGAGTGAGTGAGGGCCAGGAGGGGAGGGGACGGGCCCGTCATCCTCAGTGGCAGCAGACTAGATTTTTAAGTTTGGGCGGTTTGCCATGGACATGACTGAAATGACCAAGGCACAGAATTTTCAAGAGGAAATGAGGGCAACTTTAATGCTGCTTCAGGTAGGAAGACAGGCAGGGGAAGCAGTATCTCCTAGAGCAGTACCACTGAAGACCTCTAAAATTCCCACCCTTGAACAGAACCCTCATTGCTCTGCCCTAGTTATTATTCTGTTCTCCATTTGCTTTTTTATTCCCATAAGTCATTTTCTTTACATTTAAAGGGGAAAATGTGGATTAGATGTCGATTTCAATGACCTGTTTTAGTAGGAATAATCAATACTTCCAGGACCTATGATTTTATCTTTTGGGGTCTTCTTTCTGATGTGAGGTTCAGCATCAAAATGATGTGGGTAATGTTAAGTACCAGATGATGGTGGGAACCAAAAGTTGGAGTTCATTCCCGGGAAGAATTCCCAATGGCCATTCTCTTTGGCAAAAAGATTTATTTGGGGGAACAGATTACAGACAAAAAGAAGGGATAGTAAATATGAAAGAGTAGGAGACCATATGAAAGACAAGTTCCTCAGTGGAACTCACAATTACTCAGGAGAAGGGGAGCACTTCATGATATTGGGGCACACCCTTAGCTGGCAGGCTAAATCCTGAAAGGGACTCAGCACCCCAAAAGAGCTAGTTAGCCCTAAGAAGGAGAAGTGGGGTTGGGAAGCATAGTAGAGTTAGGAGAGATACTACATGACATGGGGAAGAGAAGGGAAAAAACTCCATGAGATAGAGTGCTAACCGACCCAACGGAAAGCAGCAGCCACCGAATGGCCCATTAGTCAATTTTATAGGGGAAATTTAACCTCAGGGACATGACTGGGATTTCTGACAGGACATCCTGAGGGGAGACTGCCCGAGACCTGTATAGAGGGTGTGTCTCAGGAGTTTGACATAATTTGGATTTCAGCCTGGACAACCTTCCCAGGCCTAAACTGGCTCTGGAACTAAACCTACAGCACCTTCTCCCTGCTAATCTCAGAGATTAATTTTTGACGATTCCTCTGCTAATCACACCTAGCACTGAAGATCTCATCATTTCTACTAACTTAAATCCTAACTGGTTCGGTCCAAAGGAAAGAGGGCTGGATTTGGAGTCCAGGGCCTTGGATTAAAATTCTGCTTCTGCTGCTTCCTGTGTGTGTGAGGGCCGCAGGTTCCCTATCACAAAGGGACTGGGCTGGATCAGTGAGGGGGTCTCCCTTAGCTTCTCATCTATGATCCTATAACTTCTGTGGGACTTCTTGAATGGTCTTTGGGAATCATTCCTCAAAAAACATTCTTTGATATTTCATTGTGATGCAGAGATGGCCCAATGGCTATTTCACTGAAGCAGCTCTGACTTGTGATTGAAAGAAAAATTCTGAGAGAATTATTTCTTAGCAAAGCTAGCAATTGTCAATAAATGGGGTCCGTGATCTCTAAGTGATCAAAGATCCCAGAGTCATGGATGATAGGATCTCTAGTGTTAACAAGATGATGAGCAAGATCACAAGCAACCAATATGTCTTCCTATGATTGGCTGGGACATCCCTGGAGATAAAATCAGTCCTCAGGCAATGAAATTAGATTGTAAAGTGATGGGATTAGCCTGAAAACAAGGAAGTACAACAGTATAGATTGAGGAGATTGACCTTTAGGTTAATTAGGTTTCTTTGGAAACTTTGGAAAGTGAATGGTGAGTTAAGTTAGATAGGGTTTTTCTCCTGGTAGAATATAAGCTTCTGCGGGACAGGTGTTGCCTCATTTTTATATTTGTATTCCTAGTGTCAGCAGGGACTCCACCCTAATTAGACACTTCATTTATTTGTTGTTTGTTTGTCCATCATTTTCAACTTGACTCCATGTGAGCTGGATGTAAGTCTTCAGCCTCGATCTTCCTGAGTTATTGAAGTCCAGTAGCAGGATAAGAGTCAAGATTGCCTGCGATAGCTTGGGATCCAGGGGATGACTTTGGGATCTTTGAGGGCTGACCGATCTCTAAGCTCTCCCTAGCTCCTGCTTTAGCTGCCTTAATGGCTGTTGGAGCAAATTGTCCTCCTCTACCCATTGCCATGATTGGGGTTGACACCTCCCTAACTTACCAATGGATTCCAAATCTGTCAGTTATTCTCGGCCTAGTTTAGCTTGTCTATCGAAATGCTTTACTGAGAGGGGGCAGCTGTTCATTCTACAGCTCCTTGGAGCCACGGGTGAGAGTTGGATGAGAAATGGGCACCAAAGGTAGTCTGGGAGTCCTAGAGGCCTTGGCAAGCCCTCATGCCAAAGTGTGAGTCCCTCCTGGACACTCCTAGACTCTAATCCTAGTTTGCTGACTATGGGAGTGTGTGCAAGGCAGCAGACTCTGGGAATATAAAGATAAAAGAAAAAAAATGGCCCCTGCTCTCAGAGTTTTGACTGTATTCAGGAGGGACGCAGAACAGAGAAAAGCTAATAGATCACACTTACAGACTGCTTCAAGGTTCACAGTGTTTCTCTACATGCATATTACCTCATTACCTCTTACCTAGGACCTAGGACTACCCATTTTACAGGTGAAGTGACTTGCCCCAGGTCGTATATGTATAACAAGTATCTGAAGCAGGATTCAAATTCGGGTCTTTGCCTCCAATTCCAAGCACTGTGCACTATATTATAAAATACATACAATAATTGAGGAAGAGGGAGAGAGTACTAACATATGGGGTGGGGGCCATGTTGGGAAAGCTCTCATGGGTGACATGTGAGCTGTCTTGAATGAAATTAGGGACTCTAAGAGGTGGAGGAAGGCTCAGAACCTGGTAGGATTTAAAGTTCAGGGAATGCATTCTTGGCAGGGGGGAATTGAATGCAAAAGGCTGGAGACGGAGCATCCGATTGGGGAATCAAGAGAAAGCCAACTTGTCTGGAAAATGGGGGGAATGGAGGAAAATAATAGGAAAGAGTCCTAAAAAGTAACCCTGGGGTCAGATTGAGGAGGGTTGTAATTGCAAACAGTTACTCCAAGTAACTCCAGTTACTCCTATAATGGAAGGATGATCAATGTTTTTTGTTTTGTTTTGCTGAGGCAATTGGGGTTAAGTGACTTGCCCAGGGTCACACAGCTAGGAAATGTTAAGTGTCTGAGGCCAAATTGGAACTCGGGTCCTCCTGACTTTAGGGCTGGTGCTTTATCCATTGCACCACCTAGCTGCCCCAATGGTTTGGTCTTCTTTAAAATGCAATAGCAAATGAATCCACATTGTGTATGGTTTGGTTTTGTTTTTATAGTGGGAATCATATTTTTTGCTTTCTTTTTTTTTTCCTTTTTTTTCCCACATTGCCTTTTAAAAATCTTTTCTGGAAAGGAGATATTCTTCTGGACAGATTCAAAATTGAAAGACCAGAATCATAACTAGTAGTTGTGCAGATCAAGTCAAGAGTATAAAAATCATCTTGGAGCAAGCAGTGCAAAATCTCTCTCAAATGACTTATTTAAAGGAAAATTCTCTTGGAAGCAGGTGTGGGAAAGAGGCCTCAGGACAACCTGATAACTTCAGAGGATGAGTGGTAGGTTTTTGTTTTTGGCTGAGGCAGTGGAGATTAAGTGACTTACCCATAGTCACACAGCTAGGAAGCATTAAGAGTCTGAAGTTGGATTTGAACTTAGATCCTCTTGACTTCAGGGCCAGAGTTCTAGCCACTGTGCCATCTAGCTGCCCCTTGAGTGGTAGGTTTTAAGGGTGAACTAGAAGAAGAATTTGTGGTTATTGCTGAAGGCTGAGAGCCCTCTTGAAGCTGTGTTGCCCTGTGATAAAGCCCTGATCGTACCACTTTAGTTTCAGCTCTGTGACAGGCACGGGATCCATTTTTGTGCATTTGTACAACAAAGAATTTCAAGTTTAATTACAAATTCACAGTTAATGCTCCTATTAGGCACAGATGAGTCAAGTCAAGCCAACGGGCATTTCTTAAGTGCTTAATATGTGGCAGCCACTGGGTCAAGAAAGGGCAAAAAATACTCCTTGTCCTCAAGGAACATTCATTCCAAAGAAGGCGGTGACAAGAAAATAACTAGGTATATTCAGCCTATATTCTAGTAGATGGAAGTTAATATCATCAGGGAATATACTAGAAGCTGAGGAGGGGATAGTTTGTAGAAATGTCTCTTGAAAAAAAGGTGGGTTTTAAACTAAGAACACTTCAAGAACTGAGTTTTCAAATAATAAGCAATAATTCAATTCTTTGAGTGAAATGTTGAGTTTCACTGCTGAACCTTAGTTCAGGGCAGGGAGAACAACTAGGGGAATTAATACTATTTTCTTTCTGCTAATTTGTCATTCACATAGGTCTCTTCTCAAAATCTGCTATCTAAATTCAACTTAATTCAATTTTGTTCTTAGTATTCAGGAGTTTTACAGCCCCCATTTGGGGCTTTTTTAGCAGAGATACTAGGGTGGTTTACCATTTCTTTCTCTAGCTCATTTTTTTTTTTTTTTTTTTTTTTTAGCAGATAAGAAAATTGAGGCAAATAGGGCAAAGTGACTTGGCCAAGATCACACAGCTGAGAAGTGATTCAAAGTCAGTCCTTCTATTTCCAGGCCCAGTGTTCTATCCATTGGGTTACCTAACTGCTCTAAGTAGTGCTGTATTAGTGGGACTCTTCTCCCATGGCCCCTTCAACATTTGTCATTTTCTTTTCTTTTCTTTTTTTTTTTCTCTTTTTAGGTCATTTTTGCCAATCAAAGGCATATGAAGTAGAACTTCAGAATTACTTTAATTTTCATTCCTCTAATTAATAGTGATTTGGAGCATTTTTTTCACATGCCCTCTTGATTAATAGCTTCATTTTCTTTTTTTAAAAAAAAATCCATTCATCATCTATCAACTGAGGAATGGCTTTTATTCTTATAAATTTGAATGAATTCCATATCTATTTTAGAAATGAGTTCTATACCAGCTAAATTTGCAGCAAAAAGATTTTGTTTTGTTTTTTTCCCTCAGAATGACTTTTCCTTCTAAATTTAGCTTTGTCATTTTTGTTTATGAAAAAAAAAAACCCTTCATTTTTTTTTTTGATAATCAAAATAGTCCTTTAATCTTCTTTCCATGCTTGGCTCTGTACCTATCCATAAATCAGAAAGTAATTTTCTTCCTTGTTCTTTTAATTTGTTTGTGATGTCACCCTTGATATCCACGTCTTATACTCTTTTGGACCCAATCCTAGTATGAGGTGCTGACCTGAACCTGATTTTTGTCACGCTGTTTTCTTGTTTTTCTGGCAGATTTTGTTAAATATGGACTCCTTGCCCCAGTAGGTGAGATCTTTGACTTTATCTCACACCAAGCTATTAAATATTTTTGGTTCTAAATGTTGTGGACCTAATCTATTCTGCTGGTTAACCTCTCTATTTCTCCCCCCTTCCCCCGTACCAAATCATTTTGGTGATTCCTGCCTTGTAGCAGAGTTTAAAATCTAATACTTCCCTTGGTTCCAGGAGAAGCATGATATTGAAGACCTTGGGTGAAGGGCCATGAAGATCACTTAAAGGGAACTGATAGTGCTTAAGCTGAAGCATGAGAACAGAATCTAATCTCCTTGAAGAGGGAGACTGCCATTTAAAAATTTTTTTTTGTCTTTATGTTCTCCATGTCTAGTATGGAGCCTGGAACAACTTAAGAATCAATGTTCTGGTTCCTGGGTCTCCCTCCAGGTCTTAGATGTTTGGATCCTGAGGGAGAAGGGCTTTAAAGATTAGACAAAGAGAAAGCAAGAGAAGCTTTTGGGTATAAGGAGTGTCAAGGACAAAATCCAGTCATGAGCAAGTATTGTCGGTACGGGGATAATGAGCGTGGCTGTAGCATAGATTATAGGGAGAAGGGTTAGGGTATAATGCTGGGAAGAGGAAAAGTAGTAGCGCAGGATTGTGGAAGGTGTCCCTGAATACCATTCGGAGGGGTTTTAGCTTTGCTTTAGAGGAAATAGGATTTTGAGACAAGCTTTGGTCTCTGATGGAGGAAGACAGGTAGTCTAGCAGTGTAGATGATGCCTTAGAAGAGGCAGGGATTTGTAAGTAGGAACCCCTTTAATCAACCAATCAGTAAGTCTACAGCAAGCATCAACTGTCTTAAGAAGAAATTGTGCAGGTAGGTGATAATGAAAGATTGGGTGAAAATGGGAGCAACAGGAATAGAGAGAAGGGGACAGATACAAGTCATGCGGTTGGAGTAGAATCAACCTTCCTTGTTTGATGGGCATGAGAAGTGAAATGTGTGGAAGGGTTAAAGCTGACCCCAAAGATCCTTTTTTTTTTTTTTTTTTTTTTTGAGGCAATTGGGGTTAAGTGACTTGCCCAGGTCACACAGCTGGGAAGTGTTAAGTGTCTGAGGCTGATTTGAACTCAGGTCCTCCTGACTTCAGGGCTGGTTTTGTTCCTCCTAGCTGCCCCTCCAAAGATCCTTTATGGGGATTCTAAAAGGCTATAATAGAATAAGGCAAAAAATCTTAGATTTTATGTTAGAGGACTTGGGTGTATCCTTGGGCAAATATTCCCTTTCCCTCCCTGTGCCTCAGTTTGCTTATTTGTAAAATGAAAGGTTAGATCATTTTAAGCATCCATCTGTCTCATCATCTGTACCTCTATGCACCATATCTCATCTCTATATCTATGAGTTATATCTCTGTATGTATGAATAGATAATGGAAGAATCATTTATTACATATTTCCTATGTATCAGGAACTGGATTAACATTGGATATCCACATAGAAGCCGACAAGAGAGTTCTTGCTCTTGTGGCATTTCCATTCAGATGGGCAAAGACAATACATAAAGGGAAGCTGGAAATGGGGGAGCAAGGTCACTGTGAAGGAGGGGGGAACGTCTCCAGAATGAAATGAGACCTCTGTGAATGAGGAGGAGCCTGGCAGTGGACTTTCCTGAGAGACAGAGAGGAGCAGGGCCCACGGCTGGTGGTGGCTGAGATTACCAGGGCTGGGGATATCATTCAGAAAGGTCTTCACCAGCACTTTCAAAGAGATGAAGGAGGAAGGAGATACTGGGAAGTAATAGAGTATTGAGAAATTGGGGAGGGGGGCTCCTGCCTGCTGGTATCCTCATTTTGTGACCAGCACCTTACACTGCTGCTCAGTCACTGTCCTTCCAGTCTCTTACAGACTCCGTCTTCCCCTATCTAACCACTCTTTGCCAGGAAAACCCCAGGTAGCTTCATGGAGAGTGGAAGAGTATCTGCTACCCACAGTCAGGCTCTGTTTCCATCACTGGCCTGGCTGCCAGCACCTGGCACCAGCCCCACTGTAAGCTGATCCACACAGGCCCATGTCAGTCTGCGGCAGATAGATGGCAGATGCTGGGTGGAGGAGCTTGCTTGTTTTACCAGCTCAGCCCCTCTCCACTTAATTAACATGGACTGACACTGGATCGGCTTCAGGTACCTACACAAGCAGGTATCTACAGCCTGTCTGCCCTGGGCTGGTAAATATCCAGGCAGCAAGTTTCTAAAAATTACCTCACTTTTAATTGTCTCCCCTCTGGTTGGCGAGGGCTGGTATTTATTTCTTCCTAACTGATATTTATACAAACGGGGCAACATCGGGGCTTCGTCTCCATCTTGTATCCGATCCTCCTCGGTGCAGTTTCGGATGGGCGTGGGGGATTTCAAGTGTCAGATTTGCTCGAGTAAAGAAACAGAATTTGTTTCCAATTTTGGGGGGCCGGAAGGATTTTCTGTAGCTTGATCAACCAAGAGGGATCAGCAGTCAAGAGCCCCAGTACTCATAATTTATGAGTTGTGAGGAGACTGTATCCTAGGGGGTGACTTTCCATTGCTCAGAGAGGCGCTGACTCCAGGGAGATAATATTCTGTGTGAGCAAATTTATCCCCATCCAAGGACTTAGGTGAATGGTAACTAGATTCATTCTGACATTCCGGATTTCTCCAATTGGTTTTTGTTTGGTTGGGTTTTCTAAGTTTTCCGTTTTGTGAGTCAGAAAAGGTTTATTTATTTAGTGATTATTTGTGTTCATGTTAATATATGCATGTTGTACATGTATGTGCAGGTGTGTATATGTATGTATATAGGTGCATTATACATATGTATGTAGATAATAGTCTGTGTGATCAAATTCACCTCTGTCCAAGGACTTATGGAATCAGTAACTAGATTCATTTTGACATCCAGGACTTTTCCATTTTTTTAAAGTTTTCAGTTTTTGAACTTCTGGATCAGAAAAGGATGAAAGTACTTTGGTGGTTATTTGATGTATGTGTATATATGTGTGTGTCATGTATATGTGTGCATGTATGTGTGTATATGTGCAAGTGTGTATGTGTATACATGTGTGTATATCAGTTCTGGGGAATTGAAGAGGAAGCTAACAAAGTTTAGTAGAAAAAGAGAAGAGGGATATTTTTTGGGGAGGCTGTCTGGCTGAATGCATTGTTCTTTAATTTTGGACTGAACCTATGGTTTCATTGGTATAAAAAACAGCTGATACAGGCTATTAGATGACTTGGCCAGGGCCACATTGCCGGTAGATATCAGAATTAGGATTTGAACTCAGGACTTCCTGATTCCCAGACTGCTTTTCCAACAATGGTGTCACGCTGCTTCTCAATATTGACTGAATAATCAACCAAAGTCAAAGGGTTGAGAGGGAGAATAAACTATGAGCAGCCTTCGTGGTCCACTGATCTCTGCCAGATAACAGAGAAAGCTAGAAAAGCTTCTAGCATTGGTGACATGGGTTGAAATTACACATGGTGGAAGGAAATGGAGGAATATGGTCTGCATTCAGTTCAGTTCAGCAATTCTCCATCCAGAATCCGGCACTAGAGAGACAAAGCAAAAGCTATGGGGGCCCCACCCACTAGGGACTTTCAGTCTTTTGAGAATTTTATTGGGAATTTTATAGTTCTTATCCAGTTCAAACACTTTACTATGAAAAGAACAAAAAAGAGGTCTGTATAAGAAAATGTGTATTTTGGTATGCTTTTTATTTTTTTTTTTTTTTAAGAAGCTGCTAAACGTTTCAAGCAAGTAACAAAATTGTTCTGTTTAGGTCTCATTCAACATACCTTTTTTGTTTATTGCTGAATATTTTTAATATGCTTTGCTCTTTAAGAAAAAACAACTCTGAGAGCAGGAATTGGGTTTTTAGTTGTTATTTTATTTTTAGTGTCTTTTTTTTTTCATGTCCCCAGAGCTTAGCACAGTGTCATGCCCATAGTGTATGCTAATAAATGTTTGCATTCTTTGGGGAGCAGAGAGAACGCAGTATGTACCCACTTAAGTCATTTTGGGGAGTTGAACACCAACAGCAGAATCCAGAAAGGCCTATGTAGGCCTTGGGGTGGTGGTGATGAGGTGTTTGACCTCCCTGATGAGATTCTGGGGCTGTTTGAATGTGGGAGTGTAAATAACATTTGTCATGATTGAAAGCCTACCTGCTTTATCTATATTATTTTATTTATGCCTTTATCAGGTAAGAGCTACAGGATTATAATTCCCCTTTTACAGATAAAGAAACTGAATTTTAGGAAGATTATATGACCATCACGACTCTGTTTTTTACCCAGAGGAATGTGTTAAGAGGTCAGGAAATGGTTTTCTGTACCTTTAACCTGTCTTCATAGGAATCGGGTGCTGAATGCTAAGGGAGTTTTCATTTTCACTTTTAGGAAAGTCTGAAGACATTTCATTTCTAAAGGTTAAGTAGAAAAGACATTGGCTTTGGAATCATAGGATCTGGATTCAAATCCTACCTTTAACACTTATTCTTTATGATATTTGATGTTTTTCTTCCTTAAAAAAAAAAATCAAATTAATTCATTTTATATTTATTTAATAGTTTTTATTTATCGATTTATTTTATAGTTTCTTTTTCAGAAAACTTGTTTTTAGTTTTATTTATTAGTTAATTTTTCTTTTTCTTTTTAGTTTTATTAATCTCACCTTTGATTTTCAGGATTTCCATTTTGGTATTTAATGGGCATTTTTAATTTGTTCTATTTCAATATTTTTAAGTACATGTGCAATTCATTAATTTGTTTTTTCTCTCTTTTATTAATGCACAATTTTAGAGATATAAATTTTCCACTAAATATTGCTGCTTTGACTGTATCCCATAAACTTTGTTATGTTGTCTTATATTCTCTTTAATGAAATTATTACTTTTATGATTTGTTTTCTAATCCACTCATTCTTTAGGATTAGATTATCTAGTTTCCAATTAATTTTTAATTTATCTTTCCCTGGTCTTTTATTGAATATAATTTTTTTTATTAAATTCTGGTTTGAAAAGTATACATTTAATATTTCTGATTTTATGAATTTGTTTGCAAAGTTTTTATGACTTAACACATGGTAAGTTTTTGTAAAAGTATCCAGAATGAAAAAAGATATACTCCTTTCTGTTCTCATTGTTTTCTCTAGAGATATATCACATCTAATTCTTCTAATATTCCATTCATCTCCTTAACTTCTTTATTTATTTTATTGCTAGATTTATCTAGCTCTGACAGAAATAAAGTTGAGTTCCCCCATTAGTCCCCCCCATAGTCCCCCCATAGTTTTACTGTATTTCTACCTATAACTCATTTAACTTTTCCTTTAAGAATTTGGAAGCTATGTATTTGATACTCTTGTATTTAGTGCTGGTATTATTTTATTGTTTGTAGTCATTTTTAGCTAAATGTAGTTTCCCTTTTTATCTCATAATTATTTCTATTTTTGTTTTTCTTTGCTTGCTACTTTTTTTTTTCTACTTCATATCCTTGGGTTTGACATCCTCTTAACTCACTGATGGGTTACAGGCCTTCTTCTCCAACCCCTTATTTTAATTCTAAGTGTATCTCTTTTTTCAGGTATGTTTCTTGTAAACAATATATTATTGGCTTCTGGTTTGTAATCTATTCTGTTTTATGGGTGAAATCATCCCATTCACGGTTTTGATCACTAATAGTACATTTCCCTCTATGGAGTTTTCTTCTGTTCATCATTCTTGGCCTTTTTGTTTACACAATCCTTCAAAAATCTCTTTTGCAGAATTCTGATCATTGTCTCTGTCCCCTTTTTTACAGAAGAGGAAACTGAGAATGAGAAAAATAAATCACTTGCCTAGGACCACTCAATAAGCTCCTAGGAAGACCAGGTTTTATTATTCTTTTCTTCCTCATTAATGTATCACAATTTATCTACCCTTTGTTGGTTGTTCTGGTTTTTTGTTTTTGTAATAACCTACAATATGGCACTGGAGAGTTTAAAGAGATAACACTTTTGGGGTTCTGTGATGGTCTGACATCACATGGTACTTCAAGGTTTGTGAAGCATTTTACTGATAGACTTTCACTTGAATCTCACAACTCTGCATAGGATTATTATCCTTTTTCTGTTCATGAAGAAACTGAGGTTGAGAGTGGACATTGACTTGCCAGCCCATAGTCACAAAGTGTGTGAGTGGTAGCTGGGTCTCTCCTGACTCAGGGCTCCAGGGCTTATTCTCCCTTACACCTCATCTTCCCCCAACCTCCTTCCCCCTACACATAACACTCAACTGCCTCAGTTAGACAAAGGCAGATATCCTTGTTTCTTCCCTGGAAGTATTGTGCTGAGCATCGAGTCTCCAGAGCTGATGTTGAATACTGGCTCTTCTGATGACTTTTGTGACCTTCGACAAGAAATTTAGTTTCCTTAATTTTTCATTTGTCACATGATAGGGTTGGACTAGATAGTCTGTGTGATCCTTTCCTTTCTAAATTAATCCTTCTTCCTCTTCTAGTGACTAGCACAGAGCTAAATGTATAACTGAACCAATGAATGAAAGAGTAAAATCTCCCATGTGGCAAAGAATGGTGATGCTGTTTCTTGCTATTTCCTAATTAAGCATTTCCTCCTTATTGAGGTTCTGCAGAATTGAACTCAGGTCTTCCTCACTCCAGGTATTATATATTTCTTTTTTTATGTTAAATGTGTGCAATTCTTCAATACATATATCCACAATTATTAAGCTGCACAAGAAAAATCAGATCAAAAAGGAAAAAATGAGGGGGAAAAACTAGATGCAAGCAAACAACAAAAAGGTGTAAATATTAGTCCTCTCTCTGAATGCAGATGGCTCTCTCCATCTCAAGTCTATTGGAACTGGCTTGAATCACCTCATTGCTATAAAGGGCCACGTCCATTAGAACTGATCATCATATAATCTTGCTGTTGCCGTGTACAATGTTCTCTTGGTCCTACTCACTTTACTTGGCATCAGTTCATATAAATCTCTCCAGGCCTCTCTGAAATCATCCTGCTAATCGTTTCTTACATAAAAATAATATTCCATAACTTTCCTGTACCATAGCTTATTCAGGCATTCCCCAGCTGATAGGCATCCACTCAGTTTCCAGTTTCTTGCCACTACAAAACATTTTTGCATATGTGGGTTCTTTTCCCTTTTTTATGATTCCTTTGAGATACAAGCCCAGTCCTGACACAGTAGAGACACACTTTGATAAATTGCTCTCCAGAATGGTCCACCAACAATTTATTAGTACCTTAGTTTTCCTATATGGCCTGCAACATTTATCATTATCTTTTCCTGTCATCTTAAGCCTTGTCTTCTTGGTCAGAAAGTGGCTAGAATTTTTAATCATGCATTTTCCAGAGTCATGAGCATTTCCTTGATCTATTGAACTATTCAAAGTTGTTTGTCTTTACAACATTGTTATTATATATACTGCTCTCCTGGTTCTGCTCACTTCATTCTTTACCAATTCATACAAAGCTCAGGTTTCTCTGAACTTATCCTTTCCATAAATTCTTATGGTACAATAATATTCCATTGCAGCCACATATGCTAGTTCATTCATCTATTTTTTTTTCAGTTAGTGGGCACTCTCATAGTTTCCAGTTCTCTGCCACCACAAAGAAAGATGTGTTAAATATTTTGGTGTAAAAGGACTTTTTTCCTTTTTCTTTGATTTTTTTGGGTAGAGGCCTTAGGGTGGTATCAGGGAGTCAAAGAGTACGCCCAGTTTGCCAACATTAGGAGACATAGTTGCTCTCCATCTTCCCAACCAACCCATATGTCACTACTTTTTTTGTCAACAGTTCTGCTCAGGCAATAGGTATATTAGGGAGACCAGGCAGATCTAGGAATTAGTCCCTTGTAAAACTGGTTGAAATTCAAAAGGTAATCCTTCCTGAGTAATAGGGTGAAAGATAATTGCTTGAGTGAGGCTGAGGAGTACTTTCTGTTGGATGGTCCAGTGCTTTACAGTTGGGAGTTTTGCTAGACATAGATAGATGGATAGATAGATAGATAGATAGATATGGATCAAAATATAAATATGAATATGGATATGAATATATATCCAGTAATAAAAGGGACATTGGCTAAATTGTCATGTAGTGACATCTCACATTTCAAATTATGTAGCAAGACTAGGAAAGGGTAGATAACAACTGGGTCCTTGTGAAGGCACTTAAGAGAATTTGGAAATTTTTGGCCTCCTAAGTACAAGTCAGAGAATGGATTCAATTATTTGATTTGACTTGTCCAAGAGAATCATAGAATCTCAGATGAGCTGGATGGGAAACTGAGTGGTTGTAGAATCACAAAAGTTGAAAATTGGAAGGGATGTCAACCGCCAACCCATTTATGAAAGAGATCCTTATTGTAGCGTCTAGTCCAACTCTTGCATTGTACATATGAGTAAACTATATAAGCAGAGGAAAATGGCAAAAGAAATGGCACCCTACTCCGTTATTTTTGCCAAGAAAACCCCAGATGAAGTCATGAAAACTGGACATGATTGAAAAATGACTGAACAACAACTGAGGTAGAATTTAGTATGTGAGAAAAACAATGAGGTCATTTGGCTGTACTAAAAAAAGGCACAAAGGAGTGGTGTCTAATAAAACTGGAAAGGTAAGTTGCAAGCAGACTCTGAAAGCCTTTAAATGTCAAATGGAGGAGTTTATATTATATCCTAGAGGTGGGGATGCATTCTAAATAAGGAGGATGCAAGGACATGCGAGTAGGAATGAAATGTCACATAGAGGTTAATAATCTAATATGACTGGGAGAAGGTTTTGTGTGTGTGTGTGTGTGTGTGTGTGTGTGTGTGTGTGTGTGTGTGTAGAAAGAAAAACTAGAAAAGGACCAGAAGGATCACTTTGAGTCTGCTTATGATGGACTTTAAATATCAGACCAGGGGGTATATATTGTAATACTTATTTTATCAATTTTCTCGGTTCTTTGTTCTGTTTTGTTTTTGTTTTTCACCTTGTAGAGAAGTTGTCACATTCAACCATTTCCTTGAAGCGGCTGCAGAGAAGGAAGTCCAGGGAAAAGCCAGACTCCAGAATTTCATTGAGAATCTGTTACAACGGGTCGACTTAGCTGAGAAGCAGTTAGAGTATTATCAAAACCAACAGGTCTCAGGCCACAGCAAGGGTGCCAGTGAGCATTTGGTGAGTCTAATGAACACCCTTATTTCCTTTCCTGCCATGTTCCTCTCCTCACCTAGCTTATTGCTCCCGTTTTACTGGGTTCAAGAAACAGATGATGAGAATTCTTGAAAGGCAAACAGTGGTACACTATGGGAACAGTTCTAACTATATGGCCCTCCTGCTGGCCTGGAGTGGCTGAATGAGTTAATTTTCTTTGTAGCCTTCCCTCCATTCCATGCTTCACTCCTAGTTCTCCCATATTCCCACAATTTCACATAAAAGTAGATTTATGTTTTGGAGAATTCAAGTTAACATTTATCAGGCATCTATTATGTGCCAGGCACTGTGCTGAGCAATGGTAATACAAAGACGAAAATCAAAAGCAATCTGCCCTCAGCATGCTGGAGGAACAACATACACACACCACACAGATAAATATGTGGTGCTTACAACGAGATAAGATACACATTTATGCAAAATATGTACAAAGTAACGGGAATTTGGAGGATAACAAGTAACAGAAAAAGCAGAAACAGCTTCCTGGACAAAGTGGTACCCAAAGTGATCCTGGAAGGAAGTTGAAGGATCCGAGAGATGGAACTGGGGAGGCAGAATTCTTGAGAAATCAGGGTTAGGAGAAATAGAGATTTGGGAGTGCAGTAAACAAGCATGGGTAGCTTAGGCGGAGAAGATGTTGAGAATGGGGAGAATAAAGATTAAGAAGTGGCCCCTGTCCTTATCATCTAGAAGAGGAGCCAAGATTGCCCCACAGACAGTAACCCGAGATCATGCAGGAAAAGGGCCCGGGTCAGAGAGACTGGCAGGAATGAGCTGAGTGTGTCCACAGCCGCTGAGAAGTCCTGCCTGACTGGATGTGAATGAGCATCCATTGGAGCCGGTAGATTCCCTGAGCCATGTAAAGCAGGAGGCATTTATTTCTTGGAATGGCTACCCCAGCATTTTTTCTGTAGACTCAGCTTTGGCCAGTCGTCCCTTCGAACCTTTATTCCCTTCAAACTCCTTCTAAAATAGACACCTTTTGTCTTAATGTGATCTCTGGTGGCCAGAGGTATCAGTCTTGTTAGTCAAGAACCGCATGGAAGACGTTTTTCTTTACTCTCCCTGTACACTGGCTTACAATGGGTCAAGCGGAGAGGTGCCAGTGTTTGGGAATTTGAAATTAATTTCTCTCTGACATAACCTCTCCCTGACCCGTGTTAAAAATCCTTTTTTTTTTTTAATTTAATAGCCTTTTATTTACAGGATATATGCATGGGTAACTTTACAGCATTAACAATTGCCAAACCTCTTGTTCCAATTTTTCACCTCTTACCCCCCCACCCCCTCCCCTAGATGGCAGGATGACCAGTAGATGTTAAATATATTAAAATATAAATTAGATACACAATAAGTATACATGACCAAAACGTTATTTTGCTGTACAAAAAGAATCAGACTCTGAAATATTGTACAATTTAGCTTGTGAAGGAAATCAAAAATGCAGGTGTGCATAAATATAGGGATTGGGAATTCAATGTAATGGTTTTTAGTCATCTCCCAGAGTTCTTTCTCTGGGCGTAGCTGGTTCAGTTCATTACTGCTCCATTAGAAATGATCTCGTTGCTGAGGATGGCCTGGTCCATCAGAACTGGTCATCATATAGTATTGTTGTTGAAGGGTATAATGATCTCCTGGTCCTGCTCATTTCACTCAGCATCAGTTCGTGTCAGTCTCTCCAGGCCTCTGAAATCATCCTTTTGGTCATTTCTTACAGAACAATAATATTCCATAATATTCATATACCACAATTTATTCAGCCATTCTCCAACTGATGGACATCCATTCAGTTTCCAGTTTTTAGCCACTACAAAAAGGGCTGCCACAAACATTCGTACACATACAGGTTCCTTTCCCTTCTTTATAATCTCTTTGGGATATAATCCCAGTAGTAACACTGCTGGATCAAAGGGTATACACAGTTTGATAACTTTTTGAGCATAGTTCCAAACTACTCTCCAAAATGGTTGGATTCGTTCACAACTCCACCAACAATGCATCAATGTCCCAGTTTTCCCGCATCCCCTCCAACAATCATCATTATTTTTTCCTGTCATCTTAGCCAATCTGACAGGTGTGTAGTGGTATCTTAGAGTTGTCTTAATTTGCATTTCTCTGATTAATAATTAATTTCTCTCTGACATAACCTCTCCCTGACCCATGTTAAAAATCCTAATCATGAGCAATATGAAATCCTTTGATAATGTGTCATCTCTTTACCTCTAAGTTAGCAAAACGCTTAGCCTGCTTTTGGTGGTTTTCATCAGCTCCCTTCAGCGAAACCTCTGGGCTGGACATTCATCCTCCTGGTTTTGTCATCTCTGCACATGAGCGTTTCTCTCCTTCCCTCTCTCTCTTCTTTCAGGCTCCCTTGCTTTTTTCACCTGGATGTTCTATAAATGTATTATGTTTACTCCAAGGTTTTCTCGCTGCCTCCAGAAATGCTGCCGAGTTATAGATGCAGAATGACCTAATCGCACATCTGCTCACATTGGAGCTGTTCAGATATGTTTTGGAGTAAATGGGCTGATGTTGAAATGAGGATTTATATTTTTTCTAAGTCATCTCCAAAGAAGGACTATTTCTTCGACTGTCTGATGTCTGAGACATGCCTTCAGATTGTCTGGGTTTTCAATGCCCAATTATCATTCATTGATTTTTCCATTCATTTGAGCACTTATTAAATGCCTTCTGTATGTCTGCTGGGCAGAACAGCTATAGAGGGCAACCTGAGCTTGTACTAAATGAGGATCCGTTTAAGAAACTGAATCTTTCCTGTTCTACACTCTTCTGCCAAGACAAAACAAAATTGTTACTGCCTCTGTCCCTCAAGTTACTTTGTGTTTTTCTTTTTTGCTGAAGCAATTGGGATTAAGTGACTTGCCCAGGATCACACAGCTAGGAAGTGTTAAGGGTCTGAGACCAGATTTGAACTCAGGTTCTCCTGACTTCAGGGCTGGTGCTCTATCCACTGGGCCACCTCACTGCCCCTCTTTTGATATATTTTCAAAAAGAAATCCTGCCCTGCAAGGTCAAAGACAGTCAGACAAATGAGTCTATGGAACTCAAGGCAGGTTTCCTATATAAGCTCATGATGGGGGAGTTCCTTCTGCTGATGTTGTTCATGACTGATCCATCCCGTTCTTTGTGATCCGTGTTCATTACCTTCCTCCAGTCACTCTAAGGAGCCCAGGCTGGGCTCTTTCTCTGCTCTGGGGCAGCCCAGCCATAAACCCCCCAGACTGTCCAACAGGTCCCTCCCTCTCTCCCCACGATGCCCACTTGGCTGGGGGCAGCCTCGGCCTCTGAGCACAGCAGGGTGATGAGACTTTCTTTGAAATTCATATCGGCTCCTATGAACCTTCTGCCCCGGGTGGTTTTTGCTCCAGGTTCCCCTCATCATCTTCCATCAGTCAGTCAACAAGCATCTCTTAGCAGTCACTGTGCCAGGCAAAGGGCCGAGTGCTGAGAAATCAAAACAAAGCAAGCAAAAATGGCCCCAACCCTCAGAGAGCATCCTTTCCAATGGGAGAGTGTGTGTGCCAGAGGCTGAAAAGACTGAAGGTAGTTTAGATGAGGATCATCGCAGGCTGAAATCCCAATCACAAATGACAGCCTGCCCGTCCACAAACATTTATTAAGCACCTACTGTATGTTAGGTGCTGGGAATCCTAAGAAAAATATATATATTTGTTGTCTCCTCCATTGAAACGCAAGCTTCCCTGAGGGAAGGTCCTGTATTTTATTTTCTCCTTTGTAACTTGCATATTGTGTGTATGTGCACAGACAGATGTGCATGCAGATATGTACCACACAAACAGGGGTAGGTGTGCAAGCATGCTGCATGTGCATAGGAGCACACGTATGCAGACATGTATGTTCGCTTACATAGATCTATGTTTATATGCATGCATGCACACACATGTTAACAAACACACATATAATGTACGTGACATAACCATAATGCATGCATGTGTTATTATACATAGCTACATGCAACACACTTGCATGTGTGTTTGTGTATATACACATGTTTGCACAAATAAACATGTCCATTTGTACATGTATATTAGTATATATAAGTATATATATATATATATATATTAGTAGAAGAAATTATATTCATGTGTGTCCATCTTTACTTCCTCATAGATTGTTCTTTTCGTTCTCTGCTGTGCTTGAATTATACTTGGGGCCTCTATTATTTGATTTTTTTTCGTGGCGATATGACCTCCTCAATATGAGGCTCCCTTCCCCAGTGGAGATTGCAACTTATTCATGCTTTCTCATTCCACATAATTTTTGTCCATGTTCTTCCATGAACTCTCCATGTTAGGGACCCAACGTGTTGGAACAATATAAGCTTCTGAAATAAGTCTCACAGCAAAGATACATGACACACTGAGAGAAATCAGGCTGAATCCCTATGTGAGAAGAGCAGCAGCCAAATAATTCATCAGTCATCCATATGGAAAGCAGTGTGGCCCACCCCATGGGTCCTCACAATGTATACAGAGTCCTTTGGGGGGAAAAAACTAGGAATTGTTCAATCCACCTGTGAAGTAATGCTTTTCTCTTATTTGTTTTTCTTCAGTTTACAGACATCGCTTCCAATAGGAAACCAAAATGCCTGTATGTACTTATATTTATGTTTTTGATTATTTAATTGAGGTTTTAATACAGAATGTTTTCATGTGGCATTCTTTTTTATGATACACGGGTGATATGTCTACACAGAGCCATAACTAGGATAAAATAATCAGCCCTCTGTCCCTGGGTGCTGAAATTTGGAGTGTGCTCACAGCCCAGAAATTCCTTTTACAGCTTAGAAACAGCTGAGATCAGCACTAATACTCATTAATTAAAACAGGCCATAATCCAGATGAGTTCTAGAGTTTCCCATCCTCCCAGGTACTGTCTTTCTCCAAAGTGGCCTCCAGGGCTCTCAAACACCAAAATAGCTAGTTATAACTCTGTGTAATTAGACATATACAAATATCTACAATGATGCGATCATATGGTGTATGTACAGTAGAGATCAGGAAGAAATTTACCATCATTTTTTATTCTTATTTTTTAAAACTTCACTGGGGACCATCTGATTAAGTATAAGCCAAAAAAAGGGGAAAAAATGATAGGCAGAAATAACAGGCGGTAAAGTAGTCAGGGAATAGACGTTAGACATATTTCTTCATAAACGAGGGAAATCGGAAGGAAAAACAGTCCAACTTCCTCAATTAATAAACATTTATTAAGTGCTCGCTAGTGTCAGGCACTGTGCTAAAAGGCATGGTACAAAAAGGCAAAAGACGGTGTTCTCAGAGGACAAAAGGTTCCTGCCCTCAAAGAGCTTCCATTCTAATGGGGGAGAGAACATGCAAACAAATATATGCAGGAAAAAGTAGGAAATAATTAATAGAGGGAAAGTGCTGGCAGATGAGAAAACTGAAGTCCAGAGGGAGTCCAGAGGATTGACTACAGAAGTAGTAAAAGCAGAGCAAGAATTCAAGCAGATCCTCTGATGTCGTATTCAATATTTTCCAGGATTTACTGCCTCAAACACTTGCAGTGTCCTCATTACTATAGTACTAGGAAAGATAGCATGGGTTAGGGAGAAAAGCACTTGGGATGGACTTCAGGTCCTGTTACGTATCAGCTGTGAGACTGTGGACAACTGGCTTATCTTTGCTGAGTTTCAGTAGTAAACAAAGCCTATTTTAAGTGGTTTTCCAATCTGAAAATGCTGTAGAAATGTTAGCTCTCATCTTTCTCCTCCTCCTCATCTTAATCTAATACATGTGTATCACTTAACTAGTTTAGTTAGGTTAGTTAAATTAGTTAAGAAGTATTACAAAAGACTAGGTTTATGTGCCCTATTCTTGACTTGAAATCCACCTTATAATAAAAAAGCCAATTTTAAATAATTTTTTTCTCCAGTTACATGTAAAACAATTTTTTACATTTAAAATTTTGCATTAAAACTTTGAGTTCCAGATTTTCTTCCTTCCTCCCCACCCTCATGCTCCATTAAGAAGGCACATGTAAAGTTGTTTAATAATTAAACAAAAACAAATTCAGCAAAATTAATTTGTTAGACAACACAGATCAATATGGTGGCCGTGGCTGACAATGTAGCCTTCGTTCCATCCATGGCAGCCTCCAACCTCGCCATGTTGAAGGTAGAATTTCACCATCAGTGCTGGACTGCAACATTGATCAGATTTCTGAAGTTCTTCAGTGTTGGTTTTTTTTTTTTTTTTTTTTTTTGGTCTGTGTTTTCATGGTCATTGTGTAGCTCATTGTTCTGGTCTTGTTTATTTGATTCTCCATTGGCTGTTGTAAATTTTGCCAAGTTTCTCTGAATTCTTCATAGCCTTGATTCTATTTCTTTAACTGGTTATAGTCCTTGCCTTTTTCCACTTTAAAAGTAGGGGCTCAAAAAACCAAACTTAAGCCCCTACAGGTTTCCTAAGACAGGATCTTCACTGTGTTTCTCTCTGATCTGCAGGTGTCGAGGGGGCCCTCACCCTGCATGTCACAATCCTGACCTCAAGGCCCACTTCCACCCAAAGGGAAGGAATTCCCTGAAGAAAGCCAAGGACGAACGAGGGAGCATGCAGTCAGCTAGGTTTGCCTATGACCTTGCGGAGTCCTCGAGAGAACTCTGGAGACCTTCAAAAAAAGGGGAGCCTCTGGGCCCAGCCAGGAAGGTCAATGTCAAGGCAAAAATGGTGAAAAAAAAGTCACTAGCCATCGTGAACATCATCTGAAGAGAGTGGGGGTCTCCAAGCTGCCAGTTCTGAGCTTTGGGGAAAGGAAAGCAATTTGTTCCAAGTACCACTTGGCTGTCCCACAGGACCTTGATGATTAACACATTAACTTTGTGAGAACAGGAAAACCTCAGTTAACTAGCCCTCAATTAACTAGAGCATTAAATTAATCACCTCTGAGGACCATATCACCTTAGAGGAAAAAAATCACAATAAACAAATAAACTTACACTTATGTCTCAAGCCCCTACTCTCAGTATATGCTTGATGACTCTTAACAATTCTACCTAATTCTCACCTCTTCTAAGTATACATTGCTAATCAGTGATCATTCATTTTCTGTACCTAAAGCTACATAATGGCCTTAGCCATCAGGAATATTCAATGGTACTTCCTGACTTAGTAAGATAAAAGTGAATTTTATAAAGGTTTTGTTTTTTTTCCCTCTAATAACAAAGATTGGGACAAAAAAAAAGTGATACTACCTTGTGACTTTACATAAGTCATTTAACCTCCCTGGGCCTCAGATTCCCATCTGTAAAATATAGGGGTTGGACTAGAATTTCCTTCCAACTTGATCTATGATCCTTCCATCCTATAGTTTCTACTCGATTCACAGTTGAAAAAATCAATTTAAATAAATCAGTTTATTAGGATCCCAATTTACTCAAGTCTTCTGGTTCATTGAGGTTTTGCTGTTTAGTTCCTTGAAGTGAATTGTCGGTTATAGGGTTATGTTTTTCTGGATCTCAAGATCCCGCTATTCTGCTAGGGGGTAGCTTAACTTGTTGATAAAAGCATGGGATTTAGGGTCTAGAGCCTGGGTTCAAATCTCACCCTTGTTACTTATGAGTTGGGTGACTTTGGGCAAGTTGTTTCTCCCTGGAGGTTGAACTCGGGTCCCTTTCAGCTCCTGTGAGCCCACATAGAACTTAATTTGGGCTCACCCCTGTCCTTTTCTATGGCTGTACATTTTGCATCCAGACAGCCCGATGTTGTTTGTTACTAGCCGGCATGTTCTTACTAGCATCTCCTTAGTCATCTGTGGTTGTGCTGTCCATTGGACTCCTCGGCCCCTGGGTCTGTCCGACTGCACTAACCAGTGGGCATCTTCTTCAGCATCACCATATCCTGGGTCTGCAGATGCTAGAAATATCAGTACGGCTTTCCCCCCATGGCACATGCTCTCTTGGCAGTGCTTGCTCCTTCTTAGCCGTAGTAAATGGATGTGATTTTTTCTCTGATATCCTTTCTTCCCAGGCTGCCTTGTTCTTTGTTCCTTAGAGCTTCTCCCCACTCTTATGATTAGTACACTCACTAATCTTGCCTTGAACCTAATATTTGATATGCTTAATATATTAGCCTGTCTGTTGAAGTAATCCTGAAGTTAATGAGGGTAGGCCAGCCCCTTCCAGTCCCCTAGGAGCCCCCTCTGAGAGTAACTTCTATTTCTCCTAAGGTGTGTCCATTAGGAAGCTTCCTTGGGATCATCCCTTGCTTCCAGAAATGGGTTTTTACATCGCCGTTTTTCACAGAAAGAGTATCAGACCTCACAAAGAGCTCACAAGTGCTGATGTCTGGAGTTATGAACAAGGTCAATCTTGTCCACAAGACAAAGGTCCGTGTATATATGACTCAAGTACATGAATAATTTATTTTTAAATACTCAGGGGGAGGGGGGATGAAGGGGAAGATCTGTGTCTTTGTGTGTGTGGGGAGGTGATTTTTAAGTGACTTATATAATTACAATGATAATCTAACTAAGTGAACGTTAGTCAGAGTCTTTTGCTCTGGTCATTACTGCCATAAGCACCAGACTAGTCGTGAGTTGAGAATGGGCAGTGAGGGTTTAATGAATTGGAAAAAAAATTGGAAATGAGATATATAACTAGTTGGTACACATAACACATCACAGTATTCAAACCTGTCATAGTGAAAAGTTTCCATCCCTCGACCTTTGAGGTCAGGGAGATGGGTATTCATGTCGTGTCTGTGAAGGAGTCCTGTGGATAAAGTGCCCATGAGTGTCACTGTTTAGGTTGAAAGTCACATTGTAAAAAAAAAATTGGTAAAGTAACATAGATATTTATTTGGGGTCTTGTTGTACCCCGGACACTATTTATTCTTACTGTTCATAACCTAATTGCACTTTAGAATTTCTGTACTGATTCAATGAGTTTTCAACTATATTGCATGCTCTCCTTTCTGTCAGGTAATGTGTGTATGATATGATGACAGCATAATGAATGCTTTGCTGCAGAGTGAGTGGCCAGAAACTCTATCTCGCTGTGTCCCTTTGAGTTATGGCAACCAACATCTTCAGTTTTCATTCAGCAAGCCCTCTCTATCCAGGGGAAAATCGTGGTCCCCCGAAGTACCGCCATGGCACATGAGTATCATTCAGGTGTAGAGAGAAGCGAGCAACTCCTTGCCTGCCAGAGCAATATACAAGCAGTGCTTGTGCTGCTGACAGTTGTGCTTACTAAAGGCAGGGAGG